>NC_052160.1:144405002-144746991 GCF_902713615.1 Scyliorhinus canicula
CTGACTCAGTAGACAAACCCTCCTCAACTACCTCATTTTCTGCAGCTGTAGTGCACTCCCTAATTAACAGTGCCATTCCCCCTCCTTTTACCTCCCTCCCTATTCTCCTGAAAACATCTAAACCCCGGAACATCTAACAACCATTCCAGCCCCTGTGAAATCCATGTCTCCGTAATGGCCACAACACCGTAGTTCAAGGAACTGATCCATGCTCTAAGTTCATCGCCCTTATTCCTGACACTCCTTGCATTGAAACATACACACTTTAACCCATTCCACTGAGTGCAACTTTGCCCTATCAACTGTCTATCCTTCCTCACAGACTTGCTGCATACTATTTCTGCCAACAGCTACCCTATCCAGCCCCAACAGCCCTAAGGGGCTGGTTTAGCACACTGGGCTAAATCGCTGGCTTTTAAAGCAGACCAGGGCAGGCCAGCAGCACGGTTCGATTTCCGTACCAGCCTCCCCGAACAGGCGCCGGAATGTGGTGACTAGGGGCTTTTCACAGTAACTTCATTGAAGCCTACTCGTGACAATAAGCGATTTTCATTTCATTTCATTTCATCCTCTGATCCATAGCTCTGGTTCCCAACCTAGTCAATCTCTCCTCATATGACAGTTCCATCATCCCTGGAATCAGTCTGGTAAACCTTGGCTGCCCTCCCTCGAGAGCAAGAACATCCTTCCTCAGATAAGGAGACCAAAACTGCGCACAATACTCCAGGTGTGGCCTGACCAAGGCCCTGTATCATTGCAGCAACACATCCCTGCTTCTGTACTCAAAACCTCTCGCAATGAAGGCCAACATACCATTAGCCTTCTTTACCGCCTGCTACACCTGCATGCTTACCTTCAGCGACTGGTGCACAAGGACACCCAGGTCACGCTGCACACTCCCCTCTCCCAATTTGCAACCATTCAGGTAGTAATCTGCCTTCCGTTTTTGCTTCCAAAGTGAATAACCTCACACTTATCCAAATTATGCTGCATCTGCCATTGATTTGCCCACTCGCCCAACCTGTCCAGATCTTGCTGTGAGATCCCTGCATCCTCGTCACAGTTCACCCTACCACCTAACTTAGTATGATCTGCAAACTTAGAGATGTTACATTTTCTTCCCTCATCCAAATCATTAATATATATTGTGAATAGCTGGGATCCCAACACCGATCCCTGTGGTACCCCACTAGTTACTGCCTGCCAATTTGAAAAGGACCCATTAATCCCTATTCTTTGTTTCCTCTCTGCCAATCAGTTTTCTATCCACCTCAATACATTTCTCCCAATCCCATGCGCTTTAATTTTGCACAATAATCTCTTTTGTGGGACTTTGTCAAACGCCTTCTGAAAGTCCAAATATACCACATCGACTAGCTCCCACTTGTCAACTGTACTGGTTACATCTATACCACATCGACTGGCTCCGTCTTGTCAACTGTACTGGTTACATCAAGTCAGACTACAGAAGGGAGATAGATCACTTGGTTGCATGGTGTACCGAAAACAAGCTCTCACTCTATGTCAGTAAAACCAAGGATCTGATCATTGGCTTCAGGAAGGATAGCACAACCCCGCCCCCTTCCCCATCCTTACCCCGCCTACATCAATGGCTGCGAAGTGGAGATGGTCGATAGCTTTAAGTTCCTCGGGGTCACCATTACACCATCACCAACAGTCTGTCCTGGTCCACTCACGTTGATGCAACAGTCAAGAAAGCCCAACAACGTCTCTACTTCCTATGAAGGCAAAATAAATCCGGCATGTCTACATCGACTCTCACAAACTTCTACAGATGTGCGATAGAGTGTGTGGTGATATGTATCACTGTAGATACACAAGGGGTTAATGTAAGTACACGTAGACCAGCTAGGCACTAGAGGGAGCACCAGAGACATGACACAGACATTCAACCAATAGGTCAGTAAGATAGAACACGACCAATGGGCATTCACGATACACACAGAGGTGACAATACCACAGAGGGGCATTGCACCAACCCATATATAAAGGGCACAGCACACATGATCTTCCTCTTTCCAGTGGAGACACTCAGTGAGTACAGACACAGGGTTGATTGAACATCACATCCACCACCTGGATTGTAGCAGACTGGTTCGTCAGTCTGAGTAGCTAGAGAAGGATTAACAGTAGAGTTGAATTCAAGTAGGAGAATTGTTAATAGTTCAATAACCGTGTTGAAGTTATCTCCAAGTCTGAACCTTCCTTTGTCAGAGTGCACATCAAGGAAGCAGCTTATGCTACGTCAAGAGCATAACAAAACAGAGTGCATCCTATCCGGCTGCATCACAGCCTGGTATGGCAACTGCTCGGTCCAAGATCCCAAGAGAATGGTGAACTCAGCCCAATGCATCACACAAGCTTACCACCCCCACATTGATTCTGTCTACACCGCCCGCTGCCTTAGGAAGGCAGACAGCATCTTCAGAGACCCCTCACACCCAGGCTTTGCCCTCTTCCAGACCCTTCCATCAGGCAGAAGATACAGAGGTCTGAAGATTTATTATTGATTTGTCGAGGTACTTTGCACTTTTTCACATTCACTGTAAGTATCTACTTTTTTTTGTCTACTATGTACGTACTGTGTGGGTTTCCTTGGCCGCAGAAAAATACTTTTCACTGTACTTCGGTACATGTGACAATAAATAAATCAATCAAATCAAAATCACTGAATCTGGAGCACAATATTTCCGTAACCTCTGATAACATGAAAGACTAATTGATAAAATCTAAATATACCGTGAACAAAGCTCAAATGTCTACAGCAACACATGTGTATACATTGTTCTACGTACATTATCTGCCCTTTAGCAAATGTGTTTGTTCTGTAATATTTGTAAATTCAGACATATGATCACCACTGACACAGCTTTAAGGTCAGCAATTTTCCTGAGGTGTGTTCTGCCTTACCAAAAGATAATGACATTGTGGGCAAACATGGGTAAACTGACAGGAACATTGATTTCTTCTGAAATTTTGTGATCAGGAAGCAAATATAAAATTAAAAGTTCCATAAAAGTCAATCTAAAATTAAAAGCAGGTAATTAGAAAATGAATTGGTTTCTTTGTTTGGTTCTGAGGCTTCTGGTTAGGGATGAGCTGGGATTGTTCTAATGCACAAAATTCTAAGTGAATTATGTGTAAAAATGCGTGCGCCATTGACAGAGCACGTTAAAAATCCAGTATGCTGGATTTAACAGACAAACCTTGTCTTCTTCAGAACTTTGCAGATTGTCCGACTCAATGTTTCGATCGAACAGGAGAGTGAGACATTCAGGTACAATCTGTTACAGCTACCATGAATTTGAAAGATTGACACACAGATGCAGAAGGATTTGAGTGTGCGAGTGCATGAATTGTGAAAGGTGAGCATTCAGGTACAGTAAGTAATTGAGAAAGCTAATAGTGTGTTCCTGTTTCTATGATTCAGTTGTACCGGGCATTGGTGAGGCTACATCTGGGGAACTGTGTACATTTTTGGTCTCTTCACTTAAGGAATGATGTCAATACTTTTGAAGCAGTTCAGAGAAGGTTTACTAGAATAATTGGAATGGGTGGATTGACTGATGAGGAAAGGTTGAACAGGCGAGGATTGTATCCTATTTATTCAGATTGTTTGGGATACAGGCATCGCTGGCTGGGCCAGCATTTACTGCCCATCCCTGAGGGTATTTAAGAATCAAGCGCATTGCTGTGGGTCTGACGTCACGTGTAGGCCAGACCAGGTAAGGATGGCAGATTTCCTTCCCTAAAGGACATCAGCGAACCAGATGGGCTTTTACGACAATCGACAATGGTTTCATGGTCATCTTTAGACCTTTAATTGCAGATTTTGTTATTGAATTCAAATCCCACCATCTGCCGTGGCGGGAATTGAACTGAGGTCCTCAGACCATTACCCTCTGGGTCTCTGGATTTCTAGTCTAGCGACAATACCACTACGCCACTGCCTCCCGCCATTGGAATTTAGAAGATGTAGAGATGCCAGTGTTGGACTGGGGTGAGCACAGTAAGAAATCTTACAACGCCAGGTTAAAGTCCAACAGGTTTGTTTCCAATCACTAGCTTTCGGAGCGCGGCTCCTTCCTCAGGTGAATGAGCAGTGAAGGAGCTGCGCTCCGAAAGCTAGTGATTGGAAACAAACCTGTTGGACTTTAACCTGGTGTTGTCAGACCTCTTACAGAGTTTAGAAGAGTAAGAGGTGATACGATTGAAACATATAAGATCCTGAGGGGTCTTACAGAGTGGGTGTGGGGAGGCTGATTTCTCAGGTGAGTGAGTCTAGAACTAGAGGTCATTGTTTAAAAATAAGGAGGCGCCCATTTAGAGGCAAGTGAGAAGAATTACTTTCTCTCAAAGGGCCGTGAGTCTGAATCTCTCTTCCTATAAATGAAGCAGAATCTTTGAATATTGTTAAGGCAGAGCAAGATAGATTCTTGATAAGCAAGGGGTGAAAGTTTATTGGGGTAAGCAGGAATGTGCAGTTGAGGTTACAATCGGATCAGCCAGGATCTTATGGCGTTGTAGAGAAAACTCTAAGGGCCGAATGGCCTACTCCTGCTCCTAGTTCGAATGTTCATATATTTGTAGATGTGCCAAGAACTGACTGCAGAATATTGCTGTCAAAAATGTTGCTGTTGGTCATCTGCCCTCGTCAGACAGAAATATGTGTACAACCTTGGGAAGCTTCAGATGCTTTAGAGAGGAGGAAAGATAATTTCAACATATGAAAAATGCCAATTGAACCTTTATGCACAATTTATGATTCCACCACTATTTTTATTTATTTTCTTTGGCAGTTCTCGGATATTTTTGTCTTTCATGTTTTCGGCTGTGGACTTCCAGTTGCGGTGATGCGGAGCTAAGCCACACGTTCGGCGGCTCCCGCTTTCATCAGACTTTTGGGCTCTTTTTAGGGTCAGTAACGGCGCTGGACGGACCTTTCCCGGTGTGGGAAGGCAACAACAATACTTCCCTGCTGTTCGATGGACTGGACCAGGAGCGGGGCGATAAAAAAATCGACACTGGAGCAGAGAAAGGTGCGAGGGAGGAAGAAAAAGATGGCGGCGGGCGGGGATCCGGCAGCGTGGACGCAGTGGGCGCAGGAACAGCAGGAGCTGCTCCAACGCTGCTTTAGAGAGCTTAAGGCTGAGTTGCTGGAACCGCTAAAGGCCTCATTTGACAAGCTCCTGGTGACCCAGACGGCCCAAGGGGCGGAGATCCGCAAGATCCGGCAAAAGGCCTCAGAGAACGAGGATGAAATCCTAGACCTGGTGGTGAAGGTGGAGTCGCACGAGGCGCTTCATAAGAAATGGCAGGCGAGGCTGGAGGAAATGGAGAACCGCTCGCGGCGGAAGAATCTGCGGATCCTGGGCCTCCTGGAGGGATCGGACCTGGTGGCCTATGTGGTCACCATGCTGAACTCGCTGATGGGAGCGGGGTCCTTCCAAGGGCCATTGGAGCTGGAGGGGACCCACCGGGAGCTGGTGAGGAAGCCCAAGCCCAACGAGCCGCCAAGGGCGGTACTGGTGAGGTTTCACCGGTTTGTCGATCGAGAATGTGTGCTCTGGTGGGCCAAGAAGGAGGAGAGCAGCAGGTGGGAGAATGCGGAGATCCATATCTACCAGGACTGGAGCGCGGAGGTGGCGAGGAAAAGGGCCGGTTATAACCGGTCGAAAGCAGTGCTGCACAGGAGAGGGGTGAAGTTTGGCCTGTTACAGCCGGCACTCCTTTGGGTCACCTATAAAGGCCGTCATCATTACTTTGACTCCCCGGAGGAGGCCTGGGCCTTTGTTCAGGCCGAAAAGCTAGACTCAGACTGAGGGTTGGGGGGTGGTCGGGGATTGTTGTAAAGTGTTTTGGGGTTTTTCTTCCTTGTTTCTTTGTTTCTTGGGGAGTTTGTGGGATGTTTTGTATGCCCAGAGGTCGGGTTCGGGGAAGGGGGGAGGGGTGTTGGGTTGGGGGGGGTTGAAGGTCGGTGAAGGTGGAGACGGGGCCTCGGGGGAAGTTGGGTGGCCTGGATCGGGGAGTTTGGGCCTGGGAAGGGAGCTGCGCCAGAGGGGGCGGGACCGGCCGAGCGGGTGGCGCGGGCTTTTTTCCTGCACAGGGGCCGGAACAATGGGGACTGTTGCAGTCGTTGGGGTGGCGGGAGTAGCCGGGGTCAGCAGGAGTCAGCTGACTTACGGGAGTACAATGAGAGGGGCAACGCAGCTAGGGGGGCCCTAGCTAGCGGGGGTGGGGGGGGGCGCGAATAGCCGCCTGATTCGGCTGGTCACCTGGAATGTAAGGGGTCTGAATGGACCGGTCAAACGGGCCCGGGTGGTCGCGCATCTGAAGGGGCTGAGGGCGATGTGGCCATGCTCCAGGAGACGCACCTTAGGGTGGTGGATCCGGTAAGGTTGAGAAAGGGGTGGGTTGGGCAAGTGTTCAATTCGGGTTTAGATGCGAAGAACTGGGGGGTGGCGATTTTGGTGGGGAAGGGAGTGTCGTTTGTGGCGTTGAGTGTGGTGGCGGATAGTTGTGGCAGATATGTGATGGTGAGCGGTAGGCTCCAGGGGGAGCGGGTGGTGCTGGTCAATGTTTACGCCCCAAACTGGGACGATGCGGGCTTCATGCAGCGCATGTTGGGCCGGATTCCTGACCTTGAGGCAGGGGGTTTAATAATGGGAGGGGATTTTAACACCGTGCTGGACCCAGCACTCGACCGCTCTAGGTCCAGGACGGGTAGGAGGCCGGCGGTGGCCAAAGTGCTGAGGGGGTTCATGGACCAGATGGGAGAGGTGGATCCTTGGAGATTCATGAAGCCGGGGGTTAGGGAATTTTCGTTCTTCTCCCATGTCCACAAGGCCTACTCCCGGATTGACTTTTTTGTTTTGAGTAGGGCGTTGATTCCGAGGGTGGCAGGTGCGGAATACGTGGCGAGAGCCATTTCAGACCACGCTCCGCATTGGGTGGACCTGGAGCTGGGGGAGGGGAGGGACCAGCGTCCGATGTGGCGGTTAGAGGTGGGGCAGTTGTCGGACGAGGAGGTGTGCGGGCGGGTCTGAAGGTGTATAGAGGGGTACCTAGAAATTAACGATAACGGGGAGGTGCAGGTGGGGGTGGTCTGGGAGGTGCTGAAGGCGGTGGTTAGAGGGGAGCCTATCTCCGTCAGGGCGCATAGGGAGAAGGGGGAGAAGAGGGAGAGGGAGAGGCTGGTGGAAGAGATGGTGAGGGTGGAAAGGAAGTACGCGGAGGTCCCGGAGGAAGGGCTGCTGAGGAAGCGTCGTAGCCTCCAAGTGGAGTTCGATCTATTGACCACCAGGAAGGCAGAGGCGCAGTGGAGGAGGGCGCAGGGGGCGGTATATGAATATGGGGAAAAGGCAAGTCGGATGCTGGCGCACCAGCTCCGGAAGTGGGAGGCGGCTAGGGAGATAGGGGGAGTTAGGGATGGAGGAGGGAGTCTGGTTCGAAGCGCGAGGGGCATCAACTGGGTGTTCAGGACGTTTTATGAGGAACTATACCGGTCAGTGCCCCCAGTGGAGGAGGGAGGGATGGACCGCTTTCTGGGCAAGCTAAGGTTCCCGAGAGTGGGGGAGGAGCAGGTGGGGGGGGTTGGGGGCCCCAGTTGAGCTGGAGGAGCTGGTTAACGCGATGGGGAGCATGCAGACAGGGAAGGCACCGGGACCCAATGGGTTCCCGGTTGAATTCTATGAGAAGTTTTCAGACCTGCTGGGCTCGCTGCTAGTGAGGAACTTTAATGAGGCAAGGGAGGGGGGGCTTTGCCCCCGACTATGTCCAGGGCGCTGATCTCACTGATTCTGAAGCGGGGTAAGGATCCCCAACAGTGTGGGTCATATAGACCGATTTCGCTCCTGAATGTTGACGCGAAGCTGCTAGCAAAGATATTGGCCAGGAGGGTGGAGGACGTGGTGCCGCAGGTCATACACGAGGATGATCAAACGGGTTTTGTGAAGGGGAGGCAGTTGAATGTTAATGTGCGGAGGCCTTTGCTGGGGTGGAGTGGGGATACCTTTGGGAGGTGTTGAAAAGGTTTGGGTTTGGAGAGGGATTTATTAGGTGGGTGAGGCTGCTGTATGAAGCACCAGCGGCGAGTGTGGTTACGAATGGGAGGAGGTCGGAGAATTTTCGAGTGTACCGGGGGACGAGGCAGAGGTGCCCCCTGTCTCCCCTGCTGTTCGCGCTGGTGATCGAACCCCTGGCCATGGCGCTGAGGGAGTCGAGGAACTGGAGGGGGATGGTGCGGGGGGAGGGGGGGGGGGAGCATCGGCTGTTGTTATACGCGGATAATTTATTGTTGTACGTGGCAGACCCTGTGGGGGGGGATGCCGGAGGTGATGAGGATTCTTGCGGAGTTCGGGGACTTCTCCAGGTATAAGCTCAACGTGGGGAAGAGTGAGCTGTTCGTAGTACATCCGGGGGACCAGGAGAGAGGGATTGGGGAGCTCCCGCTGTAAAGGGCGGAGAGGAGTTTCAGGTACCTGGGGGTGCAGATAGCCAGGAGCTGGGGGGCTCTGCACAGGCTCAACTTTACGAAGCTGGTGGAGCAGATGGAGGAGGAGTTCAGGAGGTGGGCTGTGTTGCCACTCTCCCTAGCAGGTAGGGTCCAGTCTATCAAAATGACGGTGCTCCCGAGGTTCTTGTTCCTCTTCCAGTGCCTCCCTATCATGCTTCTGAAGGCTTCCTTCAGGCGGGTCAATAGGAGCGTTATGGGGTTTGTCTGGGTGCAGAAGACCCCGAGGGTGAGGAGGGTATTTCTGGAGCGGGGCAGGGATGGGTTGGCTCTGCCCAACCTATGTGGGTACTACTGGGCCCCCAACGTGGCGATGATACGTAGGTGGGTGATGGAGGGGGAGGGGGCGGCATGGAAAAGGATGGAGGTGACGTTCAGTGTGGGCACGAGCCTGGAGGTGCTGGTGACGGTACCCTTGCCTCTCCTCCAAACAAGGTATACTACGAGTCCGGTGGTGGCGGCTACCCTCAAAATTTGGGGGCAGTGGAGGCGGCATAGGGGGGAGGTGAACATAAGAACATAAGAACTAGGAGCAGGAGTAGGCCATCTGGCCCCTCGAGTCTGCTCCGCCATTCAATGAGATCATGGCTGATCTTTTGTGGACTCAGCTCCACTTTCCGGCCCGAACACCATAACCCTTAATCCCTTTATTCTTCAAAAAATTATCTATCTTTATCTTAAAAACATTTAATGAAGGAGCCTCAACTGCTTCACTGGGCAAGGAATTCCATAGATTCACAACCCTTTGGGTGAAGAAGTTCCTCCTAAACTCAGTCCTAAATCTACTTCCCCTTATTTTGAGGCTATGCCCCCTAGTCCTGCTTTCACCCGCCAGTGGAAACAACCTGCCCGCATCTATCCTATCTATTCCCTTCAGTCTGGTCCCCGATACGGGGGAACCACCGGTTTGTACCAGGGAGGATGGACGGAAGGTTTCTGAGCTGGCACAGGGCAGGTATCAGGCGGATGGGGGATCTCTTTCCCAATGGGAAGTTTGCGACCCTAGAGGACCAGGGAACACCTTCAGATACATGCAGGTAAGGGCGTTTGTTAGGTGTCAGGTGGCAGAGTTTCCACTGTTGCCGCCAAGGGGGGTCAGGACAGGGTGCTCTCAGGGACGTGGATCGGTGAGGGGAGGATTTCGACAATCTACCAAGTGATGGAGGAGGGTGAGGAGGCCTTGGTGGAGGAGCTGAAAGAGAAGTGGGAGGAGGAGCTGGGAGAGGAGATTGACGAGGGGACGTGGGCAGATGCCCTTGGGAGGGTGAGTTCCTCCTCCTCCTGCGTGAGGCTTATTTTAATTCAATTAAAGGTGCTGCATAGGGCGTCAGGTGTTCTGGGAGCCCAGCAAACCACACCCACATGTTTTGGGCGTGCCCTGCGCTGGAAGGATTTTGGAGGGGCGTCGCAAAGGGTGGTTGGTTCCAGGGTTGAGCTGGGCTGGGGCTCGCAATTTTTGGGATAGCAGCGGAGCTGGGAGTGCAAGAGGCGAAAGAGGCCGGTATTCTGGCCTTTGCGTCCCTGGTAGCCCGGCGCAGGATTCTTTTGCAGTGGAAGGATGCCCCCCCGAATCCTGGATCAATGATATGGCTGGGTTTAGCAAACTGGAGAGGTTTGCCCTAAGGGGGTCGGTGTATGGGTTCTTCTGGCGGTGGCAACCTTTTCTAGACTTCCTGGCGGAGCATTAGAGGATGGTCAATTTCAGCAGCAACCCGGGGGGTGGGGGGTGGGGGGGTGGGGGGGGGGGGGGATGGGCGGGCTTGTTCTTTTTCCTTTATTGGGTATGTGTATTTGTTCCCATGTTAACTATTTTTGTTAATTTATTGCTTCTGTATTTGGGGTGGGGGGGGGGGGTTATTGCTATTTCTCTTTTTCTTCTGTTTTTGTTGGTTAAAACTTGTTGAAAATTTGAATTATAATTATTTATTTATTTTTTAATGTTTTCGGCTGTGAGTTCCTCTGGAGCTGCTCCCGGTCTTCACTCTAACTCAACTCAGAGGGTGGGGAAACTTCACTTAGGTGTCCAAATGTGGATTCCCTCACACTTCCAGGAAAGTTAAGGTCATGTTTTATTATTCTCTACATTTAAATATTTCATCGGTATCTTTATTAGGTCTGGAATTTGTGTACAAGTCTCCTTTGCAAAGACGGATATGAAGAATTAATTTAATGGATGTTGAAGAGATTGATGAAATGTGTTCTTCAGTCAGGAAAGATGTAAAAACTATCCACCTATAGTCATGACACAGTATCTGTATGGCACTGCTATGAATATTTAAAGATAGATTTTCAAAGAAAAAACAAATTAACTGCGACTCAAGATTTGGGGCTCAGAACCAGCCAACAGTTTTGTGGATGAAATATTTTCATTTCTCAAATGGACAAAGATGCCTCTTCTGGTATTGATGGTCGCATCAGGAACCATCACAACAACTGAGGAATCTCTGCATTTTTGAGACCTTTAATTCAGCTGAAGTGACAACTTGACTACGAAACATCAGGGCCCGCACCCAAACAGAAACTGAATTAAATTTCATTTTTATAGTTATTGTTTCGCTTTCAACTAGTTTTGTGTGTGTGATAGTGTGGGTGAGTCATGTGAGTAAGTCTCATATTTTTATCCATCTCAGGGGAAAGTGAGCAATAAGCTAACGTTCTCCCCATTTACAATATAAAAGCTAGCTGCTGGATTATTCAAATTGACTCAATCATTCCGAGAATCAGAAAATATTTGCAGCCAATTTACAAATACATTTGATCACAGCTAATAAAAAGTAACACCTTATAAATTGTCCATGACACCATGAAAAATGAATTTTTTAAAAGTAAATTTAGAGTGCCCAATTCATTTTTTCCAGTTATGGTGCAATTTAGTGCGGCCAATCTACCTGCCCTGCACATCTTTGGGGTGTGGGGGTGAAACCCACGCAAACACGGGGAGAACGTGCAAACTCCACACAGACAGTGACCCAGAGCCGGGATCGAACCTGGGTTGTCAGGCAGCAATGCTAACCACTGCACCATGCTGCCCATTGAAAAATGAAGTTGACAGAATGGTGTTTGTTTCTTTGGGAGCCCTATGTTGTTCTCAAACCCTTGGGCCGGGATTCTCCCCCAATCGGCGGGCGGGCCATACCGATGCCAAAGAGTGGCCTGAACCACTCCAGCATCGAGCCGCCCGGAAATTGCAGAATCCAGCACTTCCGGGGGCTAACCGGCGCTGGATGGTTGGCGCATGCGCGGGATCACCAGCGTGTTCTGGCGCATGCGCAGAACCGCTGCCGTGTTTCCTGCGCAGGGGGATTCTTCTCCATGCCAGCCATGGCGGAGCTTTACAGAGGCCGGTGCGGAGGGAAAGAGTGCCCCCAGGGCACAGGCCCGCCCACAGCTCGGCCCATCGGGGCCCGGAGAATCACCGGGGGTGGGGGGGGGGGGGGGGGGCACTGCCAATGGCCCCCACCCAGCACAACGTGATCCCCACCCCTGCCAAAAAACCGGCGCCGGAGAATTCGGCAGCCAGCGTTGGAGCGGCGAGGTAGGATTCACGCCCCCCCCCCCCCCCCCCCCCCGGGGATTCTCTGACCCGACGGTGGGTTGATATCCATGTCAGCCGGTTTCCTCTCCCTTTGTCTAACCTACATACTTATTCATGACCTTGCTTTATTTGATAGCTCATTAGAATTTGTTTGCCCGAGTTACATACTTCTTTCAAAAGTTAACTTCTTATCCTTCTGCCATATGATTATACTGGTGCCTCAAATATTTGCTGTCTCGGACTAAAATACTTTGTTATTCTTTCCCTAAGTTAGACATGGGGCGGGATTCTCCCAGCCCCGCGCCGGGCCGGAGAATCCCCGCAACCGTGCCAGTCGCGGGCTGCTCTACGCGGCCAGGATGCCGATTCTCCGGCTCGGATGGGCTGAGCAGCCGCTCTAAAAAGGCAGAGTCCGGAGTGCTAAACTCTCGAAAGTGCCAATCCTCATCGGAACCGGTGAACCAAGGCATCATCTGTTTGTTCCGGCTGTTACTTCTGGTCGTCGAAGATACCATGGTTCTGTGAGGAGAAGAGGAGAAATCTCGCGGTGTCAGCGCTCACCTTCATTCTTCAATCAAGGCCAAAATGGCTAACTGGGCATTCAAAGTAAGAAGTCCTTCCTCACCTGAGGAAGGAGCAGTGCTCCGAAAGCTAGTGTTTGAAACAAACATGTTGGACATTAAACTGGTGTAAGAATTCTTACTGTGCTCACCCCAGTCCAACACCGGCATCTCCACATCATGGGCATTCAAAAGCATTGTACATTAACCAAGGCATCAGCAATCAGCAATTGATGAGGTGAAGCAGAGATGGACATGCGTGAAGATGGAAATTGGCAAACGTGGTGATGGATGGAGAGAGAGAGACAGACAGACATAGCTTTCGGCTGTGATATCTTTGCAAAGCAAATTGAGACTATGCTGCATGGAGTACCCAACTGAACTTGCATCCCAACTATTTATTCCAGTTTGATTTATGTACATACCAAATGGCAACAAGCTTTTACACTGCTCACTCCTTAATGAAAACATTACACAATGTTCAAAATCCATACAATTTACATACATTTCCTGTTTTTCAATAATTAAATGTTTGCAATGGTTTCCTAGTCCTATAAGAGGATACCTGATTTCCTGACCCAATCTTTCAGAACATGGGTAAGGACTTTGACCCATCTGGGTCTGAGTCTGAGGAGATGCTTTTTCCAACAAAGACTGATTTTCTTGACTTTCAGTTGTCTTTTCTACTTCATCAGACGTGTCTGATTTTGACTTGCATCTGAACTGGTTCAGGCACATCTTGCGTTGGAATAACTATTGGCACTCATCCATCTTAACTAGTTTCATAGAATTTACAGTGCAGAAAGAGGCCATTCGGCCCATCGAGTATACACCGGCTCTTTGAAAGAGCACCCTACCCAAGCCCACATCTCCACCCTATCCCCATAACCCAGTAACCCCACCCAACACTAAGGGCAATTTTGAACACTAAGGGCAATTTAGCCTGGCCAATCCACCTAACCTGCACATCTTTGGACTGTGGGAGGAAACCAGAGCACCCGGAGGAAACCCACACAGCCACGGGGAGAACGTGCAGACTGTGCACAGACCGTGAACCAAGCCGGGAATCGAACCTGGGACCCTGGAGCTGTGAAGCAATTGTGCTAACCACCATGCTACCGTGCTGCCCATTACATCAGGTACATAGTGTTGGAATAACTATTGGTACTCGTGTCCCAACAAACCAGTTAATCAGACTCATTTGATTCTTCCCAACTCCCTTTGTGCGAAGGTAAAACATGGTCTATACCAAACATCTGGACCAAATATGTGCAAAGATCACTCTTCCTGGAAACCAGTTATGATGTTGGTCTTGCACCTTAATCTTCTACCGCTATCATGGCTCCCTTCAGTTGCCTGAATTGCTGCTCTTTTGACTATGTCTAATGTGGCTTCAACAATGAAAATCTTGTTCTATGGTGTCTTCTAAGAAACATTTCAGCTGGCCTTCTGGTTGTTGTGTGAGGATTTGCTAGTTTGTGATTTAATGATAACTGATGTTTCTTCCAATTTGTATATAGCATTTGTTTAACAAGATCACACTTAACAATTTTACTGTGTACTCTGCTGCCCTTTTTGAAGCTGAATGATACTGAGCAATTCATATGTTTTACCCTGTTCAGTCTCATGAAATTTTTTAATTCTTCTGAACAAAGAAATAAGGTCCGTTGTCAAAAATTATAAGCAATAAACAAAGTGTGCAAAAAAAAAGGCAGAGTCCCACCAGCGCCATCCACACCTGGCCTCAGTCGGCGGGAACTCTGCGCGCAGGGTCGCGGGCGGCCTGTGGGGGGTGGAGGGGGGCTTCGACCCCGGGGGGTGCCTCCGATGGGGCCTGGCCCGCGACTGGGGCCCACCGATCGGCGGGCCGGCCTCTGCCCCCCGGACCTATTTTCTTACGCGCCGGCCCCTGAATTCCCGCACCATGTTGCGTCGGGGCTGGCGTGTTGAGGGAGACCATGGCGCATGCGCGGCTTGGCACGTTGCACAGTTCGTGCTGGGATGGGAGGCTGGAGCGGCACGAACCACTCCAACGCCGTGCTGGCCCCCTGTAGGGGCTTGAATCGGTACTCCCAGCAGCCCATTCACGCTGTCGTGAAACACAACGACGTGGACATTCTGCATCCAGGGTAATACTCGAGGACCTGAGTTTCAATCCCATCAAGAAAGGTGATGGAATTTGAGTTCAATAAGAAACCTGTAATTAGAAGTCTCATGATTCAATAGTCAGGGGCACAGATAGGCGTTTCTGTAGCCACGAAAGGGACTCCATGATGACAGTTTGCCTCCCTGGTGCCAGGGTCCTGGATGTCTCTGAGCGGGTACAAAGCATCCTAAATGGGATGTCCACATTGGCACGAATTACATCGATGGAAAGAGTAGCGAGGTCCTGCAATGGCAATTTAGGGAGCTAGGTAGAAGATTAAAAAGCAGGACCTCTAGGGTAGTAATCTCAGGATTACTCCACGTGCCACGTACTGACAAGGCTAGGAACAGGGAGATAGTGCAGTTGAACACATGGCTAACGAACTGGTGCAGGAGGGAGCTTTTTTATTATTGGAATGTCTTCCCAGGAAGGCGGGGCCTGCACAAGAAGGATGGGTTACACTGAACTAGAGGGGCACCAAGACCCTGGCTGGGAGGTTTGCTAGTATGGTTCAGATGGGTTTAAACTTATGTGGCAGGGGGTGGGAATCAGAACAGTAAGCCAGCAAGTGTAGAGGCTGGGGATGTGCATGGCACCAGGGCCTATGTTATTCTCTCAGTCTGAATAAAGCTTGTAGACTTCCAGCTAACACAAATACTTTATTCAGTGGGTTTGTTCTGTTTCCAGAGCTTAACTACAGATAATACAGTCAAGAGGTATGACCGGTGAAGCTAAGGTGAACTGCCTATGCTGAGCTGTCTCTGTCTGCTGCTGCTCACCAGCCCTGTGCTTCTGAAAGAGGCAGATCCTCCCTTGGACTGGACCCTTTATACCCGTCTCTGATGCTGCCCTCTAGTGATGCTGTGGCTGTTACATCTGTGCTGCAGTCCCTGGTGTATGTGCAGATGTATGTACAGATGTACAGATCACTACACCCCCCCCCCCCCCCCCCCACTTTATTTGACATGTTTTCTAGACTGGCCTCAAGAAAACTACATAACAAGTGGTGAGAATATGCAAATCTACACACTGTGAAAATGATAAAAGTAATACAGAAACAATTAACTGTGTCGTGAGTCATCGTGAGAAATGTCCATATTTGTCTTGTGCGTGTGTTGAAGTGTTGTTACAAATCTAGCCGGTCAGATGCCTTACGGCTTCTGTTGGAGCGTCTTAACGGTGGTAGTAGGGATGATAGTTTGATGTCATCAAGAGTACTGTGTGGCGAGGAACGTCCTGTGGACAAATGGACTCGGTCAAGTCCAGTGTGGGAAATACTGGCGCCGTAGGTCGAATCTCTTAACAGATCCCAGCGGTTATGGCGTAAAAGTACTCCCGCAGACCATTTGACAATGTAGGACCGCGGTGCCTCCTGCCTGATCACCGTAGCTGACTCTGACCATCCGCCTTCTGGGTCCCTGATTCTGATGGTGTCACCTATTGTCAGTGGCTTGAGTGGGATCGCATGTTGATCATAGTATAGTTTTTGTTTGGAGCATAGTGCCCGCATGTCGTCAAGAACCAGTGCGTTGCCGGGATCTCGGATTTGCTTTGCCGGTAGGGTTGTCCGGATAGCTCTACCGAAGAGAATTTGCGCTGGCGACAGTCCTGAGCTCAATGGGGTTGCTCGGTACGATAACAGAGCTAGGTTGATGTCGGAACGTGACTCAGCTGCTTTGCTGATGAGTTTAATGATGTGGGCAACTTTTTCCCCTGTTCCATTTGATTGCGGGTAGCAATTCTGTGTTGCACCGTTGTCTGACCTCAACTTTTTCCTGTGTTTGTGGTATTGATTCTGTATGTCATCGTTCGTGAAAGCTGTTTTGCTTGTTTGTTCTGGAGCAGATGTGAATTTATGAGATTCTTGATCATGCCATGCCCTGTTTGTACTCTTGTCATTGTTTCGCAGTGTGCTGTGGCATTGTCCTTCACGTGCAGAGTTGTACCATGTTGTACAGGTCATTGTTTCATAGTTGTTGTTTTTGTCGTTTCTGTCTTGGTTGTTTTTGTTGGCGTTCTTGTTGTTCATTTGTCATGCTTGTTGATTCTGTTTTAATTGTTTTCGCTTTTATTCTTGTTCTTTTTCTTGTCGTGCTTGTTGTTTCTGGGATGCTTCTTGTTACTTTTGTCATTCTTGTTGTGTTGCATGTTGTTTTTGTTGTTGCTGTTGTTCTTGTTTCTGCTGTGCTTCTTGCGGTTTTTGGTGTTCTTGTTGCGCTCAATGAGTGTGCCAAGTGGATGATTTGAGTCATTGTCACAGTTATTGGTGTCAGTGTCCTTTGTGGTATCTGTTACATTGAGCGTTTCTTCTTGTGAATTGTGAGAATGATCTGATGTTGCATTGATGTTGGTGACATCAGTCATTTGTGGTGGATTCGATTCCTCTTCTTTACTTACTTGGTATGAAGTCTTACACCAGGTTAAAGTCCAACAGATTTGTTTCAAACGCTAGCTTTCGAAGCGCAGCTCCTTCCTCAGGTGACCTGTTGGACTTTAACCTGGTGTTGTAAGACTTCTTACTATGCTCACCCCAGTCCAACGCCGGCATCTCCACATCATAAATAATCTTACTTACTTGGTGCTCCTCTTCTAGAGTCATTTCAGGTTCATTTGAATCATCTGTGATCTCTTTGTGCTCCTTTTCTGGAGTCAAAATCTTCAAGATTTCTATTGACGTGTTCTCTCTGGACTCATGGGTGGCCATCCTCTGATTATTGAGTGCTTCTGTGCAGACGAGCTGAGATATGTCAGACTCGCTGTGATCCTGCACATCCTGTATGGGAATTCGTCACTTGTCTCACATACAGTGGGTATGTGGGAATGTAAGACTGGGGCTGTTTAGCACAGGGCTTAATCGCTGGCTTTGAAAGCAGACCAAGCAGGCCAGCAGCACGGTTCGATTCCCGTACCAGCCTCCCCGAACAGGCGCTGGAATGTGGCGCCTAGGGGCTTTTCACAGTAACTTCATTTGAAGTCCACGCTTGACAATAAGCGATTTTCATTTCATTTTTCATTTCATAGACATTCAGTGTCTTCTTCTGATGGCTCAAATAAGCTTGATAGAGCCTCATGGTCTTGTACATGCATGGCGTTCGCTATGGAGTGTTTGCTTGCTTCCATTTTTGAGTCTGTCACCGAGCTGTCTGTCGAGGCTTGCATCACTCTCTTTGTGGAGGCTTGTGTCGCACTCTTTGTGGAGTCCTTCATTGCTCTCTCTGTGGAGTCTGTCATCGCTCTCTCTGTGGAGGCGTGCAGTTTTCTCACTGTAGAATCGATCTGTGCCCTCTGTGTGGCGTCGTCCTCGTCTTGGGTATTGCTGTCATCCCATGTATCGACGATCTGCCATGGCACCATGGTATTGGATTCATCTACCATGAGAAGAGTCGTATTGAGCTTTTCAACCGTGTTGTTGATGCTGTGATCAGGATCTCCGAATAACTCAGCCATGTATGAGCAGTATTGTGTGTATTGTTCAATAGACAAATCATCACTTTTTGTTTTGGAGTTGTGATCTTTCTCTTCATGTTCAATGAACAAATTATCTTCTTGTGTGGAGGCTGGGACCCTTTGTGGTGTGTGCACCACTCTCTGTTTCTTGGCGTCAGGCCACAGCATAATCCTGCACTCACGAGTCGGGATGTGATATATGCTGGGCTGAGGATTCCCCATTCCGAAGAACTCATCGTCGGGGTCTTCACGGTACAACACCTCTAGTTGCGGTTCGGATTTGGTACTGGGGTAGCCACCTCCCAAAATGAAATCTTCGTCTGAGTCATAGTCTACAAGGACCAGATCATCGTCTAGGGCGGTGCTAACTGCTTGTTCCAGGGTGTTGTGAAAGTAATTTTCAGCTGCTGGTGTAAGTTCGGGCATTGTTCTGTCTTTTGAGGCAAGAAAATTGGGTTTTGCAGCTTTAAATTTCTTTTTGCTCATTTTCGTGCATTTCCCTTTTAAGTGGCCGTGGTCCTGGTCCTCTGACGTCATGACACTTGTGACATCATGCGTAGGACTCGATTGCCCATGCGCACTCCGAGTTTCCTGTACTGTGCTCTCTTTTCGCAACTGAGCATGTGCGGCTCCTTTCTCAAGATGGCTGCTGCCCAGAACCTCGGCTTCTTTTGTTTCAACCCTGTCTCCGCCTCGTGGTGAGTGTTCACGCCATTTTTCCTGATATTGTTTTCTCAATGATGATTCTGTGTTTGTAGAGACTCAAAGTACTGATTTTGTTTTTGTTCATAAGCAAGGCATTTTTGGATAGCGATTTCTAGAGTTAGATACTTATTTTGTGAAAGTTGTTCCCTCAAATTTTTGTCAGATAGTCCAGCAATTAATTGATTGATTACCAGTGTCTCTGAAATCAGCATAATCACAGCCTTATGGTATTAACTTGAGACTTGTAATAAAATCAGAGATGTGCCTTCCGTTCCTCTGACAAGAGTTAAATCTTTCCAGCATCTTACCAGTCTGACTGTTACAGCGTTCATCAAATTCTTTGAGTATGACATCTACTTTGGTGTTGTCCTCACCTTCTAAGTAATTAAAGCAATTATAGATTTCTCTCACTTCATGCCCTCCTGTTAAGAATAGTAGGACTATTTTCATTGCGTCAGAGGCAGTGCTTAAATCATTAGCTGTAATAAATATTTGGAACAGCTGTTCAAACATTTTCCAGTTATAACTTAAATTACCGGCTGTTTCCAGCTGCCATGGAGTTCCAACAAGTTCCATCGAATCAGTTAGTCATCGAGGATCCATTTGCTGAGAAGTCTTCCACAGTTGAATATCCGGTTTAAGTTTTTCTTCTCTTGCTGGTGTCTAGCTGGCTTTCTGAAATCACTCCTGGTATTATATGTTATTCTCTAAGTCTGAATAAAGATTGTAGACGTCCAGCTAACACCAATACTTTATTCAGTGGGTTTGTTCTGTTTCCAGAGCTTAACTAGAGAAAATACAGTCAAGAGGTATGACCGGTGAAGCTAAGGTGAACTGCCTATGCTGAGCTGTCTCTGTCTGCTGCTGCTCACTAATTTGTGCTTCTGAAAGGCGGATCCTCCCTTGGGCTGGACCCTTTATACCCGTCCCTGATGCTGCCCTCGAGTGATGCTGTGGCTGTTACATCTGTCTGTAGACCCTGGTGTATATGCAGATGTATGTACAGATGTACAGATCACTACACGGCCAAGCTGGCTAAGAGGAAGGGCAGGCTGGGGGAGGTCGAACTCAGTGGGCCTGGAGGTCTGGAGTGCATCTGGCTTCATAGAATCATAGAACTTGCAGTCCAGAAGGAGGCCATTCAGCCCATCGAGTCTGCACCGGGGCTTGGAAAAAGCCTCTGAAAACCCACGCCTTCACCCTCTCCCCGTAACCCAGTAACTCCACTAACCTTTTGGACACTAAGGGGAAATTTAGCACGGCCAATCCACCTAAACTGCACATCTTTGGACGGTGGGAACCCACGCACACACGGGGAGAACGTGCAGACTCCGCACAGACACCCGAGGCTGGAATGGAACCTGAGACTCTGGAGCTGTGAAGCAATTGTGTTAACCACTATGCTACCGTGCTGCCCCAAAATATTCTTTATGTCTACTTTGTACGTACTGTGTACGTTCCCTTGGCCGCAGGAAAATGCTTTTCACTGTACTTTGGTACATTGGCAATAGACCAATCAATAGATGCCAGTGTTATAGCTGCATAGGAACAGCTTGGCTACAGGCTTTCCAGGTTTTGGAGCACAAATCTTCATGATTATTTCTGGAATACTGTCAGGGCCCTTAGCATTCGCAATATCCAGTGCCTTCAGCCTTTTGTTGATATCAGGGGGAGTGAATTGAATTGACTATGGCACTTTTAAAGGTTAGGCAACTCTATGTCTATGTTACTCTATGTTAGTGAGCAGCACGGTAGCATTGTGGATAGCACAAATGCTTCACAGCGCCAGGGTCCCAGGTTCGATTCCCGGCTTGGGTCACTGTCTGTGCAGAGTCTGCACGTTCTCCCCGTGTCTGCGTGGGTTTCCTCCGGGGGCTCCGGTTTCCTCCCACAGTCCAAAGATGTGCAGGTTAGGTGGATTAGCCGTGCTAAATTGCCCTTAGTGTCCAAATTGCCCTTAGTGTGGGGTGGGATTACTGGGTTATGGGGATAGGGTGGAGGTATGGGCTTGGGTAGGGTGCTCTTTCCAAGAGCCGGTGCAGACTCGATGGGCTGAATGGCCTCCTTCTGCACTGTAAATTCTATGTCACTACTACAACTTTAACCTTTATGCTGAGCGACAGCCCTTTACAAGCTGCTCTATCATTGAATTTGCAAATTCCAAGCCAAACAAGCTGCAGATCGTACACTCTGTGTTGGATTTTAATGTTGTACATTTACAAATTCTCCCATTCACATTGTGGCTGGTATATGACAATAGCTATAACCACATTGTAACATTTTACATTTTCTAACGTTTTCTGAAAAGATATTTGAAAAGGTCTATAAACTTTCTTGAACAATGTTGTTATTCTAATTGCTCCTGTTGCAGGATTTTATTGTTTAATATTGAAGAGAGAAGGATGCACCAGCAAATGAACTGCGAGTTCATTATTTCAGGAATCAAAGTATTTTTTATTGAATAAACATTAAGTCTGTGGAAAATGTTTTCAGTACTTTCAGATTGCCAGTTTATGCAGGATTTTGCTTTTGGCTTTTCCACGGAGCTTATCCGCCAACCCCAGTCATCGCTGCCACCTGTTGGCCGGCCTGAGAAATCGAGAAACTCTGTCGCCAAATGTTTCCACGTTTGAGCTGTCAAAGGTTGTTTGTGAACCTGAGTTTTGGACTGGGAATTGCAGTTATAAAACCGTAGGTACACTAGTTCTATTTACATTGATCATTATAATTACCTGGACAAAGCTTGAAAATAATGCTTCAGTTAATGTTTAAAAAACAAATATCAACTTGGCCCCTTGACCAAGGTTAATGATTACTTTTTGATATTACATAAAAGATAGGAGGAGGAGGAGGCCTTTTGGCCCTTCTAGCCGGCTCTGCTATTCATCACGATCATGGTTGATCATCCAACTCAATAGCCTAATCCCGCTTTCTCCCCATCGCCCTTGATAGAACCTAGAATTTACAGTGCAGAAGGAGGCATTCAGCCCATCAAGTCTGTACTGGTCCTTGGAAAGAGCACCCCATTTAAGCCCCATATCTCCATAATCCAGTAACCCCACCTAACCCTTATGGACACAAAGGCCAATAATCCACCTAACCTGTGCAGCTTTGGACTGTGGGAGGAAACCGGAGCGACGGAGGGAACCCACGCAGACACGGGGAGAACGTGTAGACTCCACACAGACAGTGAAGCCGAGAATCGATCCTGGGACCCTGGCGTTGTGAAGCAACCGTGCTAACCACTGTGCTACCATGCTGCCCATTCTCCCCATGTGCTATATTTAGCCATCTCTTGAGTATATTCAATGTTTTAGCATCAACTACTTCCTGTGGTAATGAATTCCAGAGGCTCACCACTCCTTGTGTGAAGAAATGTCTCCTTATCTCTGTCCGAAATTGTTTACCCTGAATCCTCAGACTGTGACCCCAGGATTTGTCAGTATTGTAAGTATTCAATTGAATAATGTAAGTATGTTCAATGGAATAAAGGAACAGTGGTAACGTGAATGCAAAATTTGCTACAAGACAGAAAGTAGAGTATAGCGGTAAATGGTTGTTTGTCAGACTAGAGGAAAGTAGACCCAGGCTCTGTTGATACATATATTAATGAACTGGACTCAAGCATGGGAGGTAACATTCCAAAGTTTGCAGATGACACAAAACTTAGATACGTAGCAAAGAGTGAGGAGGTTTATAACCGACTTCAGAAGGATCCCGACAAAAGAGTGAAATGAGTAGATACGTGGCAGGGTAAATATGCAGCAATGCAATTTGGGATTAAGACTGAGAGACTGGTCGGCACGGTGGCGCAGTGGGTTAGCACTGCTGCCTCACGGAGCCGAGGTCCCAGGTTTGATCCCAGCTCTGGGTCACTGTCCATGTGGAGTTTGCACATTCTCCCCATGTTTGCGTGGGTTTCACCCCCACAACCTAAAGTTGTACAGGGTAGGTGGATTGGCCACACTAAATCGCCCCTTAATTGGAAAAAATGAATTGGGTACTCTAAATTTATTTTTAAAAAGACTGAGAGACAACTTTGATTTAAATTATTAATTTCAAGCAAACCTCATCATTTATTTAATGGAACAGAAATTGAGTTTGCAAAATGTTTCATTCCCACTTGACACATTCAATGCCATAAAACTATGTGGCAACTTCTTAATCCATGTTTAAGTTGAATGTATCGTCTTTAGTATGCATCTCAATCAAAAATTGCTATGTAATAGAATTTAATGCATTTATAACAAAATGTTGTTTGATTCATTCAAATAAGAGCAGGTTTATAATGTATTAAGGTTACAGAAGATTTTCAATCGAGAAAATATATATTATTTGAACATTTTCTGATATTTTCCATTTTGCTTTCTCCTACGAAATAATCTCAGTAGAGACCAGCAGATATTTCCTAGAGTGCCTGTTGTTATGCTGGGTCCGGACCAGAACCTTCATTTTGGTTAAGATCCCAGATGAGAACCCAACTATTTGCATTTGGGAAAACACTGAGGAAATGTTACTGCCCCACAGGAGTGATAACACTGACCGGTAAACAGCTTTTATATTAAAACAAGCTTTAACTTAAACACAAAATTAAGCACATTAGCAACAAAGGAATAGCTTTACTGTTAACAGTTACAACATCTTAACTTGCTTCCTGAAACCTGCCTCTACATTCAATTAAGCAACCGATATATTTCAAAAAGCACTTATGTATCAAGTTAACAACCAGGTTTTACTTGCTTATCTTGGTGCAGAGTCCTTGGAGAGAAAAAACATTTTTAGGGCCAAGCTGAAAAACTTCTGCTCAGCTTAGAGTCCTGGAAGAAACTCCCTTTTTCAAAACAGACCTGGCTCCTCCATTACCTACACCAGCTGCACTCAAAGCACACAGCATTCCTTTGTCTCTGGTTGCCAGATGTGCCCCTGATTTGTTTAGCCAGGCTCAAACTGTTACAACAGTACTTTAGCTCTCTAATTGCAAACAGACAAAATGGCTTTTAATATCTACTAGCAAAACACTTCCCCTGCAAAAATCCCTGATTACCTCACTTTAAATCACAGCGCTAGGAGACATGCTGTCTGTATGCATTTTAACCAAGGTTTTAATAGCATTACTGCAAAAATACAAGCTGTAAAGTATGACAATTTCTTATTTTCATCACACTGTGCACTGATAAAGACAGCGAACCACAAACTTGCTGAGAATGAACTGAATGGTGATGCTGTTTCCCAAGATTAAATGATCTTAAAAACAAGTAGACCGAATTTTTGCTCCCATTCATTTACAAGATTAGCTTTCATATTGTTTTAGTATAAACCATTTAATCAGTGTTTGCCTTTTTGTAATGGAGGTAATTATATGTCAAAATTGGTCTTGAGAATAAAGTAATATAATTCACACTGGAGAAGCTATTAAATTTTATCTTTTATTTAAAGTCTTTTCGAAAGATACAACTCCTGATCTCACTAAAAGCAAAGCATTGTTTGAAAACAACAGAGGCAGCGAACACAGGTCTATCCCCATTGTATATTAAATTCCTGCAATCATCAACTGCATCATGAAGACCAACAGCTGGAAGCTCATCCAATCAATGAATCATTTTAAAAGTAGCAGTCTAGAATTTTTTTGGCAATATTAGTACATGTGATTGTTTACCAATATGTTATTTGACAGATGTCTCTCCAACTCAGTGGAAATATAAAGTGCAACCAATTTCCTGCTGGCCACTTCAAAATCACTCGTAGGCGAAGAGAGGTGATTGAAAAGCTCTTAATTCTATTTGAATTGATCCAGAACCTATCAATCAAAGCTTGATGTTGATAAACATTGCAATTGGAGCATTTCAGAGTTACTCAACATTGAAGGAAGATGAATGAAGCAATGCTGACAGCTGTGTGTCAATCACAGCCGAGTAAAATCAATATCAAGGAGAAATAAATGAATGGCTTGCAGGCGTTTAAACACAGCCGACTGGTTTTCACTTTCCAGCAATTGACACGTGGTACTTCCTGTGTCTGAGACAGCAGGTGTATTGCCCAGGTGAGTGTTGAAACAATTTATTTTCACCGCCTCTGTAGCTTCCAGACAGACGTCTCTCTTATGGGGGGCTTCCAGGCAAGGGTCATTTTTATGGGGGTGGTCCTGACAGGGGTCTCTTTTTATGGAGGTTTGTGGGAGGTCTCTTTATTCTGGGGGTCTCTGGTGGGGAGGTCCCTTTATTTAGGGGATCATGTGGGGGTGGTGGAGTGTCTGGGGTGGGCTGGTCTTGCATTGTGGGGAAGGAGGGTAGTACTCGGGTGGTCTTTCAGAGTTACTCCCTTAAAGAGTTACTCCCTTTGCCCACTGCACCAAGGCCACGCTTGTCAACAAAGAACAAAGCAATGTACAGCACAGGAACAGGCCCTTCGGCCCTCAAAGCCCGTGCCGACCATGCTGCCCATCTGAACTAAAATCTTCTACACTTCCTGGGTCCGTATCCCTCTATTCCCATCCTATTCATGTATTTGTCAAGATGCCCCTTAAACATTACTATCGTTTCTGCTTCCACCACCTCCTCCGGCAACGAGTTCCAGGCACCCACTACCCTCTGTGTAAAAGATTTGCCTCGTACATCTCCTCAAAACCTTGCCCCTCGCACCTTAAACCTCTGGACGGGACATTACTACTTCTATTGACTATCCACTTTGTCTATGCCCCTCATAACCAAAGTGGATAGTCAATAGAAGTAGTAATGTCCCGTCCAGAGGACCAGAGAATCAGGCGAGCCCAAAGAAAATGGTGAAAATGCCGAGAGCATCGGAAACAGACCAACGCTCCATTTTCTTCACTACCACAGGATTCCCCTCATCACCGGGAACTCCACATTTCGCCCATTACCTGAACATTAATTAAGGCCAATTGCAACAATTACAATTTTGGTCAAAGACCAAACTTTCAGCACATATCATATGATGGGTTCGTCCACCGTGACACTGGTAATATTTACTAAGATCAGCTGGATCGGAATATGACCCATCGACCTTGCCTTGGCAAAATTCGTGGATTATAGTAATAATTGTTGTCGCAGCGCCGCTTAATGAGGTTGTATTGACGGGTGGGGCTGCGGGCGTTGGTGTTGCGTCTGACGATGGCCCACATTCTGTAAAAGAAAATATAAATTAGTATTTTAATCATTTGGATCATATTCTTTTGATTAAGGCTTTCATTTCCTTGTCAGACTCAGTTGCTTCCACGGATAATTACACTGTCACCAGGATAAGCTGCACAAAATGTGGCAACACATCAATAAACTTTAGATCAGGAAGTTCTCTTTCACACCTATTTGCATTTGCAAAGCACCTTGAATGAAAATAGTGCTGCCTGGAGGTGGAAGGTGATGAGATTGGATACATCCAAGGGGATTGAAGCTGGAGAGAATGGATATTGTAGGAGCGCTGGCAGGGCCGGCCCAAGGTACCGGCAACTCGGGCAGTCGCCCATGGCGCCATGTGCTAGGGGGCGCCAGAGACTCGGGTCCCGCGCATGCGCAGCTGGGCCGGTGCCAACCAGCGCATGCGCGGTGGCCGCCCTCCCCCAGGACGGCCCCCCCTCCGTCCCCCCTCGGGCCGTCCGCCCCCCCCCCTCCCGGGCCGTCCGCCCCCCCCCCCCCCCCGGGCCGTCCGCCCCCCCTCTCGGGCCGTCCTCCCCCCCCCCTCTCTCAGGCCATCCGCCCCCCCCTCTTGGCCCCCCCACCCCCCTGGCCCCGCCCACCCCCCCCGCCCCCCCCCCCGGCGGATTTCACACAGACACAGGGAGTAGTACAGACTCCACAAAGACACGGGGAGTAGTGCAGACTCCACAAAGACACGGGGAGTAGTGCAGACTTCACACAGACACGGGGAGTAGTGCAGACTCCACACAGACACGGGGAGTAGTGCAGACTCCACACAGACACGGGGAGTAGTGCAGACTCCACACAGACATGGGGAGTAGTGCAGACTCCACACAGACACGGGGAGTAGTGCATACTCCACACAGACACGGGGAGTAGTGCAGACTCCAGGCAAACACGGGGAGTAGTGCAGACTCCACACAGTCAAGGGGAGTAGTGCAGGCTCCACATAGAGACGGGGAGTAGTGCAGACTCCACGCAGACACGGGGAGCCGAGCTTGGAATTGAACCCTTACTTTTCTTTTCATTGTCTAATGTATTCATTTTTATTTTGAAATTGTAGTTGTATAAGTTTACCAAAGGTTTAAGACATGGCAGGAGATCCCAGACCCGTGTCATGCTCCTCGTGTGCGATGTGGAAGCTCAGGGACACGTGCACTGTCCCTGGCTCTTTCAATTGCAAGAAATGTGTTCAGTTGCAGCTCCTGTTAGACCGCTTGACGGCTCTGGAGCTGCGGATGGACTCACTTTGGAGCATCCGCGATGCTGAGGAGGTCGTGGATAGCCCGTCCAGCGAGTTGGTCACACCGCAGGTGAAAGTTACTGAGGGAGATAGCAAATGGGTGACCAAAAGACAGAGCAAGAGTAGGAAGGCAGTGCAGGTGTCCCCTGCGGTCATCTCCCTGCAAAACAGATATACCGCTTTGGATACTGTTGGGGGAGATAGCTCACCAGGGGAAGGCAGCAGCAAGGTTCATGGCACCGTGGCTGGCTCTGCTGCACAGCAGGGCAGGAAGAAAAATGGCAGGGCTATAGTGATAGGGGACTCGATCGTAAGGGGAATAGACAGGCTGTTCTGTGGACGCAATCGAGACTCCAGGATGGTATGTTGCCTCCCTGGTGCAAGGGTCAAGGATGTCTCGGAGCGGCTGCAGGACATTCTGGGGGGGGGGGGGGGGGGGGGGGGGGGGAGGGTGAACAGCCAGCTGTCGTGGTGCACATAGGCACCAATGATTATAGGTAAAAAAACGGGATGAGGTCCTACAAGCGGAATTCAGGGAGTTAGGAGTTATCTCAGGATTGCTATGTGCACGAGCTAGTCAGAGTAGGAATGTCAGGATAGATAGGATGAATGCATGGCTCGAGAGATGGAGCAAGAGGGAGGGTTTCAAATTCCTGGGGCATTGGGACCGGTTCTGGGGGAGGTGGGACCAGTACAAACCGGACGGTCTGCACCTGGGCAGGACTGGAACCGATGTTCTAGTATTTGCTAGAGCTGTTGGGGAAGGTTTAAACTAATGTGGCAGGGGGATGGGAACTGATGCAGGAAATTGGAAGGTTGTAAAACAGGGACAGAAGCAAAAGGAAGTGCGGGGAAAAGTGCCAGGCAGAGAAGACATAGTCAAAAATCAAAAAGGGCGACAGTACAAGGTACAGTGACTGAGGGAAGCTCAGCGAATAGGCCCAGTAATACTAAAAGGAATAAAACTGGAGATGTTAAGATTCAAAACAGAGGGAAAAAAACCATCATAAGTGTACTTTACCTGAATGCTCGTAATATTCGGAATAAAGTAAATGAGTTGATGGCACAAATCATCATGAATGACTATGATTTAGTGGCCATTACTGAAACATGGTTAAAGGATGGTCACGACTGGGAGTTAAATATCCAAGGGTATCAAACTATTCGGAAGGACAGAGTGGATGGTAAGGGAGGTGGTGTTGCTCTGTCATTTAAGGATGACATCCGGGCAATAGTAAGGGATGACATTTGGTGCTATGGAGGATAAGGTTGAATCCATTTGGGTGGAAATTAGGAATAGTAAGGCGAAAAAGTCACTGATAGGAGTAGTCTATCGGCCACCAAATAATAACGTTATGGTGGGGCAGGCAATAAACAAAGAAATAACCGATGCATGTAGAAATGGTAGAAACGAGTTTCTAGAATGTATCCGCGATAGTTTCCTAGAACAGTATGTAATGGAACCTACGAGGGAACAAGCGGTCCTAGATCATGTCCTGTGTAATGAGACAGGATTGATTCATGATCTCATAGTTAGGGATCCTCTCGGAAGGAGCGATCACAATATGGTGGAATTTAAAATACAGATGGAGGGTGAGAAAGTAAAATCAAATACTAGTGTTTTGTGTTTAAACAAAGGAGATTACAATGGGATGAGAGAAGAACTAGCTAAGGTAGACTGGGAGCAAAGACTTTATGGTGGAACAGTTGAGGAACAGTGGAGAACCTTCCAAGCGATTTTTCACAGTGCTCAGCAAAGGTTAATACCAACAAAAAGGAAGGACGGTAGAAAGAGGGAAAATCGACCGTGGATATCTAAGGAAATAAGGGACAGTATCAAATTGAAGGAAAAAGCATACAAAGTGGCAAAGATTGGTGGGAGACTAGCAGACTGGGAAATCTTTAGGGGGCAACAGAAAGCTACTAAAAAAGCTGTAAAGAAGAGTAAGATAGAGTATGAGAGTAAACTTGCTCAGAATATAAAAACAGACAGTAAATGTTTTTACAAATATATAAAACAAAAAAGAGTGGCTAAGGTAAATATTGGTCCTTTAGAGGATGAGAAGGGAGTTTTAATAATGGGAGACGAGGAAATGGCTGAGGAACTGAACAGGTTTTTTGGGTCGGTCTTCACAGTGGAAGACACAAATAACATGCCAGTGACTGATAGAAATGAGGCTGGACAGGTGAGGACCTTGAGGGGATTGTTATCACTAAGGAGGTAGTGATGGGCAAGTTAATGGGGCTAAAGATAGACAAGTCTCCTGGCCCTGATGGAATGCATCCCGAGTGCTAAAAGAGATGGCTAGGGAAATTGCAGATGCACTAGTGATGATTGTTCAAAATTCACTAGACTCTGGGGTGGTCCCGCTGGATTGGAAATTAGCAAACGTGACAACACTGTTTAAAAAAGGAGGTAGGCAGAGAGCAGGAAATTATAGGCCAGTGAGTTTAACTTCGGTAGTAGGGAAGATGCTGGAATCTATCATCAAGGAAGAAGTAGCGAGGCATCAGGATAGAAATTGTCCCATTGGGCAGACGCAGCATGGGTTCATAAAGGGCAGGTCGTGCCTAACTAATTTAGTGGAATTTTTTGAGGACATCACCAGTGCAGTAGATAACGGGGAGCCAATGGATGTGGTATATCTGGATTTCCAGAAAGCCTTTGACAAGGTGCCACACAAAAGGTTGCTTCATAAGGTAAAGATGCATGGCATTAAGGGTAAAGTAGTAGCATGGATAGAGGATTGGTTAATTATTAGAAAGCAAAGAGTGGGGATTAATGGGTGTTTCTCTGGTTGACAATCAGTAGCTAGGGATCTGTGTTGGGCCCACAATTGTTCACAATTTACATAGATGATTTGGAGTTGGGGACCAAGGGCAATGTGTCCAAGTTTGCAGATGACACTAAGATGAGTGGTAAAGCGAAACGTGCAGAGGATACTGGAAGTCCGCAGAGGGATTTTGATAGGTTAAGTGAATGGGCTAGGGTCTGGCAGATGGAATACAATGTTGACAAATGTGAGGTTATCCATTTTGGTAGGAATAACAGCAAACGGGATTATTATTTATACGGTAAAATATTAAAGCATGCCGCTGTGCAGAGAGACCTGGGTGTTCTAGTGCATGAGTCACAGAAAGTTGGTTTACAGGTGCAACAGGTGATTAAGAAGGCAAATGGAATTTTGTCCTTCATTGCTAGAGGGATGGAGTTTACGACTAGGGAGGTTATGTTGCAATTGTAAAAGTTGTTAGTGAGGCCACACCTGGAGTATTGTGTTCAGTTTTGGTCTCCTTACTTGAGAAAGGATGTACTGGCACTGGAGGGTGTGCAGAGGAGATTCACTAGGTTAATCCCAGAGCTGAAGGGGTTGGATTATGAGGCGAGGTTGAGTAGACTGGGACTGTACTCATTGGAATTTAGAAGGATGAGGGGGGATGTTATAGAAACATTTAAAATTATGAAGGGAATAGATAGGATAGATGCGGGCAGGTTGTTTCCACTGGCGGGTGACAGCAGAACTAGGGGACATAGCCTCAAAATAAGGGGAAGTAGATTTAGGACTGAGTTTAGGAGGAACTTCTTCACCCAAAGGGTTGTGAATCTATGAAATTCCTTGCCCAGTGAAGCAGTTGAGGCTCCTTCATTAAATGTTTTTAAGGTAAAGATAGATAGTTTTTTGAAGAATAAAGGGATTAAGGGTTATGGTGTTCGGGCCGGAAAGTGGAGCTGAGTCCACAAAAGATCAGCCATGATCTTATTGAATGGCGGAGCAGGCTCGAGGGACCAGAATTTTGGTAAATTATCACTAGTGGTTTGCAATTTCCCTAGCCATCTCTTTTAGCACTCGGGATGCATTCCATCAGGGCCAGGAGACTTGTCCACCTTTAGCCACATTAGCTTGCCCATCACTACCTCCTTAGTGATAACAATCCTCTCAAGGTCCTCACCTGTCATAGCCTCATTTCTATCAGTCACTGGTATGTTATTTGTGTCTTCCACTGTGAAGACCGATCCAAAAAACCTGTTCAGTCCCTCAGCCATTTCCTCATCTCCCATTATTAAATCTCCCTTCTCATCCTCTAAAGGACCAATATTTACCTCAGCCACTCTTTTTTGTTTTATATATTTGTAGAAACTTTTACGATCGGTTTTAACATTTTGAGCAAGTTTACTCTCAGAATCTATCTTACTTTTCTTTATGGCTTTTTTAGCAGCTTTCTGTTGCCCCCTAAAGATTTCCCAGTCCTCTAGTCTCCCACCAATCTGCCACTTTGAAGTTTTGATGCTTGTTTTTCTCATTTGATTTTCCTGCCGGGATCAAAATGGGAATGACGCGGTGCGGGGGCGCGCACGGCACTCAGGCGCGCGCGCACGGCACTCAGGCGCGCGCGCACGGCACTCAGGGGGGGGGCGCTCGGCACTCAGGGGCGCGCGCACGGCAAGGCACTCAGGGGGGTGCGCGCACGGCAAGGCACTCAGGGGGGGGGGGCGCACGGCACGGCACGGCACTCAGGGGGCGCGCACGGCACGGCACTCCGGGGGCGCGCACGGCACGGCACGGCACTCCGGGGGCGCACGGCGGTCTGTGCGGGTCCGCACGGCATTCTGGGGCGCGCACGGCGGTGTCGCGGGGCATGCTGGGTGTGTAATGGCGGTGCAGTCGGACAGCAGCGAGCAGCCGGGCCCGGGCCTGTTGTCGGCGGCGCCGGAGGAGGGAGGCGGCGGCGACGATGACGGCGGCGGGAGAGAGGTACTGGTGCCCAGGGGAGGGGTACCTGGGTCCGGAGGGGGGAGAGACAGTAACTAACCCCCTGGGGGTGGGGGGAGACAGTGACTACCCCCTGGGGTGGGGGGGAGACAGTAATTAACTCCCTGGGGTGGGGGAGAGACAGTAACTAACCCCCTGGGGGGTGGGGGGAGACAGTGACTAACCCCCTGGGGTGGGGGGGGGAGACAGTAATTAACTCCCTGGGGGGGGGGGGGGCGCTGTGATTGGCACGGCTGCCTCACGGTGCCCTGAAACCGGGTTCAATTCCAGCCTCGGCTCACTGACTGTGTGAAGTCAGCACTTCTCCCCATGTTTGCGTGGAGTCTTCACTACTCCCCGTGTCTGCGCGGAGTCTTCACTACTCCCCGTGTCTGCGCGGAGTCTTCACTACTCCCCGTGTCTGCGCGGAGTCTTCACTACTCCCCGTGTCTGTGCGGAGTCTTCACTACTCCCCGTGTCTGCACGGAGTCTTCACTACTCCCCGTGTCTGCATGGAGTCTTCACTACTCCCCGTGTCTGCGCGGAGTCTTCACTACTCCCCGTGTCTGCGCGGAGTCTTCACTACTCCCCGTGTCTGCGCGGAGTCTTCACTACTCCCCGTGTCTGCGCGGAGTTTTCACTACTCCCCGTGTCTGTGCGGAGTCTTCACTACTCCCCGTGTCTGCACGGAGTCTTCACTACTCCCCGTGTCTGCATGGAGTCTTCACTACTCCCCGTGTCTGCGCGGAGTCTTCACTACTCCCCGTGTCTGCGCGGAGTCTTCACTACTCCCCGTGTCTGCGCGGAGTCTTCACTACTCCCCGTGTCTGCGCGGAGTTTTCACTACTCCCCGTGTCTGCGCGGAGTCTTCACTACTCCCCGTGTCTGCGCGGAGTCTTCACTACTCCCCGTGTCTGCGTGGAGTCTTCACTACTCCCCGTGCCTGCGTGGAGTCTTCACTACTCCCCGTGCCTGCGTGGAGTCTTCACTACTCCCCGTGCCTGCGTGGAGTCTGCACTACTCCCCGTGCCTGCGTGGAGTCTGCACTACCCGTATCTGTGTGGAGTCTGCACTACACCCCGTGTCTATGTGGAGTCTGCACTTCCCCTGAGTCTGCGTGGCATGAGTGCATTCTCTCTGTGTCTGTGGCGTGTGCACGTTCTCCCCATGTCTGAAATAGTTAAAATTTGCTAAATTAAACGTTTTGATCACATAGGTGAACTTAGTTTTTCTTTTATGTTTATCTCCTTTCAAACGACGCATCCATGTGCAAAGTATGCCAAATTTCATTCATACCCATCTTAGTGCTCCATTTTACAAATATAGTTATGCTTAACAATATAACAATCCAAAAACGTTTGAAATTGGCAAATGCAGCTATAGATTTTTATCAGTTTGTAAAAATGTATGTTGATGCCATTCCCAAGAGGTTTGCGTATTTTACTGATGTTGGTATGCAATCTCTGTTGAGCTGCTCGGTACAACAACTTTATAGAAGATCATTTTAATTGATGTGCTTATATTTTCATTTGTATTTACATAATGCATTTAATTTTGAAAAGGAAATTTTTGCTTTGAATTATTGATCCTTATCAGGCATATCATCGGACACCCTGTAATAATGCTGAAATGTACAGATGGGTGTTGGCATGATATTTTGACACAATTAAAGGGACATATTGAACAAAATGCTTGTTATGTGTTCCATTTTGTTCATGTCAGTAAATGATTTGAAGCATTGGTAAAGATCAGTACCTTTGTACAAAGAGTAGCAGGAGTGAAACAATAGGGGTCCTTTTATTGTAGAACATTCTAAATGTAGTCATATTCCGTACTGCCCTGTGAATTGAGGCATTTAATGCTCACTATTCTCTTTTCTTTCTTTCACAGGTGAAAAATGAGAATCGGGCCCAGATGGAGTTATATGATAATTTGATTAATGATATAATAGGGGTAAACAATGAGTTAAAGCCTGAAAAGGACAAGTGCTCTTCAAATGATACATCTCCAACTACTGCAGTTCCAGACGAAGCTGATCCTTCTAAATCACCTTTATCGGATATGAGTAAAGGATCAACTTCTGGTCGCAAGCCTATGTTGATTGGAAATCTGACATGGGTGAGCATTGGTTTTCGCCGCTATGATATAACTTCATGTGTGGTGGTCCGTCTGTCAGATTAAATGGGCATTGAAAACTGTGTATTTGTCAGGCCCTTTATTGGCCAACTACTCCTGTCATGAGAAAGCTAATTGTGAATAATTAAATGTTTTGTATGCCAGTATCTCAAGTAATGATTCTATTGTTTTATTGGGTATAGCATGTTGTAAGGATTGCTTTCCTGAGTAGACAGAAACTGAGGATAAAATGGGACAAAAACACAAATTGCTGGAAAAACCTGGTCTGGCAGCATCTGTGGGGATATAGTGGCAGGTTGTATTTAACTCTGATAAATGCGGAGGTAATGCACATTGGACGAAGAAACAGGACACGGGAGTATGTAATGATTAGCAGGACACTAGGAAGCTCAGAGGAACAGATGGATCTTGAGGTACTTGTTTACAGATCCCTGAAGGCGGCAGAGCAGGTGAATAGGGTAGTTAAGAAGGCGTATGGGACACTTGCCTTTATCAGTTGTGACACAGAATGTAAGAGCAATGAGGTGTACAGAGCTATACAGAACGTTCGTTAAGCCACAGCTGGAGTACTGTGTGCAGTTCTGGTCACCTCACTGTAGCAAGGAGGTGATTGCACTGGAGGGGGTACAGAGGTGATTCACCAGGATGTTGCTTGGATGGAGCATCAGGGGCTGGATTCTCCGTCGCGCCACATTTCTGTTTCAGTACGTCGGCGGGATGCTCCGTCACGCTGGCTGATCAATGGGGTTTCCCCACGCCGTCAGGAAACCCCCGGGCTGCCGGCAAAACAGGGCAAAAGAGTGATGGAAGCTGACTCCTTGAATATTTTTAAGGCCAATCTAGATAAATTCTTATAAACATACAAAGAAAATAGAATTAGGAAGAGGCCATTCGGCTCTTCAAGCCTGCTCTGCAATTCATTATGATCATGGCTGATCATCCAGTTCAGTACCCTGATCCCACCTGCCCCCCCATATCCCTTTAGCCCGAAGAGCTAGATCTAATTCCTTCTTGGAAATTACACAATGTTTTGGCCTCGACTACTTTCTGTGGTCGTAAATTCCACAGATTCACCACTCTGGTGAAGAAATGTCTCCTCACCTCAATCCTAAAAAGTTTACCCCTTATCCTCAAACTTTGACCCCTAGTTCTGGACTAAGAACAAAGAAAAGTACAGCACAGGAACAGGCCGTTCGGCCCTCCAAGCCCGTGCCGACCATGCTGCCCGACTAAACTACAATCTTCTACACTTCCTGGGTCCGTATCCCTCTATTCCCATCCTATTCATGTATTTGTCAAGACGGCCCTTAAATGTCACTATCGTCCCTGCTTCCACCACCTCCTCCGGCAGCGAGTTCCAGGCACCCACTACCCTCTGTAAAAAAAAAAAAAACTTGCCTCGTACATCTGCTCTAAACCTTGCCCCTCGCACCTTAAACCTATGCCCCCTAGGAATTGACCCCTCTACCCTGGGGAAAAGCCTCTGACTACCCACTCTGTCTATGCCCCTCATAATTTTGCCGACCTCTTATCGGGTTGCCCCTCAACCTCCGTCGTTCCAGTGAGAACAAACCGAGTTTATTCAACCGCTCCTCATAGCTAATGCCCTCCATACCAGGCAACATCCTGGTAAATCTCTTCTGCACCCTTTCTAAAGCCTCCACATCCTTCTGGTAGTGTGACGACCAGAATTGAACACTACACTCCAAGTGTGGCCTAACTAAGGTTCTATACAGCTGCAACATGACTTGCCAATTCTTATACTCAATGCCCCAGCCAATGAAGGCAAGCATACCGTATGCCTTCTTGACTACCTTCTCCCCCTGTGTTGCCCCTTTCAGTGACCTGTGGGCCTGTACACCTAGATCTCTCTGACTTTCAATGCTCTTTAGGATTCTTCCATTCACTGTATATTCCCTACCTGCATTAGACCTTCCAAAATGCATTACCTCACATTTGTCTGGATTAAACTCCATCTGCCATCTCTTCGCCCAAGTCTCCAAACGATCTAAATCCTGCGTCGGGAACATTCTTTCTGAATTTACCCTGTTTAATCCTGTTAGAATTGTATATGTTTATATGAGCTCCCCTCTCACTCCAATGAATATAATCTTAACCAATTTAGCCTCTTCTCATGACAGTCCTGCCACCCCAGGAATCAGCCTGGTAACGGTACTCTATACTCCATCCTTCCTCAGATAAGGACACCAGAATTGCACACAATACTCCAGGTGTGGCCTCACCAATGTCCGATACAATTGCAGTAAAACATCTGTATTCCTGTGCTCAAATCCACCCGTTACGAAGGCCAACATACCACTTGCCTTCTTTACTGCCTCCTGTACCTGCACGCTTACTTTCAGTGACTGGTGCATGAGGCCACCAAGGTCTTGCTGAATATCCAGCTCTCAATTTACACCCATTCAAATAATAATCTGCCTTCCTATTTTTGCTACCGGTGGATAACTTCACATTCACTGCCATATATGTGCCCACTCACCCATCCTGTCCAAATCCAACTGAAGCATCTCTGCATACTCCTCAAGCTCTCCCTCCCCCCCCCCCCAACTTTGTATCATCTGCAAATTTAGAGATAATACATTTAGTTCCCTCGTCCAAATCATTAATATATGATGTGAATGAACAGTTGAGACCTTAGCACAGATTGCGATACCCCACTAGTCACTGCCTGCCAGTCGGAAAAAGATTTATTCCAACTCTTTTCTTCCTGTCTGCTAACCAGCTTTCCCTCCATCTCAAGACACGACCCGCAGTCCCATGCGCTTTAACTTTACACAGTAATCTGCAGTGTGAGACTTTGTTGAAAGCATTCTGAACATCTAAATAAACCACATCCTCCGGTTCTCCTTCGGCCTGTGGAATTAGTTACCGTAGGAAGTATTTGAGGCCAAAACATTGTATGTTTTCAAGGTGCAGTTAGATGGAGCACTTACGGGATCAAAGGATATGGGGGGGTGGGGAGGTGAGATTAGGCTATGAGTTAGCTGATCAGTCATGATGATAATGAATGGTGGAGCAGGCTCGAAGGGCCGAATAGCCTCATCCTGCACCTGTTTTTTATGTTTCCATGTTTACTTATGAGCCAGGTTTCAGTCAAAGTTATGCCAGTGCAATCATCCAAAAGTTAATTATAAAAGTCTTATTTACAATTATGCAGATATTCCTGAGGGAAAAGTGAAGGATAATTTGTTCAGCAATGATGAAGCTGGCAATAGGTGGGATAAGTGAGACTTGGAAAGCTATTTGAACGTGGCCTCCAGTATGTGTTGTATGCAGAAAGATCACGCGGGGAGAAAGGAGCTGCTGATTGTAGGTAGATAAAAAATGGTAGCTTGATGTCCATTGGAAAAAAGAGTCTCACAAAGGGCTGCTGTGAATTTCATTCTTTTCAAGCAGGTTTGACTATCTGACTTTTTTTGTGTTTGTTTTGGTCTGTTAAACCTTTGAGCATTGGGTTTTCTGATGGGTTTTAATAGTAATGATGAGAAAAGCAAGTTAACAATGAAAGCTATGTATGTATATTGGAGACTAGAGCAATAAGTCTGCAAAATCGTGGAAACATTGTGCTAATATATTCTAATTGCTGTGTATTAATTTCTCACAGTGGACAACAGCTGATGATTTACTATCTGCCATTCATTCCACTGGAATACTTGATGTTGGTGAAATAAAATTTTATGAAGTTGCAAAAGGTGGTCAATCTCGAGGGTGAGTAGAAAATGATATCAAAGCAGAGAACATTGAAAAGATTGGAGGAAGGTATGGGGAGATGTCAGAGGTAGGTTCTTTACACAGAGAGTGGTGGGTGTGTGGAATGCACTGCCGGCAGATGTGGTGGAGTCAGAGTCATTAGTGACATTTAAGCGACTCTGAAACAGGCACATGGACAGCAGTAAATTGAAGGGGTGTAGGTTAGGTTGGTGTTAGATTAGGATAAATGGTCGGCACAACATCGTGGGCTGACGGGCCTGTACTGTACTGTTCTATGTTCTATGATAGCAAGGCGTTCAGCTGCTGTGAATAAATGCCTTGGAATCTAAAAAGCTCGTCAGCATGTCTTCCCAGAGACCCTACTTTCCCCACATAATAATCTTTATAATTGTCACAAGTAGGTTTGCATTAACAGTGCAATGATACTGTGAAAATCCCCTAGTCGCCACACTCCGGCACCTGTTCGGGTACACAGAGGGAGAATTCAGAATGTCCAAGTCACCTAAAAAACACATCTTTCGGGACTTAGGGGAGGAAACCAGAGCACCCGGAAGAAACTCACGCAGACACGAGGAGAATGTACAGACCCAAGGTTTTAATAGCTCAGAATCCAGCTGTCTTTTTTTCATGTGCTCACCAGCTAGAACTGCTGTCTGTGGTATTCATTGATTTTTGTAGTCAAACCTGAACTCCAATGGCTTCTTCTGCTCTCTTTCCCCATGGCAATTTGTCACCTAACTTTGCATTTAGGCAGAAATGCTAATTAGCTATCCTTGCCCCCAACACGCTTTCATCTTTGAAGTAAATGAACAGTTTATTGCATAATAGATTAGATTAGAACAGTACAGCACAGAACAGGCCCTTCGGCCCTCAATGTTGTGCCGAACAATGATCACCCTACTTAAACCCACGTAACCCGTATACCCATAACCCAACAATCCCCCCATTAACCTTACACTACGGGCAATTTATCATGGCCAATCCACCTAACCCGCACATCTTTGGACTGTGGGAGGAAACCGGAGCACCCGGAGGAAACCCACGCACACACGGGGAGGACGTGCAGACTCCACACAGACAGTGACCCAGCCGGGAATCGAACCTGGGACCCTGGAGCTGTGAAGCATTGATGCTAACCACCATGCTACCGTGAGGCCCTAAATAGTTTGCAACCTGTGCCAATAACCTCCTGGGAGATGAGTCTGCATTGTATACTCAGACTGTTATAAATATCTTGTACCGCCTTCTCAGTAAAACAATAAAAGCCTTCCTTTGAAGTCAACAATAACATCACCGAGGCTTGCTGAGAAGTAGACCCAAGAACAGGTCCCATGATTCCTTCATTTCCCCTAAAGTTAAAGCTACAATCCCAAAATACAATAATCTTATAACTTCATAGTTGTGAAGTTTGTGTTTACTCTCCTTTGGCTGAGTTGTGTGTGTGTTCCTTTCCATTTGTCTGCATGCTACGGATCTATACTATCTTCCTGTTTTAACAGAAGGCCATACTTGAAATGTTAGTTATCGCAACAGGGATTACTTGGCCCGTTGAGTGGTTCCAATATTTTGTTTTAGACATTCATATCTTAGTTTCTCCGAATATATTCGGCTACTTCTGTGCTTTTTTCCTGTTGCTTCATGTAATGAGCATCTAAATCATCAAACAATCGTGTTTACTTGGTTCAAACAATCGTGTTTACTTGAGCAAGTCTTTCCACCAACTCTTTCCATCCCACTTTTTGATTTTATTAAAATGCTTATTCATGTTTTTAATTTCAATTTTTGATGGAAGTTTTCTATTCCTGAAGCATTGGTTTGCCTGCACTTTACACTTGCAGTACCGTCTCATTTTCTGGTTGTAAAATCCCAACATTTGGCATCTTTTGCTTTTCACTTTTACCTACATTTTTCAAAAGTTTAAATTGGGAAAGTGTTGAAACTGTAAAGTCACCATAGTCCCAGATGACGATAAGCTGCTTGCCCCTTTTGAGGGGGAGAGCTGACTTGACTGGTGGTGACGTAACCTGAGGATCACCACACCTCAGGTGAGGGGGAAGATTGAGAAGGTGAGCTTTCATCAATAACCTCAGCCAACGCATCAATTGAACCCTCGCTGTTGGCCTTTCTCTGCATCATGAACCAGCTGTCCAGCCAACTGAGCTAAACGATGATAGGATTTCCACACTTGACAGGCACCGCCTTGAAATCCCTGAGAAAAAACAGGGCCTGTAAGGAGTACACAGACTGCCCAGTTTCGATATCGAGCCTGATGGAGGAACGGTCCTCCCTGACCCATTCTTGTATGAATCTAAGATGAGAAGCTAACTGATATGTTTGTTCGACAACCCAATCGCCACACAACTGGGAAGTTGCAGTTTGGCTAGTTTTAAGTGAGATTATGTTCCATGTAAAAGAACTGAGCACCCCATTAGGACCTGATCAGAAAGAAAGATTGGCAGCATCTGTAAAGGGAACAATAACCGAGGCATTCACCTTAACCAGTGCTGTCTGTACTAATATACATCCATGTATATAATGGAGTGCAGACAGGCAGTGATTGGCACACAGGATGACCAGTAAGCACACAGAATACAGCAGCCAATCACCAGACAGGACACAACCACGATAAAGCCAGAGGGCACCAGCTTTCCCGTTTTCTCGGGATCCAGCCTCTGAGACAGTCAGAGCTCGTGAGCATAGCCAGTGTAAACACCATGTGGTAGCTCGTAAGTCTGGTCAGGCTAGTGTCAGGTCTCCACTCAAGTCAGCATAGTGTCAACCCACAGTTGAATACGTATTATAGTTCACATGTTAAATATAATCGTGTTGCATCTCATCCAAGTGTTGGAAGTCTGGCTCTTGCTACACTGCATCAAGTGCATTCCACATCGACCCAGCCAGCCCAACACATCATGGTACCAGGCCTGGATGCTGAAATTGACGGTCCTACCGTGAGTGATTCAGCGTTGACCAGCAAACAGCCATCCAGTGACATGGAAAACGTCTGCTCTCCTCCGCATCGCCGGCAACCTCGGTGCAAATTGGAAGATCTTCAAACAGAATTTCCAACTCTATCTCGAGGCCGCATCGGATGCCAGGAAGATCGCACTATTCCACTCCACAGCCGGGGACCACGCCATCCACATCGACAACTCCCTCACATTCGCTGAAGGTGAAGACAAGACAAAATTTAAAACAGTCCTGCTGAAGTTCGACAGCCACTGCGACATTGAGGTGAATGAGAGCTTTGAACGGTACGTTTTCCAGCAGAAGCTTCAGGGTAAGGATGAACCATTTCAATCCTTTTTGACCCATCTCCATATCCTCGCGCAGTCATGTAACTATGACTCGACAACTGATTCCATGATCCGGGATCAGATCGTTTTCGGGGTCCACTCCAATTCCCTTCGCCAGCAGCTCCTGAAAGTCAAGCAGCTCACCCTCACCATCGCCATCGAAACGTGCGTTGTGCACGAACATGCTGACAATCGGTACTCCCACATCAGGGCGGCAGAAATGTCAAAGCTAACCTCCCACGAGGCAGAACCGGTGCAGGCCATCGCACAAATGCAGGGCCTAAATATCGACGAGAGTGGCCATTTCGCCCGCTTTTCCCGGGCCCCTGCGCATGCGCGCCACAATCGATGGGACGACGACGCAGAAGACCAGCCTGCGCAGGTGCGTAATTCGTTCGACTGTACTGCGTGTTGGTGCACGGAACGCGCTGACGTTGGCGTCATGACGTGTCAGAATTGTGGCTCCGCCCATTTAAAGCGGCAACGCCCCGCAAAATCACGGCGGTGTCTACAGTGTGGCAAGCTTGGCCACTACGCAGCCCTTTGCACATCTGCTCCACTGCCCAGCATCCAGCGATCCCAGCCATGAACCCAGGCCATGCCAGACTCCGACCTCAACAGCCCAGCAGATCCTGACGGCGAGTGCCTCAAATCCCCATTCCGGGTGGGCATCATTACTAAGCATGCACTGCCTTTCTCAAAGATACCAATGCAAAATCCTGCTGAAACCAAATGCCACCCCTGTGGTTCACGCACCACATCGGGTGTCGGCACCACTGAAGGACCGCCTCAAGCAGCAGATGCAAGACCTCCAGGACCAGGGCATCATATCAACGGTCACAGAACCCACGGACTGGGTAAGCTCCATGGTCTGCGTCAAGAAGTCGTCAGGGGTGCTTTGAATCTGTATCGACCCCAAAGATTTAAACCGCAACATCATGAGGGAGCATTACCCGATACCAAAACGAGAAGAGTTGACCAACGAGATTATCATAGAATTTACAGTGCAGAAGGAGGCCATTCGGCCCATCAAGTTTGCACCGGCTCTTGGAAAGAGCACCCTACCCAAGGTCAACACATCCACCCTATCCCCATAACCCAGTAACCCCACCCAACACTAAGGGCAATTTTGGACACTAAGGGCAATTTAACATGGCCAATCCACCTAACCTGCACATCTTTGGACTGTGGGAGGAAACCGGAGCACCCGGAGGAAACCCACGCGCACACGGGAAGGATGTGCAGACTCCGCACAGTGACCCAAGCCGGAATCGAACCTGGGACCCTGGAGCTGTGAAGCAATTGTGCTAACCACAATGCTACCGTGCTGCCCACGGTATGGTTCATGCCAAATTCTTTACGAAGCTGGACGTCTCCAAGGGGTTCTGGCAAATACAGCTGGACGCATCCAGTCGCAAGCTGTGCACATTCAATACCCCGTTCAGTCGCGACTGCTACATCCAAATGCCGTTTGGCAGCATCTTTGCCTCAGAGGTATTTCACCGCATAATGGAATAGCTGATGGAGGGTATCAAGGGGGTGCGATTGTGCGTTGATGTATTAATCTGATCCACAACTCCTCAAGAACACATCGATCGCCTCAAGCAGGCATTCCACAGGATCTACGAGCGTGGCCTCCGACCCAACAGCGTCAAATGCTCATTCGGTCAATCAGAAATCAAATTCCTTGGCGACCACATCTCGCAGCAAGGCATGCAGCCAGATGCTGACAAGGTTTCGGCAATCAACGCCATGAAGAGTCCAGAGGGCAAGAAGGCGGTTCTCCGCTTTCTAGGGATGGTCAACATCCTTGGGAAGTTCATTCCCAACATGGCGTCCCACACCACAGCCCTCCGCCATCTCGTCAGAAAGTCGACGGAATTCCAGTGGCTGCCCGCTCATGAGAAAGAACGGCGTGAGCTGAGGGCAAAACTCACCAAAGCCCCGGTGCTGGCGTTTTTCGACCCCGCCAAGGAGACAAAAATATCCACTGACGCGAGCCAGGGCGGTGCTCCTCCAGTGGGATGACTCCTCCTCCTGGGCCCCAGTTGCGTATGCGTCCAGAGCCATGACGCCCACTGAGCAACGGTACGCTCAGATAGAGAAGGAATGCCTGGGCCTCCTAACGGGAATCAACAAGTTCCACGACTATGTATATGGCCTCCCTAAATTCACGGTTGACACGGTCCACAGGCCATTAGTCCACATCATCCAAAAAGACCTCAATGACATGATGCCACGGTTACAACGAATCCTTCTCAAGCTACGCCGCTGCGATTTTGAACTGGTCTACACCCCAGGCAAAGAACTTATTGTTGCAGATACCCTTTCCAGGTCTATCACCACACCGTGTAAGGAAACTGACTTTGTATGTCAAATCGATGCGCAGGTGTAATTCTGTGCCTCCAACTTTCCGGCCTCTGATGAGAGGGTCATTCAAATTCATGAAGAAAGGGCCAAGGATCCTATGCTCCAGCGGGTGATGCAGCACCTCACGAATGGCTGACAGCAGGGACAGTGTCCCCAGTTTTATGTCAAGGACGATCTGATGGTGGTAGACGGCACCCTCATGAACCGTGATCCCGCAGAGCATGCAAGCTATGGTGCTTGGCCAACTTCACGAGGGTCACCTGGGGGTCGGGAAATGTCGATGCAGAGTTCGGGAGCCAGTCTACTGGCCGGGCATCAGCCAGGACGTTGCCAACACGGTCCTCAACTGCCTCACGTGTCAAAAATTTCAGCCAGCCCAACCTAAAGAAATTCTGCAGCAATGCGAGATAGTGACCTTCCCATGGTCCAAAGTCGGTGTCGACCTTTTCCACGCCAAGGGGCGTGACTATGTCCTCCTACTTTTCCAATTATCCCGAAGTGGTGAGACTGTCCGACCTCGCGTCATGCAAAGAAACATTTGCCAGACATGGAAGACCACTCAGGGTGATGAGTGACAACGGCCCCTGTTTTTACAGCCAGGAGTGGTCTGCTTTTGCCCGGCTATACAACTTTCGTCACGTCGCCTCCAGTCCCCACTGCCCGCAGTCAAACGGAAAGGCCGTAAAAGGGGTCCACATCGTCAAAAGATTACTATGTAAGGCTGCAGACTCAGGTTCCAACTTCAACCTGGCACTGTTGGCATACAGAGCGAACCCGCTGTCCACTGGGTTGTTTCCAGCGCAGATGCTCATGAACCGCACTCTGCGAACAACGGTTCCAGCCATCCATATTCCAGACAACTTCCCGGTCATACAGAAGATGCAGCAGTCTCGGGCCCAACAGAAATCAGCATAGACGCTCATACCACAGATCTCCCCGAGCTGGTCCCAACTGATCGTGTTCGTGTACAGCTGCCTGACGGTGGCTGGTCCGCCACAGCTGTGGTGGTCAAGCAAGTGGCCCCGAGATCATTCCTAGTTCGCATGGTTGATGGCTCTTTCCTACGACGCAACAGGCGGGCGCTGCGCAGAGTTCCACGCCCGCCACCCGACCATGATGTCCCACCTCTCACACTGCCTCCTCCGGATGCGCCCTGCCATGAGGCCACCAATCTACCAGCAATCCTGCCGACCTCTGCGCCCACCGCATTGGCGGCGGTCCCGCCTATCCAAGTGCAGACGGCCCCGGATCCACCCTTGAGGCGGTCAACCAGAATTCGTCGCCCTCCACAGAGACTAAACTTATAGACTGAATGTTTGCACAATTTTGTTACCTCATCGTTTTGACTTCTAAATATCATTTTTTTGCCGTTTCATCTGTCCTATATCTGTACTAGCGACACCTTCCTATGTATATATGTCCATTTTAGCATATTCTGTATAGTCACGTATATATACACATCTTCACGCACATGCACCTTAATATTTATTATCTGAACACAAACTTAAAAAAAAAGGGGAGATGTCATAATATACATCCATGTATATAATGGAGTGCAGACAGGCAGTGATTGACACACAGGGTGACCAGTGAGCACACAGAACACAGCAGCCAATCACCAGACAGGACACGACCACAATAAAGCCAGAGGGCACCAGTTTTCCTGCTCTCTCGGGATCCAGCCTCTGAGACAGTCAGAGCTCGTGAGCATAGCCGGTGTAAACACCATGTGGTAGCTCGTAAGTCTGGTCAGGCTAGTGTCAGGTCTCCACTCAAGTCAGCATAGTGTCAACCCACAGTTGAATATGTATTATAGTTCAGATGTTAAATCAAATCGTGTTGCATCTCATCACGTGTTGAAAGTCTGTCTCTTGCTACACTGCAGCAAGCGCAGTCCACATCGACCCAGCCAGCCCAACACATCACTGTCCTCCCCAACCACGATATCGGTAAGGAGGACCGACGATGTAGGTCCCACTTTTGATCGACAAGGCGGGGTCGTTTGCAGTTTTCCCCATTCAAATGACAGAGGGGATAACAAAAATACCCAAATAAGTAAGCCCTGCGGGGGGGGGCATCTAAATGGGAAATTAGCAACGGGGGCGGTCTCCCTCTAACCTTCCCAGAGGCGTAATCTCAGACTTCGTAAAATTGATTTTATAACCCAGGAAAAGGCTAATGAAGTGAAAATCGCTTATTGTCACAAGTAGGCTTCATATGAAGTTACTGTGAAAATCCCCTAGTCGCCACATTCCGGCGCCTGTTCGGGGAAGCTGGTACGGGAATTAAACCGTGCTGCTGGCCTGACTTGGTCTGCTTTCAAATCCAGCGATTTAGCCCTGTGCTAAACCAGCCCCTCGTTCAGCCCGCTGCATCAATAATAACAGGAACAGAAGCGTCCGGCTTCAATACAAATAGCAACACGTCATCTGCACATAGCGTAATCTTGTGTTGCTTTCCTTCACTGAATAGCCCAAATACCGAAGGATCATGCTCTAATTGCCTTTAGTAAGGACTCTGGGTATTGCAAACAATAACGCTCAGTCCTGCCTAGTCCCTCGCTGGAGACTAAAATGATCAGATCTAGTACTGCCGCCAGTGGAATTTTCTAAAGCCCCCCCCCCCCTCCCAACCCCACCGTCTGCAACAGAGAAATAAATAATTCAGTTTCACTTGGTCAAAAGCTTTCCCTGCATCCAAAGAGGTAACTAAACCATCTGATGCCCATTTTTGAGAGGCCTGAATTATATTTAATAACTTCCTCCTGACATTGTTACATGAATTCTGGCCCTATGAACCCAGCCTGGTTACCCGGGATGATCAGAGACAGGATTCTCTCTGGACGCCATGCCAGCACGTTTGACACCAATTTCAAATCTGCACCCAGTAGTGAGATTGGCCTATAGCAGGCATTTGCAAAGTCAGGGTATCAACCTGTGGGGATGGTCACGAGGCCATGCTTCGCGGCGATCTCGATCATGGCATGTAGTGCCCAAGGCCTCAGCTGGCTTTTCAAAGTGACGGCCGCGATCAGCTTTCAGAATGCCGGCCATGCCGTGCGTGCCCACTCGTCAATGCGGAGGCCCGGAGCCCAGCGGGAAAGACCGCTGGTGTCAGAGGTTTTTTTTTTAAATCGATGCAGTCTTCCTACCTGAAGCGACAGCAGAGAGCAGGTAATGTGCTCTGTACACTGACATCATGTGCTCTGGACATGAGAGCAATTCCAACATTTTATTAGCAGCAAGCAACAGGACTGAATTTTAAATGAATCACTTTGTAATAAGGAAGAGAGGGCCAGAGACGCAACAGGCCAGAATCTCCCAACTAAACGTGCTGGAGAGAGTGACTCAGGGGGAATCCAGAGCAGGACAAAACAGTGGTAGTGTGAGCTCCAGGGCCTCTGGTGAGTGGCCCATTAAGATGAAACTGAAATCAGGAACAAAGCAGTATAAAAAAATTTAAGGTGTGGCTTTATTGATTGTGCCAGTGCAAATCAGGATGCAAAGCCCATGTGTGTTATATACAGGGAAGTACCAGCAAACAAAAGTTTATAACCCTCAAAACTTCAAAGGCATTTGAAGACTAAGCATGGTGAGTTCGAGGACACACTTCCTGATTTTTCCAAAGGAGGCAGTGAGAACTTAAATCGTCAGCTGAAGCCCTCAGCAGAAATGTAACATTTTTTTTATAAATGTTTTTATTGGGTTTTTGAACAAAGTATATTTACCGTTATGAACACAGAATAAGAAATATATATACATATATAGAAGAGAAGGGCATACCCAACCATACCAAAAAAAAGTAATAATAAGAAAGAATATAAAATAGAATAACTGGTAGGGTATTGTGCACACCAGCTCAACAGCAGCAACTCTACAACTGGCAAAATTATTTACAACACAAGTAGACGACTGTTTGTTTGGGGGGGGGGGTGCAGACTGGGGAGGTAAATATACATTTGTGTGCTGGAGAAACAATTACAGTGGGCAATACTCAAATGGGTTTGGTGTTGGTGTTGTCACTTGCTTCTCCCGGACGGATCTCGTTGTCGTCTTGTGCTCACCTCCGCTTCTGCCATTCCTCCCGTCTTTCGCCTGTATTCTCCTTGTTCTCTGTTCCTGGAGATGCCAGGTTTGTTATCGTACCCCGTGCCCTCTTTCCAGCTGTCATTTCCCTGAGAGGTCGGACAGCCAGTCTGCAGTTTTGGGTGGTGCTGCTGACCGCCAATCGTACAGGATTCTACGGGGGGTGATCACGGAGGCAAAGGCAAGGGCGACCGCCCTCCTCTCCAGGGATAGATCTGGCTGGTCTGAAACCCTGAAGACCGCTACTTTCGGGCATGGCTCCACCCTCAACCCCACCACTTTGGACATTACCTCGAAGAAGGCTGTCCAGTACCCTGCAAGTCTGGGGCAAGACCAGAACATGTGGCCATGGTTGGCCGGGCCTCCTTGGCACCGTTCACACCTATCCTCCACCTCCGGGAAGAACCTAGTCATACAGATTCTTGTTAAGTGGGCTCTATGTACCACTTTTAGCTGCGTCAGGCTGAGCCTTGCGCACGTGGAAGTGGTGTTGACCCTGTGCAGTGCTTCGCTCCAGAGTCCCAGCCGATTTCAATTCCCGGGTCCTCCTCCCATTTCTTTCTTGTTGCGTCCAGTACGGTGTCGGCCCTCTCTACCAGTCGGTCATACATGTTGCTACAGTTTCCTTTATCTAGTATGCTTGCGTCCAGTAACTCTTCCAGTAATGTCTCGTGGCGGTTGTGGGTACGTCCTTGTCTCCTTTCGTATGAAGTTTTTGCGTTGTAGATACCTTGGCTCGTTCCCCCTGGCTAGCTGGAATTTGCAGAAATGTTACATTGAATGACAAAGTATGATTTGCCTCTTACATGGTAACTCACCATGTAGCTAAAGAGGAAATGTCCCACACTGTGGAGAGATTAATTCTCCCTGCTTCAGTACGGGCTCAATGAGAGGTTAGCTAAAAAGGTGAAATGAATCCGAGTTAGTGAAAACACAGTGGTTCGCCGAATTTGTGATATTGCTGGGAATTTAGAAGCCCAGCTTATTACTTGTTTAAAATCAGCACCGGAGTTGCGGTGATGCAGAGCTAAGCCGTACGTTCGGTAGCTCCCGCTATTTTTGATTTTTTTGGGCTCTTTTAAGGGCCCGCAGCGGTGCTGGTTGGACTTTTCCCCGGGTGGGAACACATCCACTGTCCTTATCTGCCGGTGGATGGACTGGACCAGGAGCGGAGCGGTCACAAAATCGGCTTTGGAGCAGAGAAAGGTGCGAGGCAGGAAAAGCAAGATGGCGGCGGGCGGGGAACCGGCAGCGTGGCAGCAGTGGGCGGAGGAGCAGCAGGAGCTGCTCCATCGCTGCTTCAGAGAGCTGAAGGCTGAGATCCTCGAACCGTTTAAGGCCTCGCTCAACTCAGACGGCTCAGGGTGTAGAGATCTGAGAGCTACGGCAAAAGGCCTCGGAGAGCGAGGATGAACTCCTGGGCCTGGCAGTGAAGGTGGAGTCGCACGAGGCGCTTCACAAGAAATGGCTGGCAAGGATGGAGGAGATGGAGAACTGATCCCGTCGGAAGAACCTGCGGATTCTGGGCCTCCCGGAGGGGCTGCAAGGTTTGGATTTGGGGCCCTACATGGTTGTGATGCTGAACTCGTTAATGTGCGCGGGGTCGTTCCAAGGACCCCTGGAGCTGGAGGGGGCCCATCGAGTGCTGTTGAGGAAGCCCAGGCCGAACGAGCCGCCTGGGGCGGTGCCGGTCCCGTTTCACTGCTTCGTTGACCGCGAGTGCGTGCTGAGATAGGCGAAGAAGAAAAGGAGCAGCAAGTGGGAGAATGCAGAGATCAGGATCTATCAGGACTGGAGCGCGGAGGTGGCGAAGAGAAGGGCTGGTTTCAATCGGGCGAAGGGAGTGCTTCACAGGAAGGGGGTGAAGTTTGGCCTGCTACAGCCGGCTCACCTCTGGGTTACTTACAAGGACCGCCAGCTCTACTTCGATTCTCCGGAGGAGGCCTGGGCCTTTGTCCAGGCAGAGAAGTTGGACTCGAATTGAGGACTGGGGGGGGGGGGGCTGGGGAATGATATACATAGTCCGGAGGCTCTGTCCTCCTTGGTATCCTTTCGTTTTATTGGCTGTGTTTGATATTGCCTTTTTGCTGTTCTGCTTTTTCGCTTTTTGGGGCTGTTACTTATTTATTGGGGTGCTTTTTTGTTTTTTCACTGTTTTTTCACTGGTGGAGGGTTGGGGAGTTGCTCGCGGTCCTGCTGGGTCATGTGCCTGTCTCTTTCCCGCGTGTTGGGTCGGGGGGGCGGGGTATGGGATGGAAGCGCGGGTTTTTTTCCCGCGTTGGAGGAGTAGTGGGCGGGGACGGCACAGGGAGGGGGGAATGATGGTTGTGTTGCATCGGGGGGGTCGTTGGGATGGCGGGAGCAGCCGGGGTCAGCAGGAGTTGGCTGACTTACGGAAGTACAATGGAAGGGGTTACGCAGCTGGGGGGGGGGGGTACCGGGTTGCTGCTGCAGGGGCCGTAGGGGAACTGCTGATGAGGGGGGGGGGGGGGGGGTCTGCCACCGTGGGGAACGGGCCTGGGGGGTTCTGCAGGCACGTGGTGAGCCGAGGGAGAGCTATGGCTGACCGGCGCAGAGGGAGGGGGAAGACCCCCCAGATTTGGCTGGTGACATGGAACGTGAGGGGGCTGAATGGACCGGTGAAGCGGTCCCGGGTCTTGGCGCACCCGAAGGGGCTGGGAGCAGATGTGGCTATGCTCCAGGAGACGCACCTTAAGGTGGCGGATCAGGTGAGGCTGGGTGGGGCAGGTGTTTCACTCGGGGCTAGATGCGAAGAATCGAGGGGTGACGATCTTAGTTGGCAAGAGCTTGTCGTTTGTTGCGTCGAGTGTGGTGGCGGACAGTGGAGGTAGATACGTAATGGTGAGTGGTAGGCTTCAAGGGGAGCGGGTGGTTCTGGTTAACGTGTATGCCCCCAACTGGGACGACGCGGGCTTCATGCGGCGAATGTTGAGCCGGATCCCGGACCTGGAGACGGGGGGCTTGATCTTGGGGGAGGGGGGGGGGGGACTTTAATACTGTGTTGGATCCAGCTCTGGATCGTTCGAAGTCTAGGACGGGCAAGAGGCCGGCGGCGGCCTCGGTGCTGAGGGGGTTCATGGATCAGATGGGAGGGGTAGACCCCTGGAGGTTTTTGAGGCAGGGAGTTCTCCTTTTTCTCCCATGTCCACCAGGCTTATTCCCGATTTACTTTTTTGTTCTCAGCAGGGCGCTAATCCCGAGAGTGGTGGGGGCGGAGTATTCGACGATTGTCATATCTGATCATGCTCCACATTCGGTGGACCTGGAGCTGGGGGAGGGGAAGGATCAGCGCCCGCTGTGGAGGTTAGATGTGGGGCTTCTGGCAGAGGAGGAAGTATGCGGGTGGGTCCGCAGGGGTATAGAGGGGTATTTGGAAGCCAACGATAACGGGGAGGTGCAAGTTGGGGTGGTTTGGGAAGCGCTGAAGGCGGTGGTTAAAGGGGAGCTGATATCAATTCGGGCGCACAGGGAGAGGGGGGCGAGGGTTGAGAGGGAGAGGTTGGTGGAAGAAATGGTAAGGGTGGACAGGAGGTATGCGGATGTCCCGGAGGAGGGGCTTCTGAGGAAGCGTCGCAGCCTCCAAGCGGAGTTCGATATACTGACCACCCGGAAGGTGGAGGCGCAGTGGAGGAGGGCGCAGGGGGCGGTATCTGAGTATGGGGAGAAGGCAAGTCGGATGCTGGCCCACCAGCTCCGGAAGCGGGAGGCAGCGAGAGAGATAGGGGGAGTCACAGATGCAGGAGGGAACTTGGTGCGGAGTGGCAGGGACATTAATGGGGTGTTCAGATCCTTTTACGAGGGGCTGTACCTGGCGGTGCCCCCTAGGGAGGTGGGCGGGATGGACCACTTTTTGGAGTTCCCAAGAGTAGAGGATGAGCGGGTAGAGAGTCTGGGGGCCCCAATCGAGTTGGAGGCGCTGGGGAGTATGCAGACAGGGAAAGCGCCGGGACCTGATGGGTTCCTGGTGGGGTTCTATAAGAAGTTTTCAGATCTGCTGGGCCCGCTGCTTGTGAGGACCCTGAATGAGGCGAGGGAGGGGGGGGGCTCTGCCCCCGACGATGTCTAGAGCAATAATCTCCCTGATCCTGAAGTGGGATAAGGGACCCCCTCCAGCGTGGGTCTCACAGGCCGATTTCGCTCCTCAACGTGGACGCAAAGTTGTTGGCTAAGATACTGTCCAGGAGGGTGGAAGATGTGGTACCAATGGTTATCCATGAGGACCAAACGGGGTTTGTGACGGGGAGACAGCTGAATGTCAATGTACGGCGGCTTCTTAATGTTATGATGGTGGCGTTGGCGGCTGGGGAGGAGAAGTCGATGGATGCGGAGAAGGCCTTTGACAGGGTGGAGTGGAGCTACCTGTGGGAAGTGCTGAGGAGGTTTGGGTTTGGTGAGGGATTCATTAGCTGGGTGAGGTTGCTGTATAGCTCCCCGGTAGCGAGTGTGGTGACAAATGGGAGGAGGTCGGAGGATTTTCGGCTTTCCCGGAGGATGAGACAGGGCTGCACCTTGTCTCCCCTGCTCTTTGCGTTAGCGATTGAGCCCTTGGCCATGGCGCTGAAGGATTTGAAGAACTGGAGGGGGATTGTGCGGGGGGTGGAGGAGCACCAGTTGTCGTACGCAGATGATTTACTGTTGTACGTTGCGGATCCGGCGGGGGGATGCCAGAGGTGTTGAAGATACTTGGGGAGTTTGGGGATTTCTCAGGTTATAAGCTCAACGTGGGGAAGAGTGAGCTGTTTGTACTGCACCTGGGGGACCAGGAAAGGGAGGTAGGAGAACTCCTGTTGAAAAGGGCGGAGAGGAGCTTTAGATACCTTGGGGTCCAGATAGCAAGGAGCTGGGGGGCCCTGCATAGGCTAAACTTTTCGAGTCTGGTGGGGCTGGTTTAGCTCACTCGGCTAAATCGTTGGCTTTTCAAGCAGGCCAGCAGCACGGTTCGATTCCCGTACCAGCCTCCCCGAACAGGCGCCGGAATGTGGTGACTCGGGGCTTTTCACAGTAACTTCATTGAAGCCTACTCGTGACAATAAGCGATTTTCATTTTTCATTTTTTCAACAGATGGAGGAGGAGTTCAGGAGGTGGGATGCGCTGCCACTCTCTTTGGCGGGTAGGGTCTAGTCAGTTAAGATGACGGTGCTCCCGAGGTTTTTGTTTCTTTTCCAGTGTCTCCCCATATTGATTCCGAAGGTTTTTTTTAAGAGGGTGAATAAGAGTATTCTGGGGTTCGTGTGGGCGCGGAAGACCCCGAGAGTGAGGAGGGTATTCCTGGAGCGAGGAAGGGAGGCAGGCGGCTTGGCGTTGCCCAACTTGTGTGGGTATTACTGGGCTGCGAATGTGGCAATGATTCGTAGGTGGGTGATGGAGGGGGAGGGTGCCACATGGAAGAGGTTGGAGGTGAAGGCCTCATTGCGGGCCCCGATACGGGGCAATCACCGGTTTGCACCAGGGAGAATAGATGGTGGGTTTTTGAGTTGGCATAGGGCAGGCATCAGGCGGATGGGGGACCTTTTCCTCGATGGGAAGTTTGCGACTTTAGATGAGTTGGAGGGGAAGTGGGGTCCCCCCGGGAATGCTTTCAGGTATATGCAGATAAGGGCGTTTGTTAAGCGGCAGGTGGCGGAGTTCCCGCTACTACCGCCTAGGCGGGTGCAGGATAGGGTGCTCTCGGGGACGTGGGTCGGTGAGGGTAGGATCTCGGCAATTTATCAGGTGATGCAGGAGGAGGCCTTGGTGGAAGAGCTGAAAGCGAAGTGGGAGGAGGAGCTAGGGGAGGAGATCGGCGATGGGACGTGGGCGGACGCCCTGGGGAGGGTGAACTCGTCCTCTTCTTGCGCACGGCTCAGCTTAATTCAGCTGAAGGTGCTGCACAGGGCACACATGACTGGGGCCAGGATGAGCTGGTTCTTTGGGGGAGAGGACAGGTGTGGGAGGTGTTCGGGAGGCCCAGCGAACCACACCCACATGTTCTGGGCGTGTCCGGCGTTGGAGGGGTTTTGGAAGGGGGTGGCGGGGACTTTGTCCGAGGTGTCCTTTAAGGGGGCTTGTTTTTGAGACGGTGTGTTTGCTATTGTATTGTATTGTTATTAAGTTATTAATTTATTGCTTTGTATTGGGGGGGGATTTCTCTTTCTGTTTATTTCTATACCTTGTTTACTTTATTGTTGGGAGAAAATTTGTTGTTGAAAAATTTGAATAAAAATTATTTAAAAGAAAATTAATAAAATCAGCACAGGCATTCTGAATACAACTGGATAAAAGTACAGACGTTCCAGATTGCGCAATCTTGTTAGTTTACATGAAGTATGTTTGGCACAATGAAATTGTTGAGGATTTGCTATGCTGCCTGACATTACCAACCCACACAACTGGCACAGAGATTTATGAAGCATTGAATAGTTACATAACTGGAAAGTGCAGGCTCTACTGGGTTCATTAGAGGAATTAGAAGCGATGGAAGAACCAAAGTGACTGGGAAAAACAGCGGAGTTATAATAAGGATTGAGGAGGCAGTTAGTCAGGACATTGTTTGGAATAATTGTTTTATTCACTGTGAAGCATTGGCATCAAAAGGAATTTTAAGCAATCTTGAAGTGGTGTTGAAAGGAATTGTGAAAGTTGTGAATTTTGTTAAATGCAGCGCATTCAATACCAGTCTTTTTGAGACTGTGTTCCGACATGGGGGCCAAGCACGCACATTTAGTGTTCCACGCAGACGTACATTGGCTGTCAATGGATCGGGTAGTAGTCAGAGTTTACAAACAGGTATCAAATCCATGCTTTCCTCCTCGCGAAATCATCCCCACTGGCTGATGCGTTTGGTGATGAAACTTGGATGCTAACTATGTCTTTTCAATTCTAAAAGAACTGAACACCATATTGCAAGGGAAGGATGATGATAGCTTTTGGCACTGTGAAGAAATCAGTTCTTTCCAAAAGTCATTGAAAGCTTGGCTATTGCGGGTGCAAAGCCAAAATTCCTATTTGTCCCTCACCCTGCCTCGACACATCGCAGAAAACCGTGTTAATAAAGGAACTGTCAATAGACCGAGAAGCCTTATTCAATCGCATCTGGCTGCGGTGAACAACAATTCTTGTCGCTACTTTCCAGAGGAGAAGGTTCAGATTTTGAGAGAGAAGAGGTGGGTGAAAAATCCCTTTTGAGTTTGAGACCCCAGAATCAGTTATTAACTTGCAGCTGACTCCGAATGAAGAAACTGAACTTCTGCACCTCAGCTGTGACAGCACATTAAAAACACGGCACAAGTCAATGAGGCTGTCAGCATTCTGGAGTAACGTCTCCGAGGAGTATCCAGAGCTGAGTAAAACAAACATTTTGTTGCTTTTGCCTTTCACAACGACCTACGTGTACGGGGTTGGATTTTCCGTCCTCACAAAGGTGAAGACAGCGCAAAGGAACCGGCTGAACTCCTCACTGATTGGAGTGAGATCATGAGGACCACACAGGCTCACCTGTCACGTTAAAGGTAGGAGAAAATGGTGGGTTACGAAGGTCGTCCGGCATGGGTCCTGAAGGATGGCCGGTTGGTAAAAATGGGTCCTTGGCAAAAATGTTTGAAAACCACTGGCCGATAGGATGCACACTCTTCAGGATTCTTGTCTGCCTTCAAAATTAACTAAATATTTACTCCACAAAGCGAGTATGACAGCAGACCTGCTTCAAATGAGTGGTTATATATACCAATCAAGTCTTTATGGCCCTTATAAAATGCACATCCAAACCATTGAGGCCCAGGCCTAGCCAGATTGTAGCTCCCTTGGGGTAAGACCACTTTCCCCAAAGAAATGGGGGATTCAGAATCGACCTTTGGTCATCAGGAATTGTTGTGGAAGAAGAAACGCTCCATATGTGTCAATGCAACCCCAGACTGGTCTGTGTTTTATATAGGTTGGTATAAATGCCTTATTAATATCCTCCCTCTTAACCATCCAATAACCATTGAAGTTTAGGACAGAGGGAATATCCTCATACCAGGTATCTACTTGATTTATTTCCAAACTGCTGGCTTTAGTTTGGCAACCTTTATACTCCGATCACCACGCTATCAGTCAAGTAGTCCGGTGCCATTCAAATTGCATTAATTTCTTTCAGCGGCGAATGGCTAGGATTCCTGCCGTACTCCCTCTGTTTCAGCCAATTTTACTTCCAACTGACGCTGTCGCTATAACATAGAACATAGAACATAGAACGATACAGCGCAGTACAGGCCCTTCGGCCCTCGATGTTGCACCGACATGGAAAAAAAAAACTAAAGGCCATCTAACCTACACTATGCCCTTGTCATCCATATGCTTATCCAATAAATTTTTAAATGCCCTCAATGTTGGCGAGTTCACTACTGTTGCAGGTAGGGCATTCCACGGCCTCACCACTCTTTGCGTAAAAAACCCACCTCTGACCTCTGTCCTATATCTATTACCCCTCAATTTAAGGCTATGTCCCCTCGTGCTAGCCACCTCCATCCGCGGGAGAAGGCTCTCGCTGTCCACCCTATCTAACCCTCTGATCATTTTGTATGCCTCTATTAAGTCACCTCTTAACCTTCTTCTCTCTAACGAAAACAACCTCAAGTCCATCAGCCTTTCCTCATAAGATTTTCCCTCCATACCAGGCAACATCCTGGTAAATCTCCTCTGCACCCGTTCCAAAGCTTCCACGTCCTTCCTATAATGAGGCGACCAGAACTGTACGCAATACTCCAAATGCGGCCGTACCAGAGTTTGGTACAGCTGCATCATGACCTCATGGCTCCGGAACTCAATCCCTCTACCAATAAAGGCCAACACACCATAGGCCTTCTTCACAACCCTATCAACCTGGGTGGCAACTTTCAGGGATCTATGTACATGGACACCGAGATCCCTCTGCTCATCCACACTACCAAGAATTTTACCATTAGCCAAATATTCCGCATTCCTGTTATTCTTTCCAAAGTGAATCACCTCACACTTCTCCACATTAAACTCCATTTGCCACCTCTCAGCCCAGCTCTGCAGCTTATCTATGTCCCTCTGTAACCTGCAACATCCTTCCGCACTGTCTACAACTCCACCGACTTTAGTGTCGTCTGCAAATTTACTCACCCATCCTTCTGCGCCCTCCTCTAGGTCATTTATAAAAATGACAAACAGCAACGGCCCCAGAACAGATCCTTGTGGTACGCCACTCGTAACTGAACTCCATTCTGAACATTTCCCATCAACTACCACTCTCTCTGTCTTCTTTCAACTAGCCAATTTCTGATCCACATCTCTAAATCACCCTCAATCCCCAGCCTCCGTATTTTCTGCAATAGCCGACCGTGGGGAACCTTATCAAACGCTTTACTGAAATCCATATACACCACATCAACTGCTCTACCCTCGTCTACCTGTTCAGTCACCTTCTCAAAGAACTCGATAAGGTTTGTGAGGCATGACCTACCCTTCACAAAACCATGCTGACTATCCCTAATTATATTATTCCTATCTAGATGATTATAAATCGTATCTTTTATAATCCTCTCCAAGACTTTACCCACCACAGACGTTAGGCTCACCGGCCTATAGTTACCGGGCTTATCTCTACTCCCCTTCTTGAACAAAGGGACCACATTTGCTATCCTCCAGTCCTCTGGCACTATTCCTGTAGCCAATGATGACCTAAAAATCAAAGCCAAAGGCTCAGCAATCTCTTCCCTGGCTTCCCAGAGAATCCTAGGATAAATCCCATCCGGCCCCGGGGACTTATCTATTTTCACCTTGTCCAGAATTGCCAACACTTCTTCCCTACGCACCTCAATGCCATCTATTCTAATAGCCTGGGTCTCAGCATTCTCCTCCTCAATATTATCTTTTTCTTGAGTGAATACTGACGAAAAGTATTCATTTAGTATCTCGCTTATCTCCTCAGCCTCCACACACAACTTCCCACCACTGTCCTTGACTGGCCCTACTCTTACCCTAGTCATTCTTTTATTCCTGACATACCTATAGAAAGCTTTTGGGTTTTCCTTGATCCTACCTGCCAAAGACTTCTCATGTCCCCTCCTTGCTCGTCTCAGCTCTCTCTTTAGATCCTTCCTCGCTTCCTTGTAACTATCAAGCGCCCCAACTGAAACTTCACGCCTCATCTTCACATAGGCCTCCTTCTTCCTCTTAACAAGAGATTCCACTTCTTTGGTAAACCACGGTTCCCTCGCTCGACCCCTTCCTCCCTGCCTGACTGGTACGTACTTATCAAGAACATGCAATAGCTGTTCCTTGAACAAGCTCCACATATCCAGTGTGCCCAACCCTTGCAGCCTACTTCTCCAACCAACACATCCTAAGTCATGTCTAATGGCATCATAATTGCCCTTCCCCCAGCTATAACTCTTGCTCTGCGGGGTATACTTATCCCTTTCCATCACTAACGTAAAGGTCACCGAATTGTGGTCACTGTCTCCAAAGTGTTCACCTACCTCCAGATCTAACACCTGGCCTGGTTCATTACCCAAAACCAAATCCAAAGTGGCCTCACCTCTTGTTGGCCTGTCAACATATTGTGTCAGAAAACCCTCCTGCACACATTGTACAAAGAACGACCCATCCAATGTACTCGAACTGTCACTTGCCAACAGCCCCTCCACAAACCACCTTCAACTTAGGCTGACCGCACTGCACGTATGCAAATTTCCCCAGAACAGCTGATCAGTAGCTCTGCTCTGCTGCCCTCTGCTGGTTGCTTGCCTTTACTCAAACTCCTTGGGTCTTCTTCGCAGGTTCACCTTCAACTTAGGCTGACCGCACTGCACGTATGCAAATTTCCCCAGAACAGCTGATCAATAGCTCTGCTCTGCTGCCCTCTGCTGGTTCAAATTACAAACATTTTACGCCTTTTTGGTGGCCTCCACGAAATGACCACCTCCTCCATGATCATCCTCAACACTGGTGCCCCACAAGGTTGTGTCCTCAGCCCCCTACTATACTCCTGATACACCTATGACTGTGTGGCCAAATTCCCCATCAACTCAATTTTCAAATTTGCTGATGATATCACCGTAGTGGGTCAGATTTCAAACAATGCCGAGTTAGAGTACAGGAATGAGATAGAGAATCTGGTGAACTGGTGCGATGACAATAATCTCTCCCTCAATGTCAACAAAACGAAGGAGATTGTCATCGACTTCAGGAAGCGTAGTGGAAAACATGCCCCTGTCTACATAAATGGGAACAAAGTAGAAAGGGTCGAGAGCTTCAAGTTTTTAGGTGTACAGATCACCAACAGCCTGTCCTGGTCCCCCCATGCCGACACTATAGTTAAGAAAGCCCACCAACGACTCTACTTTCTCAGAAGACAAAGGAAATTTGGCATGTCAGCTACGACCCTCACCAACTTCTACAGATGCACCATACATAGAAAGCATTCTTTCTGGTTGTATCACAGCTTGGTATGGAGCCTGCTCTGCCCAAAACCGCAGGAAACTACAAACGGTCTTGAATGTAGCCCAGTCCATCACGCAAACCAGCCTCTCATCCATTGACTCTATCTATAATTCCCGCTGCCTCAGAAAGGCAGCCAGCATAATTAAGGACCCCACGCACCCTGGACATACTCTCTTCCACCTTCTTCCGTCAGGAAAAAGATACCAAAGTTTGAGGTCACGTACCAACCGACTCAAGAACAGCTTCTTCCCTATTACCATCAGACTTTTGAATGGACCTACCTCGTATTAAATTGATCTTTTCTCTACACCTTGCCATAACTGTAACATTATATTCTGCAGTCTCTCCTTCCATCACTATGTACGGTATGCATTGTTTGTACAGCATGCATGAAACAATGCTTTTCACTGTATACTAATACATGTGACTAAGTCAAATCAAATCAAATGATCAAACCCCTAACTTAAGCCTTGCTGATTTCCCACAGGATTGAGGGGCTTGTTGACAGAGTAGAAAAGGTCAAATTCAGTAGGAAGACAGACATGTGATCAGGAGATCATAATACTACCTGTAGAGCAGGAAGTCACTGAGTGTAGGATTGTTTTTGGCATCAAAAAATTGTATTCTAGAATGACATTAGTGGGGAGCAGAGAGCAAGGTGAACTCTTTAGAATGTAGTGTTCTCCACACATCCAAATATCCTTCCTCCTCTCAAACCAATGCTAAGGCCTTTGCCTGTTGGGTGGGATGATTTTTTATTAGGGGAGTTTGATCATCAAAGGGTTAAGTTGACGGTTGAAGTCCCCACTGATAAAGGAATTAATCGATGCTAATTCAGCAAAGTCCATGGAGATTTTAGTGTCTAAATCGGAGGAGTAGTTTTGGGGACTATAGGCATTCATTATCGAGACACATCCCCAATGCAATAGCCCCTTGACAATCATATACCTACCCACGCCCATCCCTCTCAAAGCCCTCCATTTTAAAAGTCACGTTTTTATTGACTAACACTGCAACACCTTGGCTACTGGTGGAGAATGAGGCAAAAAACGCCAGCCCCGCCCTGTCCCTCTTCAATTTTAGGTGCTCCTTGCCATTTAAACAAGTTTCCTGTCAACATTTTCTTAACGGAAATCAAAACCTTTCTTCCTGTTAATACAACTAAAGTGAGTATAGGATATTGACATAAATAGAGAAAAGGCTTACAAGGCAGAGATTTTCGTGCCCCCGCGCGAGCATTCACCAGTGGAAAAGCAAAAAGTGCAGAGGATACCAGAAGCCTGCAGAGGGATTTGGATAGGTTAAGTAAATGGGCTAGGGTCTGGCAGATGGAATACAATGTTGACAAATGTGAGGTTATCCATTTTGGTAGGAATAACAGCAAAAGGGATTATTATTTAAATGATAAAATATTAAAACATGCTGCTGTGCAGAGAGACCTGGGTGTGCTAGTGCATGAGTTGCAAAATGTTGGTTTACAGGTGCAACAGATGATTAAGAAGGCAAATGGAATTTTGTCCTTCATTGCTAGAGGGATGGAGTTTAAGACTAGGGAGGTTATGCTGCAATTGTATACGGTGTTAGTGAGGCCACACTTGGAGTATTGTGTTCAGTTGTGGTCTCCTTACTTGAGAAAGGATGTACTGGCGCTGGAGGGTGTGCAGAGGAGATTCATGAGGTTAATCCCAGAGCTGAAGGAGTTGGATTACGAGGAAAGGTTGAGTAGACTGGGACTGTACTCGTTGGAATTTAGAAGGATGAGGGGGGATCTTATAGAAACATATAAAATTATGAAGGGAATAGATAGAAAAGATGCGGGCAGGTTGTTTCCACTGGCGGGCGAAAGCAGACTAGGGGGCATAGCCTCAAAATAAGGGGAAGTAGATTTAGGACTGAGTTTAGGAGGAACTTCTTCACCCAAAGGGTTGTGAATCTATGGAAATCCTTGCCCAGTGAAGCAGTAGAGGCTCCTTCATTAAATGTTTTTAAGATAAAGATCGATAGTTTTTTTAAAGAATAAAGGGATTAAGGGTTATGGTGTTCGGGCCGGAAAGTGGAGCTGAGTCCACAAAAGATCATCTATGATCTCATTGAATGGAGGAGCAGGCACGAGCTGCCAGATGGCCTACTCCTGCTCCTAGTTCTTATTTTCTTATGATACCTGAAAGAGGAGGAGGGATGCTAGAAGGCTGAGGAGAGAAGGAAATGCCATCCCTCGCAAACAGAGAATTGATGAATGTTGGTGGCACAAGCCATCCGTGATGCACGTATTTGTAAAATTGCTGTAGTTTAAGGGGGTATTAACCGGCCTTATTTCCAAGCAGTAATAAGTGTTCAAATTCACTGTAAAGCTTAGTTCTAACAATGCAGCCAAATGTTTCCACCCTTGCAATTCAGTTTGCACAAAATGTAGCTAGACTTGTTCCACAATGCAGCAATCTGTTTGTTACTCCTTGCCCAACACCAGGTACATTTTGCAGAGCACTAGCTTCATTTCATTATGTAGAACACTGTAAATTTGGAAGCCAAGATCAATAATTAGGCATGCTAGGGACAGGAAAGACTGTCCCCTGGTTAGCCGTAGGGTTCAAACATGTTGTATGAACTTTATAACCTTTCTTGCTCCTGGCCTAACTTTATTTTTTTGCAAAAAAGCCACCTTGTTCCCTCTTAAATTTACTGGATTGCAGCAACTTCACAGCATTTATTTCATTTTAGTGACGAGGCAGTCAGCGTGATTGCATTTTTTTGTGAAGGCAACAGCGGAGTTATGCAGTTTGGCCAACAACGTTTAATCGCGCATCTTTCCTCCTCACATAATCAGAGAATAATGCAGTGCAGAAGAGGTCCTTTAGCCCATTGAGCCTGCAACAACGTATGAAAGACACCTGACCTGCCTACCTAATCCCATTTGCCAGCACTTGGCCCATAGCCTTGAATGTTACGACGTGCCAAGTGCTCATCCAGGTACTTGTTTTAAAGGATGTGAGGCAACCCGTCTCCACCACCCCCACAGACAGGGCACCCTAAGTTTTGACTCTTTTTGCACATGAATAATGGATGGTAATGCCATTATCCTTGACGTTATGTGACAGAAAACCCTAGCCCATTAACTACAGTCTGAATTATGGTAGCCATGATGTGGAGATGCCGGCGTTGGACTGGGGTGAGCACAGTATGAATTCTTAAAACACCAGGTTAAAGTCCAACAGGTTTGATTCGAATCACTAGCTTTTGGAGCACTGCTCCTTCCTCGGGTTCCTCATTCACCTGAGGAAGGAGCAGTGTTCCGAAAGCTAGTGATTTGAAACAGACCTGTTGGACTTTAACCTGGTGTTGTAAGAATTCATACTGTGCTCAACCTTCTGAACAACCTTCATTTATGTAGTGTCTGTGACATAGAAAGAAATGTCCCAAGGCAATTCACACCCGATGAACGCCTATTAAGGCAAGGTGATTGAAGGGTTTTTTTTTAAATGTGTTCATAGATGTTGGCATCAGTGGCTGGGTCAGCATTTATTGCCCATCCCTGAGGGCATTTAAGAGTCAACCAGATTGCTGTGCATCTGGAGTCACAATGTAGTCCAGACCAGGTAAGGGTGACAGAATTTGTTCCTGAAAGGACATTAATGAACCAGAAGGCTTTTATGACGATCAACAATGGTTTCATGGTGATCATTAGACTTTTCATTCCAGATATTTATTGAATTCAGATGTTACCATCTGCCGTGGTGGGATTCAAGCCCGGGATTCCGGAGCATTATTACCCTGGATTACTAGTCCAGCAACAATACCACTATGCCACCGCCTCCCCAATGCTTTTAAAGGAATAAAGTGGGTTTAAAAAGGGCTTTGCAGAGCATAGGACCTAGAGTGCTAAAGTTACATTTCCCAATGATAAGGCAAAGAGAGAGAGCAGTTCAAAACCAGTCCAGAATTGATGGAATGGAAAGTTGAGAATGAGTATTGGAAACTGAGATGAGTTCATACACACCCATCATAAATGAAATGTTGCTCTTGAAAAGCAAAGGTGGTGTATTATTGTCACTTAATTTCATACTTGGATTTCAAAAACTAACCTAATTGTGTTTTTTTGTAGGTTTGTTAGTGTGAACTTATTTTCGCATTGTGATACACGCAGACTGCTCAAGGTTCTTCCGAAGAAAGAAGTTCATGGAAGGAGACTGGTAGTCCGCTACTTTACTTCACCGAATTACTGGTATTTTGAATCGCAATTCCAAAGGGGTGAGTTTTCTGAACATTTGAAGTTCTAGCCATCTGGCAGTTTCAGGAGTCCGGCTCATGTGGAGCTTCTAATTGTGGAATAATATTAGGCATTTTGGTTAAGGACTTCAGCTGATGATTTAAGTTCTCACAATATACTTCGAAAAATCAAGAGGTTTGTCCTCTCATTCACCATGCTTAGTCTTCAAATGCCTTTGAGGTTTTGATGGTTTTAAACTCTTGACACACATATAATTCACATGAGCTTGGCCTCCTGATTTGCAATGGCACAATTAAAAACGCCATACCTCAAGAAATCAGTTTTATACAACTTTTTTCCCCGATTAGGCTTTTTACCAGAGGCTGTCGCGCTCTGTACAGAGCCAACACTAGAAATTTTCTTCCCTGTTGTGAACTCTCCTGTGCAGCTCTCTAGATCTGGCCAATAGGTTCTGTGCCTATTTGAGTCTCTGGCCGTCTCTTCCTTGTAACAAAACGATCCATCTTCGTCATCTTGCCTTGCTTGCTGGCAGCTAGAAAATGGCAGAAGCTCTCCTCTGTTTTTGCATGGATGTACAGGGTGCTTGACGTCCAGTGTACTGCACGTTGCTGCCACTTCTGGCTCGAAGACTGCACTGGTTGCAATTAAAGACTGGTAGCGGCAGCTGCCATTCTCAATTTAAAAGCCGGTAGTGGCCATCGGGACGATCTTGAGAATGCCGCTGCCAATCGCTCCATGGCCGTCCCGACACCTGCCACCCATGGGTCACAACCCACTCTTTGAAACACCCTGCCCTAAGATGTGCCTACACAGCTGGTTCAGGAAAAATGGCATTTGGGGAGAAAAAGATCAGGATTAATTCAATTGTTGCAGGCGAAGCAGAAAGCTTACTTGAATTAAATAGTGAGAAAATATTAATGGATGAGAAAGGGAAAGAAAAAGGCTTTGAGGTTACTTAGGATGGACTTGCAGAAGGGGCAAAGGGCATCAAATTGAATGAAAACTTCCAACACAAAAAAAGCAGGTGCATATTACAAACTAATTGGAGTTAGCATTTTAGCAGTTAGCATTTTGTGAATTGAAAAATTATCTAGAAAAAGATTGAGTGTTGAAAACAGTAATCAATATGTAGGGATGTGCTATTATGGCCATGGAGCTCCATCGAGGTATTAGATAAGATTTAAAACTTTATCTCTCCGAAAATGTTAATAACCAGGAGCATTGATTTGGGGAACCGAATGGTGGAATGACAGTTTTTAACAAAACTTTATTGTCATAGTGGGAGAACGTAAGGGTAGCCTAGAACGGGATTCAGTTGAATGGGAATGATCAATTGTCTAAAAGTAGAGTGGAAATATTGAGACAGGGAAAGAATTTTTCATTTACCGCGGTATCCCAATTTCAAACCTTTGTCTTTCCTGTTTATCTGGTAATATTTTCCCACTTAAAATTTCAACTTAACCGTCTAAATCTACTCCTGTAGTTTGTTTAAACTGCTACAAGCGGGTGTAAGGTCATCTCCAGGTCATCTAATTTTAGTGATGTTCAGGGTTATACAATACCCAGGACAAGGACAACAGGGAGATCTATCTTGCTCTTAAGACCATAAGACGTAGGAGCAGAATTATCCCACTCAGCCCACCGGGTCTGCTCCACCATTCAATCATGGTTGATACTTTTCTCATCCCCATTCTCCTGCCTCCTCGCCATAACCCCTGATCCCCTTATTAATCAAGAACATATCTATCTCTGAGGGGGACTTCCGGTGGCGGCTATGAGGGAGTAAGTCGCACATTTGGTTAGAAGGGCAAAGGGCGCATGGGGAGAAGGCCAGCAGAATGCTTACACAACAACTAAGAAAGAGAGAAGCGGCTAGAGAAATAGGAAAGGTAGTTGACGGGGAAGGAAAGCTGGTGGGGGACCCGGTAGGACTGTACAAGGTGTTTAGGGACTTCTATAGCAAGCTGTACACCTCGGAACCCCCCACGGGACCGGAGGGGATGCGGCGGTTTTTGGACGGACTGACCTTCCCAAGAGTAGGTAGGGGGTTGGTGAATGGGCTGGGGGCCCCGATCAGGACCAAAGAAGTACTGGGGCGGCCTGAAGGTCATGCAGTCGGGTAAAGCCCCGGGGCTGGACGAATACCCGGTGGAGTTCTATAAAAAGTTCTCCGAGAAAGTGGTGCTGGTCAGGGTGTTCAACGAGGCAAGAGACAGAGGGGTCTTACCCCTGACGATGTCGCAGGCTACTATCTCGCTTATACTGAAGCGGGATAAAGACCCGGAGGCATGTGGGTCCTATAAGCTGATCTCTTTGAGCAACGCAGACACTAAGTTACTGGCCAAGATCTTGCCGTCTAAAATTGAGGACTTTGTAACGGACGTGATTGTGGAGGACCAAACCGGGTTCGTAAAGGGCAGGCAACTGGTGGCTAATCTAAGGAGGCTGCTCAATGTGATTATGATGCCCCCAGAGAGCAGGGGGCAGAGGTAGTGGTAGCAATGGATGCTGAAATGGTTTTCGACCGGGTTGAATGGGACTATTTGTGGGAGGTGCTGGGACGTTTTGGGTTCAGGGTGGGATTCATCGACTGGGTTAAGCTGCTATATCTGGCCCCAGAAGCTAGTGTGAGGACGAACAGGATGACATCTGACTACTTCAGACTGCACCGCGGGACTAGACAGGGATGCCCCCTCTCCCCGCTGCTGTTTGCGCTGGCTATAGAGCCGCTGGCAATTGCTCTGAGAGCTACAAGGGACTGGAAAGGGCTGGTCTGGGGGGAAGTTGAACATAAAGTCTTGTTATACGCGGATGACCTGCTGTTATACATGTCAGACCCAATGGTGGGGATGGACAGAATCATGAAACCCCTGAGGGAATTTGGTCGATTCTCAGGATATAAATTGAACATGGCAAAGAGCGCGTTGTGGGTAGTGCAGGTGAAGGGTCAGGAGAGTAGGCTGAGGGGGCTGCCGTTTAGGCTGGTAGGGGAAAGCTTCAGATATTTAGGGATACAAGTAGCACGGTACTGGGGTAAATTGCATAAGCTAAACTTGTCCCGGCTGGTGGAGCAAGTGAGGGACAAGTTCCGGAGATGGGATGCGCTCCCACTGTCATTGGCGGGGAGAGTGCAGACGGTGAAGGTGACGATTCTCCTGAGATTCTTGTTCGTAATTCAGTGTCTCCCCATTTTCATCCCGCAGTCCTTCTTTATGAGGCTAGATAAAATTATCCTGGGATTTGTTTGGGAGGGAAAGTCCCCATGGGTGAGGAAGGCGATGCTCAAGAGGAACCGAGGGGAGGGGGGGGGGGGGGGGGGGGGGGGGGGTGCTGGCATTGCCGAACTTTAGCAATTACTACTGGGCAGCTAACATAGCCATGGTAAGGAAATGGATGGTGGGTACAGGGTCGGTTTGGGGCGGATGGAGGCTGCTTCGTGCATGGGCACCAGTTTGGCAGCCTTGGTTACGGCGCCTCTGCCGCTCCAGCCGGCACAATACTCCACCAGCCCTATAGTGGTGGCGGCTCTACGGATCTGGGGCCAGTTGCAGAGGCATATAGGGGAAGTGAGAGCATCGGTTTGGTATCCAATCTGTGGCAACCACCGATTTGCCCCGGGGAATATGGACGGTGAGTTCCGACCATGGCGGAGGACGGCGATTGCGAGAATGGGCAATCTGTTCCTGGAAGGGAGCTTCCCGAGCATGAGGGCGTTGGAGAAGGAGGTCGAGCTGGCGAGAGGGAATGATTTCAGGTACTTGCAGGTGCGGGATTTTGTACGCAGACTGGTACCATCCTTCCCACGCCTCCCACCAAGGGGGATTCAGGACTGGGTAGTTTCCAGAGTAGAGGGGAGAGTCCCCGACATTATAAAGAACTAATGGGAACAGAGGAGAAACAGACCGAAGAACTGAAGCTTAAGTGGGAGGAGGAGCTTGTGGGGGAGATAGAGGACAGCATATGGGCAGACGCTTTAAGTAGAGTAAACACGACCGCAACATGCGCCAGGCTCAGTCAGATCCAGTTTAAGGTCGTACATCGGGCCCACATGACGGTGGCCCGGATGAGCAAATTCTTTTGGCTGGAGGACAAATGTGCTAGATGTGACAGAGGACCAGCGAATCATGTGCACATGTTCTGGGCATGTCCTAAACTCAGGGGGTACTGGCAGGGATTCGCGGACGTCATGTTCCGGTATTGAAGACTAGGGTAGCAATGAATCCTGAGGTGGCAATTTTGGGGCTTTTGGAGGCCCCGGGATTCCAGGAGGAGAAAGAGGCCGACGTCTTGGCCTTTGCTTCCCTGGTAGCCCGACGACAAATACTGTTGGCATGGAGGGACTCAAAGCCCCCGAAGTCTGAAGAATGGCTTTCGAACATGGCGAGCTTTCTCGGGCCGGAGAAAATTAAAGTTCGCCTTGAGAGGATCGCTGTCGGGGTTCGCGCGGGGTGGCGGGGGCGAGGTGGGGTTAGGGTAGCATAGAGTTGGGTGTTGCTTAGGCAGGTTTTTGCGAGAGGGGAGCCAATGCTTGCATTATGCCTTGTTTGCTTTTTGTACACTACGGTATAATGTTGCTGTTTTATATGCCAAAAATACCTCAATAAAATTGTTTATTAATAAAAAAGAACATGTTTATCTCTGTCTCAAAGACACTCGGTGATTTGGCCTCCACGGCATTATGCGGCAAAGAGTTCCATAGATTCACCACTTGATTGCAGTAGGGACCTTATTTTGACTCCTTGTACAATAGTGCAGAGTTCCCCAATACTCCAGCCAGGGATAATCCATTCATTTGTCAGCCTGTGGTTATGTGCTGAAGTCTCTGGAGTAGGATCTGAACCAATAACCTTCCGATCCAGATGCGGAAGTGTCACGAGTGAGCCAAAGCTGACACATTTAGAATGTTGTGTTTGGCTGAGGGCACTTTGCTTCAGGAAGGAGGACAAACCTTGGAGAAGATTCATTTAGGTGATTCTAGGAATGAAGATATGAAGAAAGGTCAGATAAACTGAAACTGAAAAGAGATTGCGATCTGATAGATATGCTCAGAATTGAGGGATTTGATGAAGCACAGCAGGGATGATGGCATCTTGAGGGGCAAGTTGGGACGTTTGAAAAATGAAAATCGCTTATTGTCACGAGTAGGCTTCAATGAAGTTACTGTGAAAAGCCCCTAGTCGCCACATTCCGGCGCCTGTCCGGGGAGGCTGGTACGGGAATCGAACTGTGCTGCTGGCCTGCTTGGTCTGCTTTAAAAGCCAGCGATTTAGCTAAACCAGCCCCTTGAAGCTGAGGCAACTGTACAGGGAAAGAGTAGGGAAGTGGGATTATTTATGCATTGTTGGTTTATTTCGCTGACTATTAAAGGTGCCTGATTCATCGGTACAATATTGTTTTTTACAGCAATGGAAAAATCAAAGTTGCATTTAACGAAGAATCATGTATTTACTCCTGGTATTACTATGAATACATTAGAAGAAGATGATGGAGGTATGTTTGACCCACTTGAATATTCTCATACCATTGTTTTGTGTCTTGCTCGTGGGTACACCCCAAGTATGTTTCCATTCACTAATCGTTCCCTCTATCGTGCAGGCATTGGCAGCTTGCTGCCCATGGTTTCCATAGAAACTGCTGACTATTATTGAGTTGCCCAAATGGTTATTATTTCTGGGTGATCATTGTCTACTGACGGCTATTTAGTACTGGGAGTAAAAGCCGGCACCCTGCTGCTGTAAGACATGCTGCAGGATATTGATTCAGAGTTGGAGCATTGACTATTTTTCCCTTGATCAGTTGCTTAAGCCAATATTACCAGAGTGTGTTTTCTCTGACTAGGATCATTAAACTAAGTATGGAGGGAGGGCATAACCCTGATATTTCCCCTTTTTGTATAGTTACTCTCTGGATGACGTTGTTGAGCCATGGAGGATGTTTCTTTCCCCATGTGGGTTACTCAATTCCATAGTCATCTGTTGTTATTGAATACTGGGAATAGTGCTTCTGTGTGGCCAAATCTGCATCAACATCTGTGACTCAGAAGAAAGTGGAAAATTGCAATTTTGCTTCATTGCCTAATAGTCAATAAGTGATCATAAATAATTTGAAAGTTTTGATTGTTTATTTGGAAAATGAAAATACGTCATTTGGAGCATAAACGGATGAGAAAAAATGATTGGCTTATGAACCCAACAACCAAATTTCTTGAAGTACAAATGAAGAATTTGACTTATGGCATATTTAGTCTCCTAGAGAAAGAAATCTGCCGAACTGTTAATAAATGGTCCCATATAGAATGAGTGTTATGGACCAATACATTTCACAGCAGTACTTGTGCATTCTCAATTTGCATGCTAGAATGGCTAAACGTAAATCCGCGATGCATACAATATCTTAAACATCCATCTATAATCCAGAATACCTTTTCCGAGAAATTCAGTCAGGATTGGATTCATGCAAAGTATTTCATTCTAATTAAATTTCTGTGTACATTTGGAGCCCATTTTTATAAAACAGTTGTGTTTAAGAGCTGATGAAATGTAGGAATGATTTTCTCATCCCGAAGTAGCATGTCTTCATAGACCACGGAAATAGCTGTCTTTGAAAATTCACTTGCTAATTTACTTTCTGTTTCTCAATCCCTTGGGAGCAATATCCCAAGTACTTGGCATATTGGGTGAATGCTAGTAAAATCAAATCACGATGGACAGAAAACAAATGAACATTTAAATATTTAATATTATAACCTCAACATAGCTATCAGGTGAGATTGACTTTTTCTGTGCAGGGTGTTCCCAGTTGCACTAATGCCAGATATGACAAGGTCCCTCATGACAGACTGGTACAAAAGTTGAAGTCACACGGGATCAGAGGTGAGCTGGCAAGATGGATACAGAACTGGCTAGGTCATAGAAGGCAGAGAGTAGTAATGGAAGGGTGCTTTTCTGATTGGAGGGCTGCGGCTAGTGGTGTTCCGCAGGGATCAGTAACGTTTAAGGGGCATCTTGACAAATACATGAATAGGATGGAAATAGAGGGATACGGACCCCGGAGGTGTAGAAGATTTTTGTTTCGGCAGGCAGCATGGTCGGCGCAGGCTTGGAGGGCCGAAGGGCCTGTTCCTGTGCTGTACTTTTCTTTGTTCTTTTATATCTAGCCGGTGATCTGTGTTTGTGGAAATGTGTCATTGAATTTATTTGCTTACCAAATCAGTGAGGGTTTTCACATTCGCTATGTTTGAAGTGTCAGGTAGTCTTTGAATGTAAACCAGGGTATGTTATAGTGATTAGCTAAGAGGTTTATTTCTTTGAACAGTTTGAAAGGATTATTTACATGAAATTGTTGGAATATTTTAATGTGTTCACAAGAATCATTATATAATTCAGGTTATATTTGGTCAACTTTGCATTTAAATCCTACAATCACATATTTTTCTCTTTTTCTTTGAAAAGCACCGATTCCAGTGCAGATCCAGCAGAGGATTACGGCGCCGAAAAATCAGGCTTCACGGACAACCTTTCCACCTTTCCCACCACCACCTTTCCCACCACCATCATTCACTGCAGCTGGTTCTACACCATTTTCTCCCAATTCTTTGTTACCAGACTTGACTTCATTGGCAGTACCACGTACAAACATCACACCACAAGTTCTTGGTGCATTTCCCAATTTATTCCTTCAATATTTAACTTCATTGATAGTACCACCTCTGAACATCCCAGGTCAAGTTGCCTGCACAATTCCCAATTTGTCCTTACCAAACTTAACTTCATTGCCAGTACCACCTCTGAATATTCCAGCTCCAGGTCTTAGTGGACTAGGACAAAGTCAGATGGCACAACTTGCTGGTGTTGATCCTATGACATTCATAACACAAAGCACAAGTTTACCAGGAAGGTGAGAATTTGGATGCTAATGTATATGTGTTTAATTTGTTTATCGCGTAGAACATATTATACAGAATTGAATTTGATTTGTAAAAGCTGGACGAGGCTGTTACATTCAAACATATTTATAAAATTCCAGAAACCTTTTCTGTCCAGTCAATCGTTATTTAAAAATATTTGCATAAACTTAGGTTTTTATATTAGAAACATGATTTAACGTGGAATACTCCTGCTCTTGCTCAGTTTTGTCAAAGTGAGTTGGGTCAGTTAATGGGTCAGAACAATTTTATAATACTGAGGTCGATGCTTGATGTTGTTGCTAAACCAAAATTTCCTCCGTTTAGACAACAAGGAATGTGAAGCATGCTCTTCAAAATACTGAAAAGGTTGACCATTTTTGTGCTTGCATTTGCTAAAATGATCTGAATTTGAAGAAATGCTTGGGGAGTAGATTTGATTCGATTCAATTTCCTCGCGCCAATTGCTATGTGTTCCTGAATTTGCTCTGGGAACACATTTTAAAGCAAAGGGGCGATGGAGAATGCTCGAAACTTACAATACAGGAGGAAGCGATTCAGACTGTCGTGCCCGTACCCGCTTTGTTTCTTGTGGAAAGAACTGTGTAGTTTAGTCCCAAACCCAACTTTATTCCGTAAACCTGCAATGAGTCATCTTCAAGTTAACATTTAATTGCCTTTTGTAAGTCGTAATGGAATCTGCATCTACCATTCTTACAGGTTATAGATTCCAGATCTTAACCAACCTCTGTGACAAATTCTTCTCCTTTTTCCCCCTTTTCCTCGTTTTGCCAATTGTTTGAAATTTGTGAGTTCTGGATATGGATCCACTTATCAAAATCATCTGTCTCCTGACTTGCTCTAATAAATTTCTAATAATTTTGGATATCAGTATTGGGTTCCACTTAACTATCACTGCTCTGAGAAAAACTTTCCCAGCTTCTCCAATCTCTCCACATTATCATCTAGTAAACCACCATTGTACCATTTTAAAGGCCTTGACACCCTTCTCGGAGTGATAATGTCCAGAATTTGTAGTCCGTGCTCCTGCTTTAGCTTCAGTGATATGTCGACAGCAGCAGTTTGCATTTATATTGTGCATTTCAAGTAATGAAACGTCCCAAGTAGTTTCGCAGGAGCATTATAAAACAAAGTATTGCACTGAGGTATATGAGGAAATATTAGGCCAGATGACCAAAATCTTTGTCAATGAGGTAGGTTTTTAGAAGTATTATAAAGGAGTAAAGTGAGGTAGTGGTGCAGGGAGGGTATTCAGGAACCTCGGTACCGGGGTGACTGAAGGCCATCCATAAAGCCAAGAGAAATAGGAACAGGAGTAGGCCATTCGGCCCCTTGAGCCTGTTCCGCCATTCACACGGATCATGGCTGATCCGGCATTGCTCACGTCAACTTTCCTGACTTTCCCTGTAACTCTTGTTTCCCTTACTGATCAAGAATCTATCTATCTCAGCCGTAAATATGCACAAGGACTCTACCCCCACAGCTCTCTGTGATGAGGTGTTCCAAAGACATTCAACCCTCAGACAAAATTCCTTCTTATCCCGGCATAAAGGGGTGCTCATTTAAGACTGAGACAATGTCCTCTGGTCCTTGACTCTCCCATGAGGAGAAACATCTGCGATGGAGCAATTAAAATCGGATGCTCGCACCCACAGTTAAATGAATGCAGATTATCTCGGAAGACTGCGAGGCTGACAGGAATTACAGATGTAGGGAACAGCGACGCCATGGGATGAGTTTGGAAATAAGGATGAGAATGTTTAAATGACGGTTTTTCACTGGGAACGATGTAGGTCGGGGAGCACAAGAGTAATAGGTGAATGGGAAGATGATATGGGAAGCAGAGTTTAGTGTGTGGTCAATTTGTCATGGGAGTGTCTTTAAAAAATGTGTGTCTTATTAAATGGCTTCAGTGATGTCATTGTGTGGGTGGAGCTGGGCGGTGGCTCTGGGTTTTCGTTTTGAGCTGGGAGCTGGCTGTGGCTCTGAGTTTTACTTTCGTTTGCACAGTTGGAAGCTGGATTCAGACAAAGAAGGCTTCTCTTGTCTCTGCATGTTAAAAGGTGTCCAGATCACTTGATAATTTAACAGTGATTCCTGTTCTCTGGAAAGAATTCAAACCTACTGTTTTGGTAAAAAAGGGGTTTTCTCGTTTATTGGATGTTGTTATCAAACTGAAACAGTTGAAAGGGAAGTTATTAAGAGTTTTTTATATGAGAGAGAACTGTAGCTGTGTTTCTAGAAATGTTAACTGAATTCTTAGAATAAACTTTGTTTTTGTTTAACAGTGCTGAAGGCCTCTGTTGAATCACACCTGAAAGACAGCCCCTTGTGCTCATCGTAACCAAAATCTATAATCAGTTGTGGGTCAGGTGAACTTGTGATATACTTTGGAGTTTTCTAAACCCAGGCCCATAACAAATTCCAGCCCCATTTTACCTGGAGTTCCAATACAGATGAGATTAGATTTTATTTAAAATATCCGAGGTCCTTGGTTGATCCCAATTAACTAACTGTGTTTGTAACTTAAGCACAAGTAACCTTTTTATTATGTACAGTATTATAACTAAACAGACAGAGAATGGAACTGCCTACTCCTTTCTGGGGTGGGACGCTCTGGATTCTGAGCTCTCCGGCAGCTGTTTACGCTTGGCCTCTGCGTGCTCCACCCTGTGACGCTTGAGGTGATTGGCACCTTCGCGAATGCTCTTTCTCCAGTCTGCACATTCTAAGGCAAACGATTCCCAGGTGTCGGTGGGGATGTTGCGTTTATTTAGGGAGGCTTTCAGAGTGTCCTTGTCGCATTTCCTCTGCCCTCCTGGTGATCGTTTGCCATTACGGAGCTTGGAGTAGAGCACTTGATTCAGGAGTCTGTGTTGGGCATGCGGACAATATGGCCCGCCCATCTCAGCTGGTCGAACGTAACCAGTGCTTCGATACTGTGGATATTGATCTGGGAGAGGACGCTCACGTTGGTACATCTATCCCGCCAGTGGATTTGCAGGATTTTGCGGAGGCAGCATTGGTGATATCCCTCCAGGGATTTGAGGTTTCTGCTGTACTTTGTCCATGATTGTAATGCGTATAGGAGGGCGGGGACCACAGTTGCTCTGTCAGCTTGGTGCTGGGTTTAAGGTCTCGGTCTTCGAACACTCTTTTTCTCAGGCGTCAGAAGACTGCACTGGCACACTGGAGCCGATGCTGCTTCACGTCGACAAAATGTCTGCCCACACTGAGAGGAGGCTCCCGAGATATGGAAAATGATCCACAGTGTCCGGGGGGGGGGGGGGTTTATCTGGCAGGAGCAGGCTGGTAGTGAATCTTGGTTTTCTGGCTGTTTGATCTGAGTCCCTTCCTTCTGCCTCGGTGAATATGTTGATGATGGTCTGGAGCTCAGCCTCTGTGTGCGAGCACAGGCATCGCCTGCGTACTGCAGCTCAATGGCAGGTGAGGTTGTCTTGGTTCCGGGCCTGAAGCATCAGAGGTTGGAGTTTCTCGCTTGTCGGGTAGATTAACCTCAAGAACTTACTGCCAAAATTCCACCAACACATCTTCTGCCCCACCAGGGGCCCCAACACTCGAGCATTGAAAACGTCAAGGACGCCGACTGATCCATCCCTCAACCGAACTTCAGAAAATCGGGACATAACACGGTGTTCCTTCTCCTGCCATTCAAGCAAAAACCTAAGCGGGAGGATCCTGTTAAGAAGGTTGTGCAGTTTTGGTTCAAAGCAACAGAAGAGCTCCTACATGGTTGCTTGGAGTCAGTGGACTGGTCCATATTCAAGAACTTGGCAACCAACCTAAACGAGTATGTCACCACCGTCAGAGACTTCATAAGCAAGTGTGAAGAATACTGCATGCCAAAGAAGGTAGTACATACATTCCCCAACTGGAAACCATGGTTTAATTGGGTGATTCGCTCCCTACTGAAGGGCAGGTCTGAGTCATTCAAGACCATGACATATCCAAGAAATCCAGGTGCGACCTTTGCAAAGTCATCAGGGATGCCAAGAGACAATACCAGACTAAGCTAGAGTCACAGACTAACATTACTGGCTCTCGTCGGTTGTGGCAAAGTTTAAACAACATAACGGGCACAAAGCAAAGCTGAGTGGAATATCCAGCAGCAGCACATCCCTCCCTGATGAACGCCATGCATTCTAACCTCCGTTCGACCAGGAAACTACAGACCGTTGTCAATTGCCCCAGCAACCTCGGACGCACCCAACCTACCATCACAGGTCAGATCGGCCCTCTTGAAAGTGAACCCATGGAAAGGCGACGGGTCTGGACGGGGTCCCTGCACTTAGATCCTGTGCAGACCAACTCACGCACATCTTCAACCTCTCCCTATTCCATTCTGGGGTTCCCACCTGCTTCAAGAAGACCACCATCGTACCAATGCCAAAGACGAACCAGGTGCCTCATCGATTGTCCAGTGGCCCTGACATCGATCATTATGAAGCGCTTCGAGAGGCTGGTCATGAGACACATCAACTCCATACTCCCAGAATGCTTTGATCCACTGCAATTCCTATACCGCCACAACCAGTCCACAGCAGACGCCATCTCCTTGGCCCTACACTCATCCCTAGAGCATCTCGACAACAAGGACTCCTACATCAGACTCCTATTTATTGACTACGGCTCCACTTTCAACACCATAATCCCAGTAAAGTTCATATCAAAGCTCCAAAACTATTACTTGGGCTCCTCCCTCTGTAACTGGATCCTCAACTTTCTGACCCATAGACCACAATCAATAAGGATAAACAACAAATGCAATGAAAATGAAACACCTTCTCCACGATAATCCTCAATACCGGGACCCCACAAGGCTGCGTACTTAGCCCCTACTATATTCCCTGTACACACACGACAGTGTAGCAAAATTTGGCTCCAACTCCATCTACAAGTTTGCTGATGACACAACCGTAGTAGGTTGGATTGCAAACAACGATAAGTTAGAGTACAGGAGGGAGATAGAGAACCTAGTGGAGTGGTGTAATGACAAGAATCACCCCCTCAATGTCAGCAAAACTAAAGAGCTGGTCATTGACCTCAGGAAGCAAATTATTCACATGCCTGTCTGCATCAATGGTGCCGAGGTGGAGATGGTTGACAGCTTCAAATTCGTAGGTGTGCACATCAACAATTTGTCCTGGTCCACCCACGTTGACGCTACAACCAAGTAAGAACAACAGCGCCTATACTTCCTCAGGACACTAAGGGAATTTGGTATGTCCATATTGACTCTTCCCAGTTTTTACAGATGTGCCATAGAAAGCATCCTATCTGGCTGCATCACAGCCTGGTATGGCAAGTGCTCGGTCCAAGACCACAAGAAACATCAGAGAGTTGTGAACACAGCCCAGTCCATTACACAAACCCACCTCCCATCCATTGACTCTGTCTACACCTCCCGCTGCCTTGGGAAAGCAGGCAGCATAATCAAAGACCCCTCCCACCCGGGTTATTCTCTCTTCCAACTTTTTCTTCAGGCAAGAGATACAAAAGTCTGAGAACACGCACTAACATGTTCAAAAAAAGCTTCTTCCCCGCTGTTACCAGACTCCTGAATGACCCTCTTATGGACTGATCTGATCTCTTCGCACACACTCTCTACTGAGTAGTACTGTTCTGTATGCACACTCGTTGCCTGTGCCTATGTATTTACATTGTGCATTTATGTATGTTTTTTTTTCGTGTATGGAATGATCTGTCTGGACTGTACGCAGAACAATTCTTTTCACTATCTCAGTACACGTGACAATAAACAAATCCAATCCAAGGATAGCTCCACTCCAGTGGAGACCTTCAGGGTGTCGTATCAGGAATGGTTGAGGACCCTGGGTCTGTACTCAGAGTTTAGAAAGATATGGGGGGATCTTATTGAAACTTACAGGATACTGCAAAGCCTTGTATAGAGTGGATGTGGAGAGGATGTTTCCATTTGTTGGAAAAACTAGAACGAGAAGAGACAGGCTCAGACTAAAGGGTTGATCCTTTAAAACACAAATGAGGAGAAATTTCTTCAGCCAGAGTGTGGTGAATCTGTCGAATTCTTTGCCACAGAAGGCTGTGGAGGCCAAATCACTGAGTGTCTTTAAGTCAGAGATAGATAGGTTCTTGATTAATAAGGGATCAAGGGTTATGGAAATGAGGATGAGAAAAATATCAGCTATGACTGAATGGCGGAGCGGATTCGATGGGCCTAGTGGCCTAATTCTGCTCTTCAGTCTTCTGGTCTAAACTCATTTACCTTGTTTCGTATACTGCGTGCATTTCAGTACAACACCCTCAGTCCGACGTTAACGCACCCCCCTTCACCCAGTTGTTCCCTTTTCTGCTGTGCCTGAAGTTACAGGCCGCTTTCTATACTGTGTTCTATTACTTGTTCTGGAAACTTTTCTCCCACTGTTGAGTTTAAAGCCCTATCTGCAGCCCTAGTTATGTGATTCGCTGGGACTCTGGTTATAGCGTGTTTCAGATGAAGGTGGTCCCATGGGAACAGCTTCCTCCTTCCCCTCTCCTTCCCCATTACTGGTGCCATGTCCCATTAATTATTACCCATTTTCCCACAACAACCTTTGAAACACCCGTATACCTCCTTAATATTGACCTTGTGACAATGAGCTTGTGGCTCAGGAAGTAAACCAGAAATTATTACCTCCACGCTGGGTGGTCTGTCCGATTTCATTCCTTTTTAAAAATAAATTTAGAGTACCCAATTGTGTTTTTATTTTCAATTAAGGGGCAATTTAGCGTGGCCAAGCCACCTACGCTGCACATCTTGGGTTGTGGGGGTGAAACCCACGCAGGCACGGAGAGAATGTGCAAACTCCAGACAGACTGACATGGGGCCGGGATTGAACCTGGGCCCTCAGCACCGTAGGCAGCAGTGCTAACCACTGCGCCACTGTACCAGCCCACCAATTTCATTCCTTTTTGTAGACTTTGAGCAGTTAGACACAACTGAATGACTGTCGCCATTTCACAGGACAGTTAAGAGTCAACCACATTAGTGTAGGTTCAATGTCACTTGTAGGCCAGAGCAGAAGGATGGTGGATGTCTTTCCTAAAGGACATAGTGAACCAGGTGGGCTTTTTTACGATTATTGTTTCATGGTCACGATTAGACTAGTTTTTAATTCCATATTTATAAATTGAACTTAAATTTCACTAGTTGCCATGTTAGGATTTGAAGCTGGGCCTCTGAATTACTGGTCCTGTCACAACTGCCTTTCCGAAAATGAGATTTAGTATAAAAAAAACATTTTATTGAGGCATTTATAATTTATAACAATAAATGGTACAAATATAAGAGATTTAATTTTGTCTTCGACAGCGATCTCTAGATGTTTTCCCACCACTGATATTGGACGAACTGGCTTGTATCCATGCTGTCACTTTCTTTATTCCATAGGCCTGTCAGCAAAGATGAGACCCAGTATGTGGCAATTTATCAAACATGTGTTGGGAGACACCCGCCAACTGCATAATCCTCATCAATCCTCTGTCACCCCATTAAACCAATCCTTTCAGCTTTCTTCAGAAACTCGTTCCTCCTTTTGCATTTTTGGTTTTCCAGTTTATATAAAGATAATTAAGTCCTCCATTGTCAGTACTCCAGCTTTTGCTCCTCTCTAATTTCCTTGCAATATGCTCCGGTATCTCTCCCATTTGTTGATGGCTGATAGAATATGCCCAGCAATGCAATGGAACCTCTTCTTTCCTTCCCTGTTTTTCCTGTACACCATGTATACAAGAATATTGCGTACCTGGTCCTGTCTCCTTTTAATCATATTTTTATTATCACCACAACACTGGCTGCCTGTGGCTCTTGCAGCTCACTAACCTTAATTGCCTAGTTTGGTGCAGTTACATACATGAACCGGAAACTTGAATTCAATCTTGCTGTTTAGTCTGACTGGATCCAAAATCTTACAGTTTCATACTGTAGTGCTAACTGGGTCTTGCCATCCTTTATGCATTTCGTTTATCCTTCCAAATGTTGCTTCCTGGTTTCCATCCCCTTTGCTAAGTTAGTTAAGCTCCTTCTGATAGCAGTAGCCAACTGCCCCAAAGCGACAATAGTCCCGGCTTTGTTCATTGGGCTATACACATCTCCCCTTCCCCCAGTGGTCCCAAATACTCAGGAATCTAAAGCCCATCTTCCTGCACCAACTCTGCAGCCATACATGAATCTGCTCTATTCCTTTTTAATGCTCAAGTGCATGACACCAGGAGTAATCCAGAGATTGCTACCTGTTGAAATCCTGTTAGCCAATCTCATCCCCAACTCCCTAAAATCAGCGTACACACTCTCACCCCTCTTTCTACCTATGTTGTTGGTACCAATATGGCAGACAACCTCTGGCTGCCCATCCTCCCCCCTCAGAGTCCTCTACAACTGCTCAGTGACATCTTGGCCCTGGCACCAGGAAGGCAACATACTGTCCAGGATGCAGGTTTTCAGCTTCAGGAAGGCAGTGGAGTAGTGTGACGGGACCAGTAATTCAGAGGCCCAGATTCAAATCTGCGGAAAATGCCGTGCAACATGAAGGAAACTGCAGTCTAGAATATTTATTGAACCACAGTATTCTGAAAGATCTTGGCTGCACAGTGCATCTTTCACCTTTTGAGAAATAAAAGTATTTCTGGCATCATGATGGGAGTTCCATCTTCAGTCTATTGTGTCATACTGATATTTTTGCTTGCTAACATTAATATGTTGATTGTTTTAAAGGGAAACTAGTATTCAGGAGATTCTGCAAAGCAACAAGGAACTCGAGAGACTTTTTTCAACTGATCAAAACAGAGGTAGGTTCGGTGGTATAATCTTTATTAGTGTCACAAGTAGGCTTAAATGATCACTGCAATGAAGTTACTGTGAAAAACCCCTCGTCGCCACATTCCGGCATTCACCTAACAAACACGTCTTTCGGGGCTTGTGGGAGGAAACCGGAGCGCCCGGCGGTAACCCATGCTGACACGGGGAGAACGTGCAGAATCCACTATGAGGACCGACCCAAAAAACCTGTTCAGTTCCTCCGCCATTTCCTCATCTCCCATTATTAAATCTCCCCTCTCATCCTCTAAAGGACCAATATTTCCCTTAGCCACTATTTTTTGTGCACCGATGTATGAACTACAAAACAGGGTAGAATTTGCAACGGTGACTCTGCTTCTGGATACAGTTCCGTTTGTGTATATATATATATTTATTTATTTATTTTAAATAGCTCGTACAACTTTTCCTTCCTAATTTTCAAAAATGGTTTTGCTATAGGGTCACCTGTTAATTCAAACATCTGTCAATTGCCTTTCTTGTGTGCGGGGGGCGGGTGGGGGGGGGGGGGGTGGTGAAGGGGGGGTGAAATGGAACAAGAACCCAGTACAGACATTCAAAAGAGATAACAAAGCAGAAAATGCGGGGAAACCTCAGCGGGTCTGGCAGCATCTGTGGAGAGAGAAGCAGTGTTAACGTTTCAAGTCTGTGTGCCTCTTCAGAGCTCTCTACTTCTTTCAGATTTTCAGCAACTGCGGTATTTTGCCTTTATTTTAGTGCTTAATTCAAAAATGGTATCCAGACTCCCAGGGAATGGAGAGTAGAAAGTTCCCATTCAGTGCTGCTATCAGCTTCAAATGTGGAGCAAGTTTGAAGCTGCCGGACCTCGGTTTACTTACCTGGACATTGTTAGGCACATTCCACAGTTTCCAAAACTAGACTGTGCAGTGGTTATTGCCGGTGAAAGTTTTTTAAAAATATAATTGTCATCACCTTCCAAATACAGTGAGAGCAGAGATCCTGGACTAAAGTGGATTGTGTTACAACAGTGTGTTCAGAGTTGAGTTTCAGGAGCCTCCGAAGGGATGAAAGTGAGACAGAGAGGCAGAGATGTGTAGGGTAGATATTCCACATCTCAGGACAAAGGCCGCTGAAGGTGTGGGCAGCACAGGTGGGGGCCATTGAAATTGGGGATGTTCAAGGGGCCAGAATTAGAGGAGTGTGGATATCTTAGAGATGTGGCTTGAGGGAGTTGAAAACCAGGATGAGAATTTTACAATCAAGACTGAACTGGAGTGAGGATACCTGTCCTCAGAAGGCATTTGACAAAGTCCCGCATAAGAACTAGGAGCAGGAGTCGCCCATCTGGCCCCTCGGGCCTGCTCCGCCATTTAATGAGATCATGGCTGATCTTTTGTGGACTTAGCTCCACTTTCCGGCCTGAACACCATAACCCTTAATCCCTTTATTCTTCAAAAAACTATCTATCTTTACCTTAAAAACATTTAATGAAGGAGCCTCAACTGCTTCACTGGGCAAGGAATTACATAGATTCACAATCCTTTGGGTGAAGAAGTTCCTCCTAAGATCAGTCCTAAATCTACTTCCCCTTATTTTGAGGCTATGACCCCTAGTTCTGCTTTCACCCGCCAGTGGAAACAACCTGCCCGCATCTATCCTATCTATTCCCTTCATAATTTTATATGTTTCTATAAAATCCCCCTCATCCTTCTAAATTCCAACGAGTACAGTCCCAGTCTACTCAACCTCTCCCCTTCAGCTCTGAGATTAACCTAGTGAATCTCCTCTGCACACCCTCCAGTGTCAGTACGTCCTTTCTCAAGTAAGGAGAGCAAAACTGAACACAATACTCCAGGTGTGGACTCACTATAACCTTATACAATTGCAGCATAACCGTCCTAGTCTTAAACTCCATTCCTCTAGCAATGAAGGACAAAATTCCATTTGCCTTCTCAATCACCTGTAAACCAACTTTTTGCGACTCATGCATTAGCACACCCAGGTCTCTCTGCACAGCAGCATGTTTTAATATTTTATCATTTAAATAATAATGCCTTTTGCTGTTATTCCTACCAAAATGGATAACCTCACATTTGTCCACATTGTATTCCGTCTGCCAGACCCTAGCCCATTCACTTAACGTATCCAAATCCCTCTGCAGACTTCCAGTATCCTCTGCACTTTTTGTTTTACCACTCATCTTAGTGTCGTCTGCAAACTTGGACACATTGCCCTTGGTCCCCAACTCCAAATCATCTATATAAATTGTGAACAAATGTGGGCCCAACACTGATCCCTGAGGGACACCACTAGCTACTGATTGCCAACCAGAGAAATACACATTAATCCCCACTCTTTGCTTTCTATTAATTAACCAATCCTCTATCCATGCTACTACTTTACCCTTAATGCCATGCATCTTTATCTCGTGCAGCAACCTTTTGTGTGGCACCTTGTCAAAGGCTTTCTGGCAATCCAGATATACCACATCCATTGGCTCACCGTTATCTACTGCACTGGTAATGTCCTCAAAAAATTCCACTAAATTTGTTGGGCACAACCTGCCCTTTATGAACCCATGCTGCGTCTGCCCAATGGGACAATTTCCATCCAGATGCCTCACTATTTCTTCCTTGATGATAGATTCCAGCATCTTCCCTACTACCGAAGTTAAGCTCACTGGCCTATAATTACCTGCTTTCTGCCGACCTTTTTTAAACAGTGGTGTCACGTTTGCTGATTTCCAATCCGCTGGGACCACCCCAGAGTCTTGTGCATTTTGGTAAATTATCACGAGTGCATTTGCAATTTCCCTAGCCTTTTAGCACTCTGGGATGCATTCCATCAGGGCCAGGAGACTTGTCTACCTTTAGCCCCATTAGCTTGCCCATCACTACCTCCTTAGTGATAACAATCATCTCAAGGTCCTCACCTGTCATAGCTTCATTTCTATCAGTCACTGGCATGTTATTTGTGACTTCCACTGTGAAGACCGACCCAGAAAACCTGTTCAGTTCCTCAGCCATTTCCTTATCTCCCATTATTAAATCTCCCTTCTCATCCTCTAAAGGACCAATATTTACCTTAGCCACTCTTTTTTGTTTTATATAGGTAAATAGGTTTTATATAAGAGGTTATAGAAGAGGTATAGGTTTTATATAAGAGATGATTGTGCAAAATTAAAGTGCATGGGATTGGGGGAAATGTATTGAGGTGGATAAAAAACTGATTGGCAGAGAGGAAACAAAGAGTAGGGATTAATGGGTCCTTTTCAAATTGGCAGGCAGTAACTAGTGGGGTACCACAGGGATCGGTGTTGGGACCCCAGCTATTCACAATATATATTAATGATTTGAATGAGGGAACAAAATGTAACATCTCCAAAGTTTGCAGATGATACCAAGTTAGGTGGGAGGGTGAATTGTGATGAGGATGCAGGGATCCAACAGCAAGATCTGGACAGGTTGGGCGAGTGGGCAAACCAATGGCAGATGCAGTATAATTTGGATAAGTGTGAGGTTATTCACTTTGGAAGCAAAAACAGGAAGGCACATTACTACCTGATTGTTTGCAAATTGGGAGAGGGGAGTATGCAGCGTGACCTGGGTGTCCTTGTGCACCATTCGCTGAAGGTAAGCATGCAGGTGCAGCAGGCGATAAAGAAGGCTAATGGTATGTTGGCCTTCATTGCGAGAGGTTTCGAGTATAGAAGAAGGGATGTGTTGCAATTGTACAGGGCCTTGGTGAGGCCACACCTGGAGTATTGTGTGCAGTTTTGGTCTCCTTCTCTGAGGAAGAATGTTCTTGCCCTCGAGGGAGTGCAGCAAAGGTTTACCAGACTGATTCCAGTGATGGCGGAACTGTCATATGAGGAGAGATTGACTAGGTTGGGATTGTTCTCGCTGGAGTTCAGAAGAATGAGGGGGGATCTCATAGAGACTTATAAAATTCTAACAGGACTAGACAGGGTAGATGCAGGGAAGATGTTACCAATGATGGGTGTGTCCAGAACCAGGGATCACAGTCTGAGGATTCAGGGTAAACCATTTCGGACAGGGGTAAAGAGACATTTCTTCACACAAAGAGTGGTGAGCCTGTGGAATTAATTGCCGCAGGAAGTAGTTGATGCTAAAACTTTGAATATATTCAAGAGGCGGCTGGATATAGCACTTGGGGAGAATGGGGTCAAAGGCTTTGCGGAGAAAGCAGGATTAGGCTATTGATCCTGATGAATGGCGGAGCAGACTCGAAGGGTCAAAAGGCCTCCTCCTGCTCATCTCTTCTATGTATCTATGTATGTGTAGGTCAATGAGCACATTTATGGTAGGTAAGTTAGGGGCTGGTTTAACAGTGGGCTAAACAGCTGGCTTGTAATGCAGAACAAAGCCAGCAGCGCATGTTCAAATCCCATACCGGCCTCCCTGAACAGGCGCCGGAATGTGGCGACTTGGGGCTTTTCACAGTAACTTCATTGAAGTCTACTCGTGACAATTAGTGATTATTATTATTATCGATGCAATTTAAGTCATGGGGAGCAGAATTTTAATCACCTCAAGTTTACAAAGTACAGTGACTCATAATAATAATCTTTATTATTGTCACAAGTAGGCTTACATTAACATTGCAATGAAGTTACTGTGAAAATCCCGGCGCCTGTTTGGGTACATTGAGGGAGAATTCAGAATGTCCAAATTACCTGACAGCGTATCTTTTGGGGCTTGTGGGAGGAAACAGGAGCACCCGGAAGAAACCCACACAGACACGGGGAGAACGTGCTGACTCCGCGCAGATAGTGACCCAAGCCAGGAATCGAACCTAGGACCCTGGTGCTGTGAAGCAACAGTGCTAACCACTGGACCTATATCGTCCTATGATCAATGCTCATAGCGATGAGTTGGCTCTCCCCGGTCCATTTGAATAGTCAAGTATCGAGGCAACACAAGCATGAAAAGGACTTTCAGCTGAAGATGAGTTGGCAGAGGTGACTTTGCACCGTGTTACAGAGGTGAAAATAGTTTGTTTGTTTAATGATGGCATGAATGAGGTTGAAGGCTCATTTCCAGGTCAAATGTGAAACCAAGGTGACAGAATGGTTTAATTCCAGACTATTGCCAGGGTCATTGTTGCAATAAGAGTCTACAGAATGGAGTTAGGAGTGGGGACCTTAGGCAATAGCTTCCGTCGTCCCGTTATTTAATTGTAGTAAATTTCTGCTCATCTCCAACTAAGTCGAAGCAGTCTAATATTTGAGCAACCGTGGAGGATTGAGCGGTGGTTATGGAGTAGAGCTAGGTGTCGTTAGTGTACATGTGCAAACTAATGCTGCTTTTGGATGATGTTGCCAAGGGACAGCATGTAGTTAAGAAAAAGATGAACACCAGAGGTAATGGTGCACGAGCAGGGAAAGAAACCATTGGAAATGATACTGTGACTGCAATTAGATGGAAAAGAATGAAACCAGGTGAGGGCAATTGTACCCAGTTCGATTACCACAAGTCTATAGTAGCAGAAGTAGGCCATTCAGCCCATCAAATCAGCTCCACCATTTAATGAGGTCATGACTGAACTGATACATTCTTCATTCCACTTTCCTGCTGTATCCCCGTAACCTTTGATTCTCCTACTGATTAAAATTTGTCTATCTCAGCCTTGAAACATATACGGACCCAGCCTCTGCAGCCCTCTGTGACAAAGAATTCCGTTCCACTCTTGAGAGAAGAAATTATTCCTCCTCTGTGTTAAATGGGCTGGAATATTCTGGGATTATGCCCTCTGGTCCAAGATCCTTCCACAAGGGAAAACAACCTCTTGGCATTAATTCAAGCAAGCCCCCTGCGAATCCTATCTGTCTCAATAAGGTCACCTCTTATTTTTCTAAACTCCATGGTATAAGCCTGACCTACTCAACCTCTGCTTCTCAGAAAATCCCACCATACCAGGGATCAACCTCATCTAGACTGCTTCCAATGCCAGTCTATCTTTCCCCCGATCAGGGAACCAAAATTGCTCACACTATTCCTGGTGCAGTCTAACTCGTGCCTTGTATAATTTTAGCAAAACTTCCCTATTTTTATATTCCATTCCCTTTGAAATAAAGATCAATATTCCATTTGCCTTCCCTATCGCCTGCTGAACTTGCATGTTAGCGTTTTGTGATTATTGCATGTGGACCCCAAATCCCTCTTTTCTGCAGTCTGTCTCCATTTAAATAATATTCAGATCCTTTATTCTTCCTACCAAAATGCGTAACATCACATTTTCCTACATTATATTCTATCTGCAAAGTTTTTCTCACTCACTTAACCTTTCTCTATGCCTCTTTAGACTTGTGTTATCTTCGCCACTTGCCGTCTGAACTTTTTGTGTCATCTGCAAACTTTGCAAAAGTACATTCCCTTCCCTTGTCCAAGTCAATATATATATATATTGCAAATAATTGTGGCTCCAGCACTCATCCCCGTGGCACTCCATCAGTTGCACTTTGCCATCCTGAAAATGTCCCTCTTAGCCCAACTCTATCTTCTATTAATTAATCAATCCTCTATCCAAGCAAATCTACCAAATCCCTCTTTTCTGCAGCTTTCTGCAGTTTTTCTCCATTTAAATAACATTCTGCTCCTTTATTCTTCCTGCCAAAGTGCATAACACCACATTTTTCCACATTATATTCCATTTATATGTATATATATATATTCCATTTATATGTATATGTCTATATTATATGCCTCAGATCGTATTTTCGGGATCCTTAAGGGGGAGGGGGAGCAGCCCCAAGTCGTGGTCCACATAGGTACCAACAACATAGGTAGGAAAAGGGATGGGGATGTAAGGCAGGAATTCAGGGAGCTAGGGTGGAAACTTAGAGCTAGAACAAACAGAGTATTATCTCTGGGTTGTTACCCGTGCCACGTGCTAGCGAGTCGAGAAATAGGGAGAGAGAGCAGTTGAACATGTGGCTGCAGGGATGGTGCAGGAAGGAGGGTTTCAGATTCCTGGACAATTGGGGCTCATTCTGGGGTAGGTGGGACCTCTACAAACGGGATGGTCTACACCTGGACCAGAGGGGTACTAATATCCTCGGGGGGAGGTTTGCTAATGCTCTTCGGGAGGGTTTAAACTAGTTCAGCAGGGGATTGGGAACCTGAATTGTAGCTCCAGTACACAAGAAGCTGAGAGTAGTGAGGTCATGAGTAAGGTTTCAAAGGTGCAGGAGTGTACCGGCAGGAAGGAAGATGGTCTAAAGTGCGTCTACTTCAATGCCAGGAGCATCCGGAATAAGGTGGGTGAGCTTGCGGCATGGATTGGTATCTGGGACTTCGATGTTGTGGCCATTTCGGAGACATGGATAGAGCAGGGCGAGGAATGGTTGTTGCATGTGCCGGGGTTTAGATATTTCAGTAAGTTCAGGGAAGGTGGTAAGAGAGGGGGAGGGGTGGCATTGTTAGTCAAGGACAGTATAATAATGGCTGAGAGGATATTTGATGAGGACTCGAATACTGAGGTAGTATGGGCTGAGTTAAGAAACAGGAAAGGAGAGGTCACCCTGTTGGGGCTTTTCTATGGGCCTCCGAGAAGTTCCAGAGATGTAGAGGAAAGGATTGCAAAGATGGTTCTGGATAGGAGCGAAAGTAACAGGGTAGTTGTTTTGGGGGACTTTAACTTTCCAAATATTGACTGGAAACACTATAGTTCGAGTACTTTAGATGGATCCGTTTTTGTCTAATGTGTGCAGGAGGGTTTCCTGATGCAGTATGTAGATAGGCCAACAAGAGGCGAGGCCGTATTGGATTTGGTACTGGGTAATGAACCAGGACAGGTGTTAGATTTGGAGGTAGGTCAGCATTTTGGTGATAGTGACCACAATTCGATTACGTTTACTTTAGCGATGGAAAGGGATAGGTATAAACCGCAGGGCAAGAGTTATTGCTGGGGGAAAGGCAATTATGATGCGATGAGGCAAGACTTAGGATGCATCGCCTGGAGAGGAAAACTGCAGGGGATGGACACAATGGAAATGTGGAGCATGTTCAAGGAACAGCTACTGCGTGTCCTTGATAAGTATGTACCTGTTAGGCAGGGAGGAAGTGGTCGAGTGAGGGAACCATGGGTTGCTAAAGCAGTTGAATCACTTGTCAAGAGGAAGAAGGAGGCTTATGTGAAGATGAGACGTGATGGTTCAGTTGGGTCGCTTGAGAGTTACAAGTTAGCTAGGAAGGCTCTAAAGAGAGAGCTAAGAAGAGCCAAGCGAGGACATGAGAAGTCTTTGGCAGGTAGGATCAAGGATAACCCTAAAGCTTTCTATAGGTATGTCAGGAATAAAAGAATGACTAAGGTAAGAATAGGGCCAGTCAAGGACAGTAGTGGGAAGTTGTGCGTAGAGTCCGAGGAGATAGGAGAGGTGCTAAATGAGTAGAGATAACCCCGGTAACTATAGACCAGTGAGCCTTACTTCTGTTGTGGGAAAAGTCTTGGAAAGGTTTATAAGAGATAGGATGTATAATCATCTGGAAAGGAATAATTTGATTAGAGATAGTCAACGTGGTTTTGTGAAGGGTAGGTCGTGCCTCACAAACCTCATTGAGTTCTTCGAGAAGGTGACCAAACAGGTGGATGAGGGTAAAGCAGTTGATGTGGTGTATATGGATTTCAGTAAAGCGTTCGATAAGGTTCCCCACGGTAGGCTATTGCAGAAAATACAGAGGCATGGGATTCAGGGTGATTTAGCAGTTTGGATCAGAAATTGGCTAGCTGATAGAAGACAAAGAGTGGTGGTTGATGGGAAATGCTCTGACTGGTGTCCAGTTACTAGTGGTGTACCACACGGATCTGTTTTGGGGCCGTTGCTGTTTGTCATTTTTATAAATGACCTGGAGGAGGGCGTAGAAGGATGGGTGAGTAAATTTGCAGATTACACTAAAGCCGGTGGAGTTGTGGACAGTGCAGAAGGATGTTACAAGTTACAGAGGGACATAGATAAGCTGCAGAGCTGGGCTGACAGATGGCAAATGGAGTTTAATGCAGAAAAGTGCGAGGTGATTCATTTTGGAAGGAATAACAGAAAGGCAGAGTACTGGGCTAATGGTAAGATTCTTGGTAGTGTGGACGAGCAGAGAGATCTCGGTGTCCATGTTCATCCATAGATCCCTGAAAGTTGCCACCCAGGTTGAGAGGGTTGTTAAGAAGGCGTACGGTGTGTTAGCTTTTATTGGTAGAGGAATTGAGTTTCGGAGCCATGAGGTCATGTTGCAGTTGTACAATACTCTGGTGCGGCCACATTTGGAGTATTGTGTGCAGTTCTGGTCGCCACATTATAGGAAGGATGTGGAAGCATTGGAAAGGGTACAGAGGAGATTTCCAAGAATGTTGCCTGGTATGGAGGGAAGATCATATGAGGAAAGGCTGAAGGACTTGAGGCTGTTTTCGTTAGAGAGAAGGTTAAGAGAGGACTTAATTGAGGCAAGATGATCAGAGGATTAGATAGGGTGGACATCGAGAGCCTTTTTCCTCGGATGGTGATGCCCAGCACGAGGGGACGTAGCTTTAAATTGAGGGGAGTTAGATATAGGACAGATGCCCTGCCTGCAACAGTAGTGGACTCGCCAACACTAAACGCATTCAAATGGTCATTGGATAGGCATATGGACGACAAGGGAATAGTGTAGATGGGGTTTAGAAGGGTTTCACAGGACGGTGCAACATCGTGGGCCGAAGGGCCTGTACTGCGCTGTAATGTTCTATGTTCTATTTGCACAGTTTTTTGCCCATACTTAACCCTTCTCTATGCCTCTGTAGACTTTTTGTGTTAACCTTGTCACTTGCCATCCTAACTGATGATGTGTCATTTCTGAACTTTGCAAAAGTACATTCCCTTCCCTTGTTCAAGTCAATATATATATTGCAAATAATTGTGGCTCCAGCACTCATCCTTTGACACTCCACTCGTTGCACTTTGCCATCCTGAAAATGCCCCTCTTATCCCACTCGTCTTCTATTAATTAGCCAATCCTCTCTCCATGCAAATATACTTCCCCCAACACCATGGCTCTTTTTATTAAGTATCCTTTTGTGCAGTACCTTATCGAACGCTTTTTGGAAATCCAAGTATGTTCCATCTTCTGGCTCGCTGACAATAGAGGGGTGTTGGAGACAGATGGTGTGATTGACCAAACAGGTAGAGAAGCATGAGGAGAGAAAGTTTACCTTTGTGACTGGCACATAGGATGTCAGTTTTTTAAAAGTATATTTATTAAGATTTTACATTTTTGTAAACAATGCATCAAAATTACAAAACCAATGCAAAGCAGTAAGTAAGGAGAAAAAAACAATGCCTTTGATTCCCACAAACATTCATCCCTCCATTGCAGGAATTCACCAAGGTTCCTTAAGCAACATGGCAATAAATGCTGGCCTAACCATTTAAAAGGCATGAATGCAGAGGGGAACAGGAGAACATTATAACTGGTTCAATACAATCACAAGACATAGCCAGATACCTCTAAGTCCACCAGAGATTAAGGGGGAAACAGTATGAAGCTATGAAAACATGGTAAAATGATGCACAACCCTCCACACCGCATCCGCTCGCAAATACCATGAGAGTTCAGGGTAAATGTTCCCCGCCACATTCAGGCACACACCAATGTACATCTCTAGCAGTAGCAAAGGCACCAATGACCCCACATCCTCCTCTCCTCTGATATCATCTGCACCCATGCAGGAAGCAATTGCCGAATCTTTATATCCATTCTTGCAAAAGAAAAGAAACAAAAAAGTGAAAACCCCAGTTTGAAAGAGGAGTCACATATATACCACACAATGCAAGGAAATCCCAGTCTTGGGTCAGTACAGAACCAACACAATTCCATACATTCGTACAGAGAGGGGCTCACACATCCTTACAAGAGAAAAGACAGCAATAGATAATCAACAAAATCACAAGGGAACAACCTCCAGGATTACAGAAGAGTTGCAGGATATTGACACCATCTATGCTGCTTGGGAAGGCCGATGCCAAGACCAGATCAACAAACACTCCAGGATCTCTCAAAATATTCCAACGAACGAAGCACCTTCGCTTCCACCATCCTGTTGCTCCGCCAATCAACCCACATAGGGCCTGCCCGCGGAGATCCGCTCGATCACCTCTAACTCATCGAGACGAGCATTGATGATAGGATGATATAGGGCCAGAGGTCGACCTCAGCCCTCAAGATCGGATACTCCGTCCAACCTAATGCACACAGCCACGAATCTTCAAACTCAATCAGGAATTCTCACACTTCTCGTCGGGTACCGGGCTCATAGACACACCTTGCCCGGTCCCTGCCTCTCGAACCGATCAGGATAAAGGACACGCCATGTAGCAGGATTTCAACGCCTTGAAAGCAGGCCATTACTTGGGAAAATGCTCTTCTGAATGCAAGAAATCTCCTAAGCGCCTCGCAAAGGATACCTCGCAAAATCTTCAGAGAGATCTCTGAACACCTGCACCACAGAACTGAGATCCTCATCCAGAACAACATTCTCAATGGCAGCCAGCATCCGGATGGACACCGTACCGCTGAGGCGCTAGCCTGCTGACCAGCGACAATGCCGCTGCAGGTTGAATCCCCGGCCCAGCCCACTCTGACCACCATGGTCAGCCGAGGATCTTCTGCAATTTATCTCAACTGCACTTCGCAAAACATCAGGATCCTCCAGGGCCGTGGGACAAGTCATGTATCCCAGGAAAAGACAACATGAAATATGCGCCAGGCTAAAATAAAAGATTACACGATGAGCAGAGCCAGAACTTGAGAAATGCAGCCGTCCCTGTGCTCACATCACGGGTTCCCCCCCGGATGTCATTCTTTATTTTTGGTCAGAGCCGTGTTAGCTCTGTGGCGGGGTGAAGAGCTGATTGGAAGAATTCAAACAGTGAATTCTGGAAAAGGTGGACACGGATTTGGGAGGGGACAACGTTCAAGGGCTTTGGAGATGGGAGGGTAGTTTGTCAAGTTGGTGGGGCCATGAGTTTTTTGAGGAAGGGGTAGATTTAAAGAAATCAGTGACAACATCTAAAAAGAGAAAAAACAAAATACTGAATAAACACGGATCTGGCAGCTTCTATGAAGAGAGAAACAATTAACTTTGAGTCCATTTGATTTCTTCAGAAGAGACTTACTATGACTCTTAAGAGTCAACTCGACTTGAAACATTAACCTTGTTTCTGTCTTCACAGATGTTGCCAGACCTGCTGAGTTAATCCAGCATTTTTCTGTTTTTATTTGAAAATGAAATGAAATGAAAATCGCTTATTGTCACAAGTAGGCTTCAATTAAGTTACTGTGAGAAGCCCTTAGTCGCCACATTCCGGCGCCTGTCCGGGGAGGCTGGTACGGGAATCGAACCGTGCTGCTGGCCTTCTTGGTCTGCTTTAAAAGCCAGCGATTTAGCTGAGTGAGCTAAACCAACCCCTGGCTGGTAATTTCCTGCAGTATTTGGCTTTATCCAGGAAAGAGGCCTGTTATCAACCAACATGTGGACCAGGGGAGGAAATTATGGAGTCCTCAGATCAACAGGAATCGGACTGAGGGGGAGTGAGGTGGGTCTCAGCTCAGATGGGCAAAAAGGGCAGATATGAAAATGAAAGAAGGACTTTGATTTCCATGATCACTGGATCCCTCAAAGTGCTTACAGCCGATTACGTACTTCTGAAATGCCGTCAGTGTTGTAATGTAGAATGTGGAACAGCTCAGCAAACTCCCACAAGCAGTGATAGTGACTGGATAATCTGCTTTTTAATGATGTTTCCCACCCTTTTAAATAGTGTTGTGATCTTTTAAATCTACTCAAGCAGACAGACAGTTGAACAACTCATTGAAAAGATGACACCCACAACAGTGCAGTGCTTCCTCAGTACTGCATTGAGTGTCAACCCTTCATCTTTGTGCTCAAGCCCTTTAGAATCAAAGAATTTACAGTGCAGAAGGAGACCTTTCGACCCACCAAGTCTACACTGGCCCCTGAAAGCACCTTATCCCCATATCCCAGCATCCCCATATAACGTTTGGACACTACGGGGCAATTTAGCATGGTCGTTTCTTTGGTCTGTGGGAGGAAACTGGAGCACCCGGAGGAAACCCACACAGACATGGGGAGAACGTGCAGACTCCGTACAGACAGTGACCCAAGCCGGGTCCCTGGCGCTGTGAAGCAACAGTGCTGACCACTGTGCTACCGTGCCGACTTAATGGGACTTGTATGCAGAACCTTATGATGCAGAGGCAACTGAGCAGCAGCTGGCCTTCGAAAGGAGAGAAAATATAGAAAGGTGCATAAAAGATGATCTTGATATTCGAGTAGCTCTACTACAGCAGCAGTGTTAATACAAACTGGATATGAACCAGATGCTTTCTTCCAGTGAAATAAATGCATTCCAAACCTGCTTTCAGCCCCCTGCAAATATTTTATAGTTGTTTGGGTGGTTCAAAAGCAAGAACTTGTTTTCTCTCAGATTTTAGTTACTTTGGGTGTCGCAGGAATCAGTCACTTTTAAAGTGAGCTGTTGCGTAGGCTGCAATCATTAAAGACTGACTTCATCAGCAATGGGTGTTGAATTGCTTTTTGATCGCAGTTAAATTGCTGGTTTTGTACGCCATCTGTTGTCCAAATAAATAAGCTGCAAGTGATACTACAATCCATTCAGGCTTTTTCTTTTTTTTAATTTAGATTACCCAATTCATTTTCTTTTAAATTAAGGGCCTATTTAGCGTGGCCAGTCCACCTACCTTGCACATCTTTGGGTTATGGGAGGGAAACACGGGGAGAATGTGAAAACTCCACACGGACGGTGACCCGGGGCCGGGATCAAACCCGGGTTCTCGGTGCCGTGAGGCAGCAGTGCTAACCACTGCCCCACAATTATTTAGACTTTTTCTGAAGCAGGAACAAACCTAAATTTGTTTGGCTAACTAATAAAGAAAAACAAACACATTTCTGAATAGCTTTCTTCTCTGTTTCAGATGGTTCAGAAGACTATGGGACCCTACTTCGGCTTGTTTCTTTTATTAAAAAGTCCAAACCTACTGTCCAAGGTGGCTTTGAGGATTCAAATTGTTCTCCTGATCGGAGTCACCGGAGACAGTCCAGTTTCAGGAATTCAAGCTATTCTCCTGATCGGAGTCATCGGGGAGGAACCAGTTTCAGAGATTCAAACTGGTCTCCTGATCGAAGTCACCGGGGAGAATCCAGTTTCAGAGATTCAAACTGGTCTCCTGATCGAAGTCACCGGGGAGAATCCAGTTTCAGAGATTCAAACTGGTCTCCTGATCGGAGTCACCGGGGAGAATCCAGTTTCAGAGATTCAAACTGGTCTCCTGATCGGAGTCACCGGGGAGAATCCAGTTTCAGAGATTCAAGCTATTCTCTTGATCGGAGTCACCGGGAAGAGTCCAAACGCTCAGGATTACGGTAATTCTCTTTTCAAAATACCCAATTTAAACTTTCAGCCAACTTGTAAAATGCATTTATAACAGTCAGATTGCTTTTGTATTTGAAATGCAGAGTTTTAATGTCCATAAACCCTTTAGTACAATTTATATGTAATGAATAAAATAGCTCATAATTTCTAAAGCCACAAAACACCCAAGGAAATGTTCTATTTGGGTATTGACGCACTGAATGGCTTACAGTAATGAGTTTTTATTTCTCTTTACAAGGGAGCGTGAATATTCTAGAAGGAGAGAAAATCGGAGGTCTGAAGAGAGAAGTGGATCTCTGCGAGATCGTTCCAGAAGTCCAAGTTCCTGTAATAGTTATTATCAAAGGGAAAGAATGGATTATGATCAACACAGACAGCAAAGTGACTTTGAAAAGTCTTCTCGGATGGATTATTATATGGACAGAAGCCGAAACTTTGACCGAGAAAGGTCTTGTGAATCCAGGAGGTATCAGTCTAGAAATAGTGATCCTTGGCACACTAATTCTGAAAAGAGTGAAAAAGGACACAGTTACAGTGAAGAAAAATATAGAATAAAACAAAGAAAGGACCGAGAGTACCATTTCTAATGGTATGTGTGTTGATTTTGTTGTCTTGTCTTGGACTTGAAACTTGTACATAGTAAAGAGTAAATATCCTGTACATTAATCCACCCTGATGGAAGTGAACTTTAATCTTCCCCACAGGATTCCAACAAAATCTACTTTTAAATAGTCTGTACAGGCACGTAGCCAAAGCAAATAATGTTGGTGTTTATAAGATGGGTTGTCTCCTGTTGATTAATTGTTCGCCATCACGTTTTCAGTTTTTCTCTCCTTTTATAAGGGCCTCCATATACCATCACTGCTCTTAAACAAGAGGCTGGTGACTTAATTAGTATCTCGACCAACAGCTAGTGTAGGCATCACGTTAATTACATGGTTACTAAAATTCCACGTCAGGTTTTGTTCAATTATGCCATTCTTATTGTAAAATATTTAGTCTACTATTTTTTGAAAGGTAGAGAAAGTGATTCTTGGGACACCTGAAGTTAATGGCAATGCCATTCTTTTGCTCTCTTAGAGTAAATAGTGGTGGAAAGTTAGTTGATACATAGAAGTATATGGAAGTTACAGCACAGAAACAGGTTATCTGCCTCAACCAGTCAATCTATCTCAGCATTTATCCTCCACGCAAGTAGGTCCTAATCACATTTACCTGCCCTGTTCTCATATTCTACCTATCAATTCCAATGTTAAATGTTGGTATAGTTTCTGCCTCAACTATTTACCTTGGCAATGAATTCCATCGGCCCAGCACTCTGTCAAAAGCTTTCAATGCTGAATATCTTGTGTTTAATTTTATACCCATTGTTCCTTGTTCTCGGGGTCACTACTATGCTTCTACTGTTCCATTCCATCCTATCAGAAGTTTAAATGCTTCTAATATCTGTGCAAATCCATGATGCTCTGATGAAAAAACTTCAACTTTCCAGTGTTTCCTGTGTTGTATTTGTTCACACCAAGGAGCATCCTGGGGAATCTGCTTCATAACCTTATCATCCTTGTAATTAATTGTATGGAGTATTTTTTATTTTTTTCCCCAATTAAGTGGCAATTTAGCATGGCCAATTCAACAACCCTGCACATCTTTGGGTTGTAGGGATGAGACATGGAGAGAATGTGCAAACTCCACATGGTCGGTAACCCAAAGAAGGTGGTGTGGGGCAACAGTGCTAACCATTGCATCACTGTGACGACCAGTATGGACAATATCAATACAACATTCAACTGAAATTTTATTGAAGTTTTGTATAGATTTATCTTTCTTTGCTTTTACGTTTTGTCCGTTTTCTAAGATAACACTCATTCTGAATACCTTATCAGCTTTAGGGGCTGCATTAAAGGTTCTTTGTGTCCAAGCCCTCCAAATCTCTGCTTTTCAGCAAAAAGAAGCCATTTATTTAAAACTTAATTCATGTGCTTTTTCAAAATGTGTCACCACAAACCTTAGAACATAGAACATAGAACAGTACAGCACAGAACAGGCCCTTCGGCCCTCGATGTTGTGCCGAGCAATGATCACCCTACTTAAACCCACGTAACCCGTATACCCCTAACCCAACAATCCCCCCATTAACCTTACACTACGGGCAATTTAGCATGGCCAATCCACCTGACCCGCACATCTTTGGATATTAAAGTCAGTATTCCTTACAGCTTTCCTTTTGCATTCTAAAGAATTGTTTGTATCATATTTCTATTACTTTCAAATGGTCACCCTGCTCCCTGTAGGTCTGAATCCAAACCATTGGTATACACTAAACAGAAGTGTCCTCCGATCTCAAGCCCGGGGCCATAGTACACAAGTTTCAACCGCTTGGGAAAACTGCCCTTTTCTGTTTAGTTTTCCAATTTAGGGGCAATTTTGCTTGTCCAATTTGCCGAGCCCTCATGTTTTGGGTTGTAGGGGTGAGACCCACGCAATCACGGGGAGAATGTGCAAACTCCACACAGACAGTGGCTTGGGGCCTGGATCGAACCCGGGTCCGCAGTGCCGTGAGGCAGCAGTGCTAACCACCACCCCTAAACGTGCCGACGTTTAGTTCCCGGTGTTGAATTCAGTTTACTGTACTCCCTTAACTTCTCAAAAATCTGTATACCTTGAAGAAGGCTCTCCTAAACTCCACGGACACTGCATGTTTGTGTACGCTGATTAATAGTCTGCCTATTTATTTTATGTTGGATTTTGATAATTGCACCATGGAAGTTGTAACCTTGTGGCTACATAAAAGGTGATGCGAGCCCCTCAATCCTTGCAATTGAAACCCATGCCCGACTGTATCGTAGTCGTTCCTGGCAGTGGTGTTTCGGCTTTACTGGAGTGTGTCATCAGTCAGTTATTGTTTGTGTAACTGCACAGATAATGTTGTTTTTGGTTATGTTCTATAGGTCTGATTTTTCTTCAAATCGCAATTTCAAAAGGAAGTTTAATTGGCTTCTGAGAGGATACAAAAATAATGAAGGATAGTGCGAGTTCACTCCAGATAGATCATACTTTGAAAGAATATAGTGGCTTCAGGGAAAGTGCTGGACAGACTTAAAGAAATAGTTCAGTAAAATAATTGTATTTGTTACGAAGATTATCTCTGACATTGTAGCATTTTTCCTGTCCGGATTGACGTTTTGTGTTTAAAATGTTGACCTTTTTGGGGTTTGACTGCTGCCTGCAAACAACACAAAATTCTACTGATACTACTCCAATCATAATTGTTTCCGCTTGGTTTAGCACAGGGCTAAATCGCTAGCTATGAAAGCAGACCCAGGCAGGCCAGCAGCACGGTTCAACTCCCATAGCAGCCTCCCCGAACAGGTGCCGGAATGTGGCGACTAGGGGCTTTTCACAGTAACTTCATTTGAAGCCTACTTGTGACAAGTGATTTCATTTGTAACTTTTTCACATTTTTAAATGAAACAAACTATTCAATGCCTTATGGAATTCAGACACTTAAAATGTACATCGGGTAGTCCTATTTCGGTCAACTTGCTATATTAGTGTTAGCAGAATAGTTGTGCTTTGTTGTTGAATTCTGGTTTGTGTGTATTTTTTTAGTTTATATCTGCTGTACTTTTTTATTGCATCTTAGAGTGACTGAATCAGCTTTATGATGTATGGAAAATGATATGTCTGTAACTTGTGTAAAACATTCAGTAAGTATAAATTTTAATGTTTTAAAATATTAAGCACCAAGAAGAAATACATTGGCTATGGACAATTTTTTAACTTTTATGTTCACTTGTCAGTTACTTACCAACAAGTGATTAGTGAAAAGTTCTGAAACTAAGTTGATATGTCACACACGCCAATGACCAGCAAAGTAACCATTGAAACTAATGAAAATTAGAGTTGATTTGTATGAAATAAGCAAGATCCTCCACAAAATTAACTTAGCTGCATATTTCATGGTTGAAGATGCTCGATGTTCTGAATATAAAATCTCAGCTAGCTGAATTCTGCACAATGTTTGACAGAGGTTTCTGTTTACAGCAGTTGGTGAATTGCTTTATTTTACCTGTCTCGAGGTGAGTGTGGGGGTGAATGGAGATCGGAGCTTTTTCTCCTCCTGCCTTTCCCCACTGCGACTGTAGCTGCAGTCATTAACATTTTTCTGACTTGCTACAATTTCTCAAGTTGCAGTGTGTGAATATGCACATGGTTTCCATTTAACCATTGATAGCATTGCCAGCCATCACATTCCACACAATTAGCTGTTGGTAAAGTTGGGCGGTGCAACCTAGCTCTGGACAACAGAGTTTGTTTAATAATTGTGATTGAAGTTTGGAAGAATTAAGCAAGCTTCAGTTCCTTTGATTTTGTTTCCTTGTCCAAGTTGATAGTGGCCGTGCAGGAGGAGGAATTGTGGATTTATCACAATATTGCAATAATTGTTGTTGTCTGGAATGAACCCCGCTGATGATCATTGCGAGGAAATCCCACATTCCTGCAGGCAAATCCGGAAAGCCCATTCTTAACTATTTACTTTTGGAATCATGTGCAAAGGGATGAAAAACATTGAGGGAAGTTTTGTAAATATTCAAATAATGAAACATTTATTAAACTTTAAAACACAACAAAAAGGCAACAGTAAAAATGATATTGACAATTAACTACAATAATGGCTACCCAGAAAGTATACCTTCTATCTACTTTCCTAAACTGAGTACATCTTCAAAGCAGCATCCCATATTTTGCATGGACTGCTCATTGCAACTGGTTGTGGCTATGACCCAAGCCCTCGATGGCTAGTCTCCACTTTGCTTCAAAAAAGTATCTGTTTCGCCCTGCTACCAGGCTAATCTGCATTTCAACTATGTGCAGCTAAATCCCTAACCTTTCTATCCAGTTCTTTACTCTTCATCTTTGTTCCAATTTGCTAAAATATCAAATATGTTCGCATCTAATGACACGCCATGTATTGTCACATGTTGGCTTACATTAACACTGCAATGCAGTCACTGAAACTCCCCTAGTCACCACATTCCGGCGCCTGTTCGGGTACACTGAGGGAGAATTCAGAATGTCCAAATTACCTAATGAAGCACGTCTTTCGGGGCTTGTGGGAGGAAACTGAAGCACCCAGAGGAAACGCACGCAGCTACGGGGAGAACGTGCAGACTCTGCACAGTGACGCAAGCCGTGAATCGAACCCTGGAACTGTGACGCAACAGTGCTTGCCCACTGTGCTACCGTGAACTTGATTTTGAGTGGGTAAAGTGAGATCTGGCTGCCTGATGGGGATGAAAGGCGCAACGAGGTTTCAAGTTGTGGCCTCATTTGCATCTTGTTGATTGTGAGCCAATCACTCGCTAGTTGAGAGGTGGGATTTCTATTGGTGGGAAAAATTTATATAGTGACTGCATCACTTAAAGAACAGTGATTTTAATTTTGCATTCGGCACATTATTTCAAAGCCTCTAGATTTAGAAATCCGAGAGAAGTGGGTATCGCGGCAAAGGTGAGGAGGGGTTTTCTTCCCCTTGGATAACTCGTATTCCTAAACACCGCAGCAAGCCTGGAGTAATAAATACCTGAACAATCATCCCAAGTAGATGGCGAAGACAATTAGCTGACGAGATATATTGCCATCTTACATTCATCGAGACAATTGCAAAGAATGCCAAATGCCAACAACTTGTGCTGTAGAGACAAAGTGCTCTGGCTGAGGTAATGCCATGTATAAGGCTACAGGGACAGATAATGAGCTACATGCTGATTCGCAGACCTCTAATAAGCAGGGTCAGGGGCCAGGGAAAAAACTAGCCCAGGTGGCAAATCTGAAAAGCAGAGCAGATGGTAGCTCTGCTGAGGGTAGTTGCTGGCCAGAGCTCAAAATCACAAAAAGAAACTGCACTAATGCACACTAAGAATTATTCTTCAAGTTGGACCAAAATGTCCGAGAGTATGAAAGAGTGGTTTGCAGCTTGTGCAGCGTTTTGTCTTAATCTTTATTATCAGTGTCACAATTAGGTTTGCAATGAAGTTACTGTGAAAAGCCCCTAGTCGCCACATTCCGGCCCCTGTTCGGGTACACAAGGAGAAATCAGAATGTCCAATTCATCTAACAGCACGTCTTTTGGGACTTGTGGGAGGAAACCGGAGCACCCGGAGGAAACCCACGCAGACACGGAGAACGCGCAGACTCCACACACTGACCCAAGCCAGTGAACCTGGGACCCTGGAGCTGTGAAGCAACAGTGCTACCCACTGTGCTACTGTGCCACCCATATGACAAATGGTGAGAGATTTGATGAGAGATTTTTCAGAAGAAAGAGATGGGTTTTAGCTGTTGGCCCAGACACAATCTGTCTTTGACTTCAAAATCCAATCTTTTCACCCAGAGCTGGATCATGTGGTCTCACTCTGAGATCTCCAGGTCTGTACAAGAAGCAATTTGTGTCTTTTACAAATGCCGCACAGTAGCTGCTGTAAGCCAGTGTTCTTTGCTCAGGAAACGTAGCCTTTGCAAAAAATTGGTGTAACAAATACTCAAAAATATTAACAGGCCAAATCATGAATCTACTGGTTGTTATAATAGGCACAAAACACTCAACGTTGCACATAGCCTAAGGGAGTATAGTAAGTACAGGGTTCAAGTAAAAAAAGAAATGAAATCAAAGGAAGGCAATGTAAAAATATTAGCTTGCACGTTTCGCCAGTATATTGTTATTTTTTTGTTGCAAAGCCTTTTGTCTGTTTTGTGTTCCCTGCTTTGTCCCCATCCTGCGGCCTGCCTTGATTTACAGTCTTCCGGTTGGCTACTACAACCTTACTGCACCATTTGGGATTTCTGTTAAACTACAGACTTTCAACAGAACTGGAACACCCCTGTCATGTTGGACCAGGCCACAACATCCCCTCTCAGTTCTGTGGCAGACCGTGTGATGTCGTTTGATAGATTTGGCAAGCAGCCAATTGGTGTTTGTGGGATTCCCGGCCCGCCCCTATCGTTGCCTGTGGTTGGTGAAGCCAGTCAGAAACTTTCAGGGAAGAGGGCGGGTCTTCTGGAGGGTTCCATTTTTTGTCCAGTTCGAAGAAAGCTCAGCTAGAGGGGAATCTGAAGGCTCTCTCTCCTCTCTGCCAGGCGGTTTTAAGAGACATTCTGGCTAAATCTGTCAAGACTTTCTTGTTTAAAGGGGCACAGGCAGCTATCAGAATTGGGAAAGAGATCTTTGAATGTGAAAGTGCAAACCGGCAGCACGGTAGCACAAGTGGATAGCACTGTGGCTTCACAGCGCCAGGGTCCCAGGTTCGATTCCCCGCTGGGTCACTGTCTGTGCGGAGTCTGCACGTTCTCCCCGTGTGTGCGTGGGTTTACTCCGGGTGCTCCGGTTTCCTCCCACAGTCCGAAGATGTGCAGGTTAGGTGGATTGGCCATGATAAATTACCCTTAGTGACCAAAAATGTTTGGAGGGGTTGTTGGGTTACGGGGATAGGGTGGAAGTGGGGGGTGCAGACTCGATGGGCCGAATGGCCTCCTGCACTGTATGCTCTGTTTGCCCACGGGTCATTCAACAACCTGCGAACTGTGTGTGGCAGGGGCAGGGAAGAGCTCAGGATTGAAGCTTAAACTGAGAATACTCCTTAAAGTGCGGCCAGAGTTCCAGCGTAGGTTTCAAAGGAGAATAAACCTATGTTTACCCTGTAAAGGAGCATTAGTAATCTCACCAAGAGACAAAAGCTCTATTTAGTGGTAGAAGAACAGAAATGTACTCATCTGAACATCTTGTGTACAGCGCCATCTGGTGGCCGGTGAAGAGAATTACACTGATCTGAAAACCCTGTACCTAGTTCCATCTGCTGTTCGAAGGACAGAATTGCGCCAACCTGAACCTCTTGAGTAAATCTAGTTCCCAGAGGCCGCACACCACAACAGTGAAGATCATCTCAAACCTACCCTTTAATCCCCTTTTTTTTATCCACACCAACCCTTATCTTCTGTCTGTCTTGTGTGTGTCTGGTTACAGGGTGGGATGGAGTTTTGGGATTAGGTAGACCTATAGACCATTGTTCTGTTATTTCTTTATATATATTCATCATTTCCTCTTTGTAAATAAACAGTTTGTTAATGTTTTACTCATAAATCTGGTGTCTGTAACACATTGGAGCAGTCAAGGATCTTCAGAAAACACAAGTTATTGTTTATTTCATTTATCATAGATTATCATAGAATTTACAGTGAAGAAGGAGGCCACTCGGCCCATCGAATCTGCACCGGCTGTTGGAAAGAGCACCCTACCCGAGGTCAACACCTCCACCCTATCCCATTAACCCAGTAACCCCACCCAACACTAAGGGCAATTTTGGACACTAAGGGCAATTTATCATGGCCAATCCACACAACCTGCACATCTTTGCACTGTGGGAGGAAACCAGAGCACCCGGAGGAAACCCACGCACACACGGGGAGGATGTGCAGACTCCGCACAGACAGTGACCCAAGTCGGAATCGAACCTGGACTGGTTCAAACCTAGAGCTGTGAAGCAATTGTGCTATCCACAATGCTACCGTGCTGCGGTTATGCCGGGATGCTGGAGTCTGTGCGGCTGGAATTGACCGCGCATTCACCCAGGGTTTCATAACAATGTAAAGAGCAAAAGGATAGTTAAGTGAAAAGTGTGACCCATCAGAAATGAAGAAGGGAACTTGTGTGAAGATGCAGAGGATATGGGAAGAGTTTTAAATGCATTTTTTGTCTCTGTATTCACAAAGGAAAGAGATTATGTGGATATAGTAGTCCAAGAGGAGCAGTGTGAAACATTGCATAAAATACGAGAGGAAGTGGTTAAGTTGCCAGGGCCAGATGGATTGTTTCCTAGGATGTTGAAGGAAGTCAGTGAGGAAATGGCAGATGCTCTGAGGATTATTTTCCTATCTTCACGAGACACGGGAGGTTCTAGAGGAATTAAAATGTGAGTCCGATTTTTAAAAAATGGTATGAAGGGAAGGCCAAACAATTATGGGCCGGTTAGTCTTACTTTAGTGGTGGGAAAATTGTTCGACTCAATCCTGAGATGGGCGGTGTGGTGGCAAAGTGGTTAGCACTGCTGCCTCACGAAGCTGAGGTCCCGGGTTCAAACCCAGCCCAGGTCACTGAGGAGTTTGCACATTCTCGCCATGACTGTGTGGGTCTCCCCCACAACAAAAGATGTGCAGGGTAGGTGGATTGGCCATGCTAAATTGCCTCATAATTGGGAAAAGAAAATAATTGGGTACGCATAATTTGTAAAAACAAAATATCATTCCTGAGGGACCAGATAAACTTAGAAAAGTATTGACTAGTCAGGACCAATCAGCAAGGATTTGTTAAGGGAAGGTCATACCTTACAAATTTGATTGAACACTTGAGAAGTGACGAGGAGGATTGATGAGGGTAGTGCAGTGAATGTAGTCTATATGGATTATGGCAGACTGCTCAAAAAGTAAAAGCCCATGGGAGACGGTAATGTGGCCAATTGTACCAAAATTGGCTTAGTAACAGGAAACAAAGGATATTGGTTGTTGGCTGCATTTGCGAATGAAATATGTTCCACTTGACTCAGTGTCGGGACCCCTGCTATTTGTTTATATATTAACGATTTGGGCTTGGACATGGGGAGCACGATTGGGAAATTTGCAGACGACACAGAAATTGGCTGTGTAGTGGATAATGTCAAGGTTAGCTGTAAGCTCCATAATGATATAGATGGGTTGGTGGAGTGGGAAGGAAAGTGGCAGATGGAGTTCAACTCCGATAAGTATGAGGTAATGCATTTAGGGAGGTCAAACAGTAAAAGGGAATACACAATAAATGGGAAATACTAAGAGGGGTAGATGAAAGGACCCTAAAGGTAGCAGTCCAGGTAGATAAGGTTGTAACAAAGACATCTGAAATACCCTCCTGCATTGGAAAAGGTATAGAATACAAAAGTAGGGTTATAATGATGGAACTGTCTTAAGACACTGGTGAGGCCACAACTGGAGTGTATGCGGTTCTAGTCACCTCAATACAGGGAGGATGTAAATGCTCTGGAAAGAGTGCAGAGAAGATTTACTAGAATGTTGCCAGGGCTGGAGAGTTGTAGCTATGAGGAGAGATTGGAAAGGTTGGGGTTGTTTTCTTTGGAACAGAGAAGGTTGAGGTATCCAAAATTGTGAGGGGTAGAGATAGAGTTCCATAGAATTCCTGCAATGCAGAAGGCCGCCTTCGGCCCAACAATTCTGCACCAACCCTCCGAATGATCACTCAATCTAGACTCTATCTAGGTCCACTCCCCTACCCTATCCCAGTAGCCCCAACCATCCTACACACCCTCAACACTAAGGGGCAATTCAACATGGCCAATGAACCTAAACAGCACATCTTTGGAATGTGGGAGGAAACCCACGCAGACACGAGAAAGTACAAAGTCCACACAGAGCATTACCCAAGGGAGGATTTGAACCCAGGTCCCTTGTGCTGCGAGGCAGCAGTGCTAACCACTGTGCCACCAAGAGGAGCCTGTTTCCCTTGGCAGAAAGTTTTAAAAAAAAACAGAGGTCGTAGATTCATGCGAATTGGCAGAAGGTGTAGAGGGGACATGACGAAAACATTTTTACCTAGAGAGCGGTGGTGTCTGGAATTTGCTGCCCGAGTTAGTGGTGGAGGCAGAGACCCTAAACTCTTTAACAAGTACCTGGATCTGCACCTTAAGAGCTGTAAGGTACACGGCTATGGACCAGGTTCAGGAAGGTGCAATTAGAAAGGGCACCTGGGTGTCTTTGGGTCGTCCTGGACAAGATGAGCTGAATAGCCCCTTTCTGTGCTGTGTCATTTCTATGGTTACATCCAGTATGTAATAATAATAAAATTAATTGAAGATGTGCGTTGTGTTATTGTCTGATTTAAAAGGATAACGTTTTATGATATAAAGTTTTCAGTTTTTATATCACAGTGTTCAATAAAATCTCCCACACATTTTGTATAACCTGACTTAAAATAAAACTATAATTAAATCAGAATTGGATATACCACAAGAATTCATCAGTAAGTCTTATTGAACTGAATTTACAAGAAGTTTGTTCCTCACACCGTAAGGAATTGATTTCCACCGGAAGATTTTCAATGCAGCCTTTGGCTTTACAATGTTTAATTTTGTTTGCTACTAATTTAGAAGCAAGAAATTTATTTGTGAATTTTCTTTTCTTTCAACTTGTGCTCCATCTAAAACAACACTGAAGCCAGCTGTCCCTCCTACTCAGGCTCCGAGTGAGGGTGGCAGCGGGTTCTGTGCTGGCAAAGCTAATGGTACCTACCCTGATCCAAAAGACAAGAGCAAGTTTTATCAATGTGCCAATGGAAGGACCTACGTGGAAAGTTGTGCTTCTGGATTAGTCTTTGATTCTTCCTGTGAATGTTGCAACTGGGCTTAATGAGAAAGCAGAAGGTAGGCTTGCTTAATAACCTAAATAACAATTCAAAACAGGTAATCTGTGGAAAACAGTAATATTGAGATTGTGTAAAATACCAATGTAGACTTTATTACAAGTCCTGAAGTAATGTTTCAAGAGATAAAAAATATATGAGTAAACTTTAATTAAACCCAGCTTGCTGGGTGTATATTTGAACAAATCCTGACAATTCACGTGTCAAATAAACGTAGGTTCATTTTCCCAGTGTCAATGGGGTTGGAATGGATGGTATGCTCTTGTTTTGGTGTGATTCTTATTGGTTTATGGGATGTGGTGTTGTTCTCATGAACACCTTATTGCTCATCCTTAAATACCCTTGATTAGCCGCCATCTTGAACCACTGCAGTCCCCTCGGCAACGCTCTGACATCATAGACACCGGCAATGACATTTTCACTAAACAAGGTTGCTGAGTTTTATTTCAGCCCAAGCTACTTTTCCATATATGTTCCAGAAACTGGTTGTGGAATTGGGGAATTCTGTGTATGTGTGTGTTGTTCTGGTCAGTTCTGTTGGGTGAAGATGTGTCACTGGGGAAGGAGAAAGGCGACGAAATAGGAAAATAATTATAATTAACTAATAAACCCAATGTAAGTTGTTTTTTAATGTAACTGATGTGATATTGTTGAATGTTGCCCCAATGTTTCATCATTGTTGAATAAGAGAACACTAAAATATTCGTTCTTTTTCCAGCCGCCTTCAATCTTCGTTGGGCATCAGTGAAGCTGTAACTGGTTTCAGTTTAATTACTGAAGTGACTCTACTTTGTGGGTGAAGATCATTAATGGACCACATCGAATTTGTCTCAACTGAAGATATAAAATGCAGTTTAAACAGCAAACTGACGAGTTGCTGTAGTGCATCTTACAGATGGTATATGTGACTGCCGCTCTGCACCAATGGTGGGGGGGAATGAATTATTCAAGGTGGTGAATTAGGCACTGTTCAAACCACCTGTCTGTCCTGGAATTTGTTCCTGCTCCTTGCCTGTTGAGGAGCTTCAACATTATTTTGCTGCTGCTTTCTCGTGTTTGGGTGGGATATCAGTCTAACTTTCCGAGCATTAAACTTGTTCATTGAACCAGGCTCACACCTGAGCCTCTCTTGGGTGAGTACAAATAAATCTGAGACAGGGGGAGTTAAATATCCCAAACAAAATAGCCCAAAGTGTCCAATCCAAGGTTATTTAAATCTTTCAATTTATTTTGTTTTGGTTCTGAAAGAAAAAACCTTACAGAGAGGAAATAAGACCATTTTAACAAATCAAACAATGTCATTGTTTACTGTATCTCAAAGTGATTTGAAAATCACACAATTATGTCCAGGTGCTTTGTTGACACCATTGCCCCAGATTCCAATGGGAAATAGGCAAACAAGTTTCATTTGTGCGATTCTCTGCTAATGTATTTATTAATCCTAAAACCAGTTTGCTCATAAACATGTAATTTATCACAACAATCGATTTAATAATGTCATACAAAGACATGAGGGAGGAGCTGGCCAAAGTTGATTGGAAAAGGAGCCTAGCAGGGAAGACAGTGGAACAGCAATGGCAGGATTTTGGGGGTTTATTCGGGAGGAACAACAGAAATTCATCCAAAGGAGGAAACATGCAAAGGGGAGGTCAAGGCATCCATGGCTGACAAGGGAAGTCAAGGACAGCATAAAAGCAAAAGCATACAAAGTGGCGAGGATTAGTGGGAAGCCAGAGGATTGAGAAGCCTTTAAAAGCAAGCAGAGGACAACTAAAAAAGCAATAAGGGGGGGGGGGGGGGGGAGAAGATGAAGTATGAGTGCAAGCTAGCTAGTAATATAAAGGAAGATAGGAAGAGTTTTTTTCAATATCTAAAAGGTAAGAGAGGAAAAAATAGACATTGGACCACTGGAAAATGTGGCTGGAGAAGTAATAATAGGAAACAAACATATGGCAGATGAACTGAATAGTTACTTTGTGTCAGCCTTCATGGTGGAAGACACCAGTGGGATGCCAGAGCTCCAGGGGACAGAGGTGAGTACAGTGACCATTACTAAAGGTTCTGGGGCAACTTTAAGGTCTGAAGGAGGATAAATCACCTGGACCGGATGGACTACACCCCAGGGTTCTAAAAGAGATAGCTGAGGAGATTATGGAGGTATTGGTGTTGATCTTTCAGGAATCACAGGATGCAGGAAAGGTCACAGAGGACTGGAAAGTGGCTATTGGAACACCACTGTTTAAGAAGGGAGGGAGGCAGAAGACAGGACATTATAGGCCGGTTAGCCTGAATTCGGTCATTGGTAAGATTTTAGAGTCCATTATTAAAGATGAGATCGCGGAGTACTTGGAAGTGCATGGTAAAATAGGACTCAGTCAGCACGGCTTCGTCAAGGGGAGGTCATATCTGACAAACCTGAGAGTTCTTTGAGGAAGTAACAAGGAAGTTAGACAAAGGAGAACAGTGGACGTGATTTATTTAGGTTTCCAGAAGGCATTTGACAAGGTGCCGCATAGGAGACTGTTAAATAAGTTAAGAGCCCATGGTGTTGAGGGTGAGATCCTGGTATGGATAGAGGATTGGCTGACTGGCAGAAGGCAAAGAGTGGTCCTCTGGAGGATTGGAGGGTCAGCAATGCCATAGTTACCCAGGTACGAGAAGTCCTTTTAGTCCTTTCAGCTTTCCTTGGGTAAGTATTCAAAACCATCCAAATTTAAATCGGAGTATCGGATCATCCCTCGTGTAATGTAATCGCCCAGAGGAAGTTTAAAATTCCCAGGCAATTCCCATTCAGTCGTTGCATGAGGACATCTGGAGGGTTCCCCAACACATCACCTCATACCTCTTGGGTACGGTCCCCGGGAACAGGAGTTTTTGGGCCTATAATCTTCTGATATAAACCAAACATCAATAAGTTGAACAAAAATGCCCCAGGATGACAACCACTGGTGGATTACTGTAACCTAATAAAATGTTAACGGAAACCTAAACAGAAATGTCATTCCTGGAGGTGAAGATGCATCCCTGCTCCCACTGGGAGGATACATCCCTGCTCCCACATCAGAAGGACAAAGGGACTTGGGAGTCCTTGTTCACGATCCTCTTAAGGTTAACGTGCAGGTTCAGTCGGCAGTTAAGCAGGCAAATGCAATGTTAGCATTCATGTCGAGAGGGCTAGAATACAAGAGCAGGGATGTACTTCTGAGGCTGTATAAGGCTCTGGTCAGGCCCCATTTGGAGTATTGTGAGCAGTTTTGGGCCCCGTATCTAAGTAAGGATGTGCTGGCCTTGGAAAGGGTCCAGAGGAGGTTCACAAGAATGATCCCTGGAATGAAGAGCTTGTCGTATGAGGAACGGTTGAGGACTCTGGGTCTGTACTCAGTGGAGTTTAGAAGGATGGGGGGGGGGGGGGGGGGGGATCTTATTGAAACTTACAGGATACTGCAAGGCCTGGATAGAGTGGACGTGGAGAGGATGTTTCCACTTGTAGGAAAAACTTGAACTAGAGGACACCATCTCAGATTAAAGGGAGGATCTTTTAAAACAGATGAGGAGGAACTTCTTCAACCAGAGAGTGGTGAATCGGTGGAACTCTTTGCCACAGAAGGCTGTGGAGGCCAAATCACTGAGTGTCTGTATGACAGAGATGGATAGGTTTTTGATCAATAAGGGGATCAGGGGTTATGGGGAGAAGGCAGGAGAATGGGGATGAGAAAAATATCAGCCATGATTGAATGACAGAGCAGACTCATGTGGGCTAATTCTGCTCCTATGTCTTATGGTGTTAAAATGTAGCTGTGGTTACCTCAAACACAATCTCACATTATCACACTGAAATCTGGTAAATACAAAGACAAACCAGCAGATTAGCAAATTCATTTTGCACCCTTTAATTGTTCATTTATGTTTTGAGGCTGCGTGTTGCAAACAAATGTATTTATTCAGAGACTATGGACCAGAAGTGGAGTGTCGATCAGCGTCGGAGTCTCACTCTGCTCCTTCTCACTTCCCCAGGTCGGGGTCTGCATATTCCTCGCCCGATGCATCCCTGCTCCCACTGGGAGGATGCATCCCTGCTCCCACTGGGAGGATGCATCCCTGCTCCCACTGGGAGGATGCATCCCTGCTCCCACTGGGAGGATGCATCCCTGCTCCCACTGGGAGGATGCATCCCTGCTCCCACAGGGAGGATGCATCCCTGCTCCCACTGGGAGGATGCATCCCTGCTCCCACTGGGAGGATGCATCCCTGCTCCCACTGGGAGGATGCATCCCTGCTCCCACTGGGAGGATGTGATGAGACCACCAATTCACGCGACACGTGGTTAGAAGCGAACAGTGGTTTGAATCGTCTTACAACAGAGCCTGCCTGGGACAAGATGAACTCTAGATGAACTGGCAGGCAGGCTCTCAACATCAACCTTTATACTTCTGGTTAGGGGAGGAGCCATGGGCGGAGCCAAGGGTGGAACCCAGTACAAGCTCCTCATCTCCCCCTATGGGTAGAGCCGCGCAACTACACATGATCTAGTACAAAGTACAGGCTCAACACATGTTGTACAATACAGTGTGGATTATTAGTGTTTATAATTCACCCCATGTGAAAAAATCAAGTCCGGTGGGGGGTAATGGCTTACAAATTGAGTCTGTCTGGTGGTCGAGTTGTCCGTTGTGATCGGCGGAGCACCGGGGTTGCAGCCTCTTCTGGTGGCTGGACAATCACGGTTGGTTGGGGTACGATGGCGGACTCCGGGGGTGATTCTGTCCGAGCTTTGTACCCGACTGGTTCGACTGGGGGGCGCTGGAAGCTTGTGGGTGCGGGTGCGCGGAACATGTGTAGCGACCCGGTAGGTGCGGGGGCGTGGGGCGCGACGAGTTGGGTGGGGTGTAATGTGAGGGGTACCTCGGCGGTGGTAGTGGTGGGATTCGACCCTGCCGGCGCTAGGTCCCGGAGGGATACAGTGTCCTGACAGCCGTCAGGGTACTCTATGAAGGCATATTGGGGGTTTGAGTGGAGTAGGAGTACTCTTTCTACGAGTGGGTCAGTTTTGTGCGCCCTGACGTGCTTTTGGAGGAGTACCGGGCCTGGTGTCTTCAACCATGCCGGGAGCGAAGCCCCCGTGGTAGTACCCCTGGAAAAAACAAAGAGCTGCTCGTGAGGGGTCTGGTTGGTGGCGGTACATAGGAGGGACCTAATAGCGCGGAGAGCGTCGGGGAGGACTTCCTGCCAATGGGAAACCGGGAGGGTCAGTAGGACGGTCTTCCAGACGGTTGCATTCTCCCTCTCCACCTGCCCATTCCCCCTGTGGTTGTAGCTGGTAGTCCTGCTCGAGGCGATGCCCTTGTCGAGCAGGTACTGACGCAGCTCGTCGCTCATGAAGGACGAACCCCGGTCGCTGTGTACGTAGCTGGGGAAACCAAACAGGGTGAAGATACTATGCAGGGCCCTAATGACTGTGTGGGAGGTCATATCGGGGCACGGATAGCAAAAGGGAAGCTGGTGAACTCGTCGATGACATTCAGGAAGTACACATTCCGATTAGTCGAGGGAGTGGCCCTTTGAAATCGATAGTGAGGCGTTCAAAGGGCCGAGAATCCTTGACCAGATGGGCCCTGTCTGGTCTATAGAAGTGCGGTTTGCACTCCGCACAGATCGGGCAATCCCTGGTGATGGCTTTTACCTCCTCAGTGGAGAAAGGTAGATTTCGGGCCTTGACGTAGCGGGCGAGCCGGGTGACCCCCGGGTGGCAGAGGTCATTGTGGATGGCTTTCAGGCGGTCGCTCTGCGTGCTGGCGCACGTGCCGCGAGACAGGGCATCTGGGGGCTCGTTGAGCTTCCCCGGTCGATACATGATATCGTATTTGTAGGTGGAGAGTTCGATCCTCCACCTCAGCATTTTATCATTTTTAATATTGCCCCTTTGCGAGTTGTCAAACATGAAGGCAACCGATCTTTGGTCGGTGATGAGGGTGAACCTTCTACCTGCGAGGTAGTGCCTCCAGTGACGTACAGCCTCCACAATGGCTTGTGCTTCCTTTTCGACCGAGGAGTGTCGGAGTTCCGAAGAGGAGAGGGTTCAGGAGAAAAATGCGACTGGTCTCCCTGCCTGATTTAGTGTGGCTGCGAGAGCTACCTCTGAGGCGTCCCTCTCAACCTGAAAAGGGACGGATTCATCCACCGCCCGCATGGCCACTTTGGCGATGTCCTCCTTGATGCAGTTGAAGGCCTGGCGAGCCTCAGCCGACAGGGGGAAAAGTGTGGCCTTAAATAGTGGGCGGGCTTTGTCCGCATATTGAGGGACCCACTAGGCATAATATGAAAAGAATCCCAGGCACCGTTTGAGGGCCCTGGGTCAATGAGGGAGGGGGAGTTCTAAGAGTCCGGGTCGGGGCCCAGGACTCCGTTTTCCACGACATAGCCGAGGATGGCTAGCCTGGTCGTGTGGAAAACGCATTTCTCCGTGTTATACGTGAGGTTGAGTTTCTGGGCCGTCTGGAGAAATTGATGGAGGTTAGCGTCGTGGTCCTGCTGGTCATAGCTGCAGATGGTGGCGTTATCCAAGTACGGAAACATGGCCTGCAGCCCGTACTGGTCCACCATTCGGTCCATTGCTCGTTGGAACATCGAGACCCCGTTCGTGACGCCAAAGGGAACCCGGAGGAAATGGAAGAGGCGGCCATCGGCCTTGAACGCCGTGTACTGGCGGTCCTCCGGGCGGATTGGGAGCTGGTGGTATGCAGACTTCAGATCCACCGTGGAGAAAATACAATACTGGCCGATCTGATTCACCATGTCTGCAATCCAGGGGAGGGGATACGCATCGAGAAGCGTAAACAGATTAATGGTCTGACTATAGTCGACGACCATGCGGAATTTTTCCCCGGTCTTGACGACCACCACCTGAGCTCTCCAGGGGCTGTTACTGGCCTCTATGATCCCCTCACGTAGGAGTCTCCGGACCTCAGTTCTGATAAACACCCTGTCCTGCAGGCTGTACCGCCTGCTGCGAGTGTCTATGGGTTTGCAATCCGGAGTGAGATTGGGAGAGTAGAGGGGGGGAGATTCGCAGTGTGGCTAGACCTGGGGCAGTCCCTCAGATGGTGAGTGGGGGTAGTGGTCCGCCGAAGCTGAGGGTGAGACTTTTGAGGTTACACTGGAAGTCGAGTCCCAGTAAGAGTGGGGCGCAGAGTTCGGGCAGGACGTATAGTTGAAAATTAGAGTAGCTAGCGCCTTGGATCATTAGGGTCGCGACGGTGCGCCCTTGGAGGTGAACAGAATGGGAGCCCGAAACGAGGGAGATAGTTTGCCATGCAGGAAAAACAGGGAGCGAACAGCGTCTTACCAGATCTAGGTGTACGAAGCTCTCAGTGCTCCCGGAGTCGAAGAGGCACGGTGTACTGTACCCGACGGTAGTCGGCAGCTCGATCAGCTGTGCTGGAGTGGCCCCGTGATGAATGCCCACTGAGGTCGCAGTCTTCGATCTGTGTTGCTGAGTTTGGAGAGGATGGAGCCCAAGATGGCGGCCCCCATTGGTCGCACGTGGTGGTTGGGGACGGAGTCGGAGTACAGGCCGCAGCGTTACGTGGCCTGCGGGCCTGCAAATTCAGGGAGCGAGTGCTCTGGGCTGCGGGAGGGTTTGAGGCTGGAGCTTTCTTCGCCAGACATACTCTGGCATAGTGTCCTTTGCGACCACAGCTGCTGCAGGTTGTGTTGTGGGCCGGGCAGTGCTGCCGCGGGTGCTGGGGCTGGCCACAAAAGTGGTAGGCTGGAGTAGCATAGTGGCTGGGTGGCCGCGCGGCGCAGGCCTGGGGTAGTCGCTGGTCGGGGGCCCATGATGGGATCGTGGAATCCGTGGGGAATGAGGTGAGGCTGCGGAATGAGACCTCCATAGTAGTGGCGAGTTCTACAGTGTCTTCTAAGTTTTAGGCCCCCTTCTCAAGCAACCGCTGGCGCACATAATTGGATATGAGGCCTGCGACAAACACATCGCGGACAGCGAGTTCCCTATGTTCTGCAGCATTTACAGCTTGGTAATTACAGTCCCGGGATAAGGTTTTTATGTCTCTTAGGAATTCTTCTAGCGATTCCGTGGGGCGTGGGCGGCGAATAGTAAAAACGTGGCGTGCGTAGACCTCATTGACGGGCCTCACGTACATTCTGTCGAGCAGGGCCAGGGCCTCTGTATATAAGCCGGTACAATTAAGTTGAGTAGATATACGATGGCTCACCCTTGCGTGCAGTAGGCTGAGTTTCTGCTCCTCCGTAGTTTCTGTAGTGCTTGCTTCAGCCAGGTAGGCCTTAAAACATCAGAGCCAGTGTGAAAAGATTTATTTCGCCTCTGCATCCTGTGGGTCGAGTTCCAGTCGATCAGGTTTGAGGGCTGATTCCATGGTCATTCCTTACTGTTTCTTAAGACGATTAAATTGATGAGACCATCAATTCACGCGACACGTGGTTAGAAGCGAACAGTGGTTTTAATCGTCTTACAACAGAGCCTGCCTGTGACAAGATGAACTCTTGATGAACTGGCAGGCAGGCTCACAACAGCAAACGTTATACTTCTGGTTAGGGGAGGAGCCATGGGCGGAGCCAAGGGTGGAGCCCAGTACAAGCTCATCTCCCCCTATGGGTAGAGCCGCGCAACTACACATGCAGTTCTGGGTCCTCTGCTGTTTGTGATTTTCATTAACAACTTGGATGAGGGAGTTGAAGGGTGGGTCAGTAAATTTGCAGATGATACGAAGATTGGTGGAGTTGTGGATAGTGAGGAGGGTTGTTGTCGGCTGCAAAGAGACATAGATAGGATGCAGAGCTGGGCTGAGAAGTGGCAGATGGAGTTTAACCCTGACAAGTGTGAGGTTGTCCATTTTGGAAGGACAAATCTGAATGCGGAATACAGGGGTAACGGTAGGGTTCTTGGCAATGTGGAGGAGCAGAGAGATCTTGGGGTCTATGTTCATAGATCATTGAAAGTTGCCACTCAAGTGGATAGAGCTGTGAAGAAGGCCTATGGTTTGCTAGCGTTCATTAGCAGAGGGATTGAATTTAAGAGCCGTGAGGTGATGTTGCAGCTGTACAAAACCATGGTCAGGCCACATTTGGAGTAATGTGTGCAGTTCTTGTCGCCTCATTTTAGGAAGGATGTGGAAGCTTTGGAAAAGGTGCAAAGGAGATTTACCAGGATGTTGCCTGGAATGGAGAGTGGGTCATACGAGGAAAGGTTGAGGGTGCTAGGCCTTTTCTCATTAGAACGGAGAAGGATGAGGGGCGACTTGATAGAGGTTTATAAGATGATTAGGGGAATAGATAGACAGTCAGAGACTTTTTCCCCGGGTGGAACACACCATTACAAGGGGACATAAATTTAAGATAAATGGTGGAAGATATAGAGGGGATGTCAGAGGTAGGTTCTTTACCCAGAGAGTAGTGGGGGCATGGAATGCACTGCCTGTGGAAGTAGTTGAGTCGGAAACGTTAGGGACCTTCAAGCGGCTATTGGATAGGTACATGGATTAGGGTAGAATAATGGAGTGTAGGTTAACTTCTTAAGGGCAGCACGGTAGCATTGTGGATAGCACAATTGCTTCACAGCTCCAGGGTCCCAAGTTCGATTTCGACTTGGGTCACTGTGTGGAGTCTGCACATCCTCCCCGTGACTGCGTGGGTTTCCTCCGGGTACTCCGGTTTCCTCCCACAGTCCAAAGATGTGCAGGTTGGGTGGATTGGCCATGATAAATTGTCCAAAATTCTATGATTAACCTAGGACAAAAGTTCGGCGCAACATTGTGGGCCGAAGGGCCTGTTCTGTGCTGTATTTCTCTATCTCTATCTATCTAGTACAAGGTACAGGCTCAACACATGTTGTACAATACAGTGTGGATTATTAGTGTTTATATTTCACCACAGGATGCATCCCTGCTCCCACTGGGAGGATGCATCCCTGCTCCCACTGGGTCCCCCAGTTACGGATATGCAGCGTAATGCAGATCTTTGTAAATAGTGGAAGTAAATCTATGTTCATCCACCACCAGACTCCTCGGAGTCATTAAAGTATGTACATAATATCGATGCAACATTTATACAGTCGACAGGACTATCATAGAAACTTACAGCAGTAAAGGAGGGCCTGTAACCCTGTGGTAACCAGGCTGGCTGCGTGTTTATGTTTAAATAACCCATCGATTTGCAGTGAGGAAGAGATTCCCTGAAGATTGTAAAATCACAAGTTGCTGGCTGATTTGCACTGCTCCACTGTCAGCCTCTCCACCAGCTTTAAGAAATTACTGAATAAACCCGATTCCTTCTTGGTTTTTAAGCCTCATTTGTTTAGGAGATGGGCTATTTGTCCTCATGATTATCCAGTTGACCTGGGCCTGTTATCAGCTTGCAGTTCAGTAATTCACAGCATCAAGGCTTTCTCAGCTGAAGGGCAAGGGTAAACATTCTATCAAACGGACGGGCTGCGGAATATTCCGGGCTATTATTTTCAGTGGTGTTGATTCTGTCAGGGCCCTATAACATCGGAAGGCAGCACAATGAACTTTCATTCAGAACCACGCAGAGGAACAGATTTTGCATTCTGGTCATCAGCAAAACTCATAATGGAGCACATGCCTCAGCCAGCAATCTCCACTTCATTTCATTCTAATAATTTTAGCATTTTGCCTATTTGTATGTTGGTTCCGTGCTTGTAAAATGTCAGAATGTCCCTGTTGGTGTTTACTCCAAACTGCACAATAGCTGCAAAATCCATCGGTTCATGGTTAAATACAACAAATAATGATATCATAGGATGTCAATGTGCTAACATTTGAGAAATAGAGATGAGCAACGGTCATGGCACAGTGACCGTGTTTGTTGTGAAGCACATGACCTGACTGACTACCTACGTCTATTTTATTTAGAGGAACAAGAGACGATCCAACTCAACAAGGTTTAATAATGGCCAAGATTAACTGTTGTGAGCAGTTAGTTTATACTTCATGTTAATGGCTCTGAATGTCCTGGCTCCCCAGCATCGGATTTGGCGCTGGGGAATTCCTCTCGGAAATTCCCAGGTAAGGGTTTACACAGCAACTGTCCAGAAGGACTAACTTTCACTGGATAATTGTGTGGCACTGGGAACCATTCGACGGTGATTTAAATAGCCAACTTCGGTTGCTTCTAGAACATAGAACAGTACAACATAAGACATGCCCAAAGAAAGGTTGAGGGAGCTGGGGCTTTTCTCACTGGAGCGAAGAAGGAAGAGAGGTGACTTCAGCCAGGGTTACATTCATAGTTACTCTGAATGAATTAGATAAACTAAAAACACTTCCAACTCCAGTGTAACTATATTAAATCTGGACCGAGACCCAGACAGGATACCCCCCACACTCCTGACCCCCCCCCCCCCTCTCCTGACCCCCCCTCTCCTCACCGCCCCCCTCTCCTCACCGCCCCCCTCTCCTCACCCCCCCCCCTTCTCAGGGGACTCCCCCACTGCCCCTTCTAACTAAGCACCCATGGTATTCCCCACCCACACAGGATTCTCCAACACCTACCACCCCACGCAATCTGACCCCATTCCACCAAACTGACCCGACGCATCCCCCCTGATGTCCGACTCCCCCCCCCCCCCCAACTCCCTCCGATGCCTGAACCCCCATCCCACAAATCCCATCCTTAGACACGTACCTGCTCCCTGGCCTGTTATTTTCAATGGGGCAGTTTGTTACAATTTCAGTTAATGTTATAACTGGACGGGAAGATCTCAGAATGGAACCCTGGCTCAAAGGATGGTAACTTTTACTTTTCTCATATAAAACCTGGAGGAACAGACTCACCGGACCGCTATTTAGTTTTAAAAAGGAAAAAAAAACATTTATTAAACATGAAGAAATTGGATTATGATATAATACACCTTATTCCCACCTTAGCTTAACAATTACACACAGATATTAAGGTTAACATGGATTACTAAGTATATCTTAAGCTACAATGATCCCATTAACACAAAGTCCCTTTTCAGTACACAAGATGACTGTGGTCAAATACATGCACTCCACTCTGAACCCCAAGTGAATATTTGCGGAGGTCTTCTCAATCCCCCCAGATGATTGTCTCGTGAGTTTCCAAACTCCACTCCAAAAAACACACTTTAAAATCTTCTCGAAGTATGCTTTCCCTGAGCAGTTTGCATTTTGAAATCCAGACCTGGTTTTCCAAATTACACTTTTAAACAAAGCTTCTGTTCCAGTTTTTACAGGGAATCCGCTCCAGGACTTTACACCAACCCTTTTATTATCTCTTTGTCTTAACGGCTGTGCAAACTATTCACAGTTGCTTTAACTGTCAATTCCCAGACTGCATTAAAATTACATCAAACATTTCATCTATTTCGGAAGTCTGCTGTCCCACTTTCAATCTGGTTACTGCAATTGTCTCTTTAACTTAGAACACTTTGTTTACTCTTCCTTGAATTCTTCTGAACAATCCTTAGTCTCTAATCGTCTTTCCATCCCAATTCCCTGGATTGTGTCATGTTCCTTAGGGAACTTGCATCTTTGAATGGCACGACAATAGGAGGCTCAGAGGAACAGGAAGATCCCTGAAGGTGGCAGAACAGGTTAATGGGGTAGTTAAAAAGGCATATGGGACACTTGTCTTTAATAGTTGTGGTATTGATTAGAAGACCAATGAGGTGTACAGAGCTGGACAGGAATTTGGTTAGGCCACAGCTGGAATACTGTGTTCAGTTGTGGTCACCGCACTATAGGAAGGATGTGATTGGACTAAAGAGGGGCGGCACAGTGGTTAGCACTGCTGCCTCACGGCACCGAGGTCCCGGCTCCGGGTCACTGTCCGTGTGGAGTTTGCACATTCTCCCCGTGTCTGCGTGGGTTTCGCCTCCACAACCCAAAGATGTGCAGGGTGGGTGGATTAGCCATGCTAAATTGCCCCTTAATTGGTAGGAATTAATTGGGCACTCTAAAAATTTTTTTTTAAGTGATTGGACTAAAGAGGGTGCAGAGGAGTGCCTCTATTAAGTCACCTCTTAACGTTAGAGAGAAGAAGGTTAAGAGGTGACTTAATAGAGGCATACAAAATGATCAGAGGGTTAGATAGGGTGGACAGTGAGAGCCTTCTCCCGCGGATGGAGGTGGCTAGCACGAGGGGACATAGCCTTAAATTGAGGGGTAATAGATATAGGACAGAGGCCAGAGGTGGGTTTTTTACGCAAAGAGTGGTGAGGCCGTGGAATGCCCTACCTGCAACAGTAGTGAACTCACCAACATTGAGGGCATTTAAAAATTTATTGGATAAGCATATGGATGATAAGGGCATAGTGTAGGTTAGATGGCCTTTAGTTTTTTTTTCCATGTCGGTGCAACATCGAGGGCCGAAGGGCCTGTACTGCGCTGTATCGTTCTATGTTCTATGTTCTAGGAGGTTCACCAGGATGTTGCCTGGGAACATTTAAGTTATGAAGAGGTTGGAAAGGCTTGGGTTGTTTTCGCTGGAGCAGAGAAGACTGAGGGGGGACCTGATCGAGGTGAACAAGATTATGAGGGGCATGGACAGGGTGGCTAGGGAGCAGCTGTACCCCTGAGTTGAAGGGTCAGTTATGAGAGGGACACAACTTCAAGGTGAGGGGCGGGAGGTTCAGGGGGATTTGAGGAAATCCTTTTTTATCCAGAGGGTGGTGACGGTCTGGAACGCACGGCCTGGGAGGGGGGTAGAGGCGGGTTGCCTCACATCCTTTAAAAAGTACCCGGATGAGCACTTGGCACATCATAACATTCAAGGCGATGGGCCAAGTGCTGGCAAATGGGATTAGGATTGGAAGATCAGGTGCCTTTCATGCGGCAGTGCAGACTCAATGTTTCTGTGATTCTGTAATTTTGGATCTTAACCAACCTCCCACACACAAACGCCTTGGTCCAGCATGAATCTAACCATGGTTTACCCTTCCAGGCACAGAAACATTAAATGAAATCCACTGAAAACTATATTTCTAAAACCTTATTCTAATTCTTACCAATAAAAATTCCTCAAAAATACCTTTGTTTTCCTATCACATTTAAACTCACCTTCTTTGCAGTAACTAGTGCCATAAGGAAGGGGTGTGTCTTCCTTTACTGGGATCCTTTTGGACGTCAACTTTAGTGCAGCTAAGTTGGTGCAGAGTAACAATCCGACATTGATTGCCACTCCGATTTTAGAGGTAATTTGTAGTTCTGGGATTTACTGATTGCACAAACACACAAAAAACAGTTGAAAATGTTAACCCCGGTTGTGTAATGAATGTAGAATAGAAAGGGCTGTATTTCCCGTATCTCCAGGGAAGGAGCTGGAGATAGGCTTTGCAGTAATGGTGTTCCAGGAGGAAGTTTTTGTTTTGGGACTTAGAGCTAAATTAATTTTAAGGTGTTAATTTACTTCATCGGCATAAAATATGAGAAATTGTAAATCAGGGATAATTAACTGAAATAGAACATAGAACAGTACAGCACAGAACAGGCCCTTCGGCCCTCGATGTTGTGCCGAGCAATGATCACCCTACTTAAACCCACGTAACCCGTATACCCGTAACCCAACAATCCCCCCATTAACCTTACACTACGGGCAATTTAGCATGGCCAATCCACCTAACCTGCACACCTTTGGACTGTGGGAGGAAACCGGAACACCCGGAGGAAACCCACGCACACACAGGGAGGACGTGCAGACTCCTAATGTCAGCAACATTGGACAGAATCGGCCCAGAAATCATCAAACTCTGATGTTGGATGGGTAAAGTGGTGTTTGACCCGTCAACGACAATGGCGGCTCCTTCCGCCATAATTTGTGGCCGAGCTGACGCTCCTCATGGACAGGAAGCTGCTGGGGACTGATGGCTGCCAAAGCCAAGGAACATGTTACCCTTAAATTTAGTAATACTTCCCCCGACCACCTGGTATTCAGTGGACGCACCATAATTTCCACCAGTGACCTAGCAAGGTGCCAAATCCAGCATGGGGGGGGGGGGGGCACATGGCAGCGGTGGTTAATGCCAACATCCTCCACATGAGGATAGGCATCTCGTGCTGAACGAGGATGAACGTTCTCCTCCATCCTTCAGGGTAAATCACTCTTCTAAGTCACAGGAAAAGCACATTTTTAATAAAGTCAGAAAAATGTACGGCTCCCTCACAGGATTCAGCTGCTGTGGTGCAGATTCAATTCAGGGAGTGATTGGAAGATGGGCTGAAGGATACACAGGGGCTTGTGGTGTTCAGTTTTGCTTGCAGACCTGAATATTTTCCTGCCATATTTGCTGTATTTTTCATGTTCAAATCTATAAAACCGTGGGCCAGATTCTTAGTTTCTGAGAGTTAAGCATTGACGCCAATGGACAATCCTGTGGACTTGCACGTCAGAAAAATCGGCACCACACCCACACCGATTCTGCTACCGGTGAGGGGCTAGCATCGGCGCCATGTGGAGCACCATCTAAATCCACGAAAAATGGTGCGGGAATCGTCGGGTCCGTGATGGAAACTTGCAGGACTGATAAGCTGCAGCTGTGCTTAAACTATACACCCACCCCCCCCCACACACTGATCGGGGCTGAGAGGATGGGAGAGGTTGTGCTGGAGCGCCCATACAGCTGATGGGTCGGCTGGTCGGCCGGGGGTCACCTATGCGATCCAGGGCACCAGGTTTAAAACGGGTTGTCAGCGGCAGGTGCAGCTGCATGGCTGCCTTGCCAGCTGCGGTAATGGTGTTGCGTACCCATCCACCCTAACCCCCACAGCCCACCTCCTGGCCACCCCCCACTACTCTCCCTGGGCCTGGCAGAAGCCCCCCGGCCAGCGGCATAACTGTCGCCAAAGTTTTGTGGTGTTGGACACTGTCCGTACGCCCTCTCTCTCCCTCTCTCAGCAGCCACCACACCAGGCACTCAGAAGTGTGCGATTATAGCTGGAGAAAGCAGAGAAATCTCTCTACACCTTCACCATTGCTGGTCATGTATCTTAAAATGAGAGTTAATTGGTCACATAATAATCTTTATTGTCACAAGTACATTAACACTGCAATGAAGTTACTGTGAAAAGCCCCTAGTCGCCACATTCCGGCGCCTGTTTGGGTACACAGAGGGAGAATTCATAATGTCCAATTCACCTCACATCACGTCTTTCGAGACTTGTGAAAGTTAATTGTAAAACAATTTATTTGTTGCTGATGTACTTAATTCTGTGTTTAAATTAAAGTTTGTGTTAACATAAAAGCTGTCACTGGTCCGTGTCACCAGTCCTGTGTTGCAGTAACATTTTCTCAGTTTTTACCAAATCCAAATAGTTGGGTTTTAATCAAGGATCTGAACAGAAATTGGGGTTCCAGTCGGGACCCATTTCCCTAGACCAGTGACAATCCCAGTCTGCTACTGCCTTTCCGTTACACACTGCATGAAGTGAGCTTGCAGCATCCACAAACCAACATTCATAGAATCCCGACAGTCCAGAAGGAGGCCATTCGGCCCATCAAGTCTGCACCGACCCTTTGAAAGGGAGGCCCACCTAGTCCCATACCACCACCCTATCCCCTTAACCCAGTAACCCCACCTAACCTTTGGACACTCAGGGGAAATTTAGCGTGGCCAATCCACCTAAACTAATGTGGTCTGGAATCAGCTGCGGGGAGCCAGTGAATCCAGGAACAGTCAAGGGACAGAGCATTTGGAAAGACACAGGCGGAGATTGACCAGAGGAGTCAGAGAGCTAAGAAGGAGCAGGGAGCAAGGAAGAGCCAGGCATTGATCCTGTTATAATAATAAACTTTATTATTGTCACAAGTAGCCTTACATTAACACTGCAATGAAGTTCCTGTGAAAATCCCCCAGTCGTCACATCCTGGCGCCTGTTCAGGTACACTGAGGGAGAATTCAGAATGTCCAATTCACCTAACAGCACGTCTTTCAGGACTTGTGGGAGGAAACCGGAGCACCCGGAGGAAACCCACGCAGACACAGGGAGAACGTGCAGACTCCGCACAGACAGTGACCCAAGCTGGAATCAAACCTGGGACCCTGGCGCTGTGAAGCAACTGTGCTAACCACTGTGCTACCATGCCGCCCCAGTGAAGGTGCCCAGTGGTCTCAGGTGTTCAGAGTATGTACCAGAGATTCAGTGACCAGCAGAGGAGTGAGCCAGAGTGAAGGTTGGAAAGCCGGAGGAAGGTAAATTTGGAGTATAGCTGGGGGAGCTGGCCTTTTGAAAGAGGGTTGCTCTCATATTGACTGTGGCCGATACATTATCGAGAACCTTTGAACTTTAAACACTTTCTGTGTTTCCTCCCACATTTGTTTTGCTCAGAGACATCATGTGTTTGATAAGTTATTGCAATCTCTGCCACGATCCATCATTTTCTCAGGGGAAAGGTTGATTTGTTGTTGATGTTTTCAGTGCTGTGTGAGATAGTTTGTGCATCAACCAGGACACAGCAGGCACTGTGTAAAATCCTCTGAACAGCATTGTTCAGGGAACAAAATCGAGATGGTCAAAATTCTTCTCTGTGCTGGTAAGAGAAATAAAAATCTGGATCTCTGAACTGTTTTGCACTCATAATTTATAACGAGAGATAGATTTCATGATATGAAAAGTTGACAGTGAATGATGACTTTTACATAATTTAATGTTCAAAGGTGAACAAAAACCTTTAAAATTATTTAAAGTTGTAAACTTCAATAGATGCTGTAATGCTCATTTTATGTTTTTATTTTTGTTTAGTGGGATTGGTCCTGCTGTTCGAAGTATACAGCGGTAAGTGTACAGTGGTGAGTTTACAGTGGTTAGTGTACAGTGATTAGTGGTTAGTGTACAGTGGTGAGTGTACAGTGGTTAGTGTACAGTGGTTAGTGGACAGTGGTGAATGTACAGTGGTGAGTGTACAGTGGTGAGTGTACAGTGGTTAGTGTACAGTGGTTACTGGACAGTGGTGAGTGTACAGTGGTTAGTGTACAGTAGTTAGTGTACAGTGGTTAGTGGACAGTGGTGAGTGTACAGTGGTGATTATACAGTGGTTAGTGGACAGTGATTAGTGGTTAGTGTACAGTGGTTAGTGTACAGTGGTGAGTGTACAGTGTACAGTGATTAGTGTACAGTATACAGCGGTAAGTGTACAGTGGTAAGTGAGTGGGCAGTGGTGAGTGAACAGTGGTTAGTGTACAGTGGTGAGTGTACAGTGGTGAGTGAACAGTGGTGAGTGGACAGTGGTTAGTGTACAGTGGTGAGTGTACAGTGGTGAGTGTACAGTGGTGAGTGGACAGTGGTTAGTGTACAGTGGTGAGTGTACAGTGGTGAGTGAACAGTGGTGAGTGGACAGTGGTTAGTGCACAGTGGTGAGTGCACAGTGGTGAGTGTACAGTGGTGAGTGAACAGTGGTGAGTGAACAGTGGTGAGTGGACAGTGGTGAGTGTACAGTGGTGAGTAGACAGTGGTGAGTGGACAGTGGTGAGTGTACAGTGGTTAGTGTACAGTAGTTAGTGTACAGTGGTTAGTGGACAGTGGTGAGTGTACAGTGGTGATTATACAGTGGTTAGTGGACAGTGATTAGTGGTTAGTGTACAGTGGTTAGTGTACAGTGGTGAGTGTACAGTGGTGAGTGTACAGTGGTGATTGTACAGTGGTTAGTGGACAGTGGGTAGTGTACAGTCGTGAGTGGACAGTGATTAGTGGTTAGTGTACAGTGGTTAGTGTACAGTGGTTAGTGGACAGTGATTAGTGGTTAGTGTACAGTAGTTAGTGTACAGTGGTTAGTGGACAGTGATTAGTGGTTAGTGGACAGTGATTAGTGGTTAGTGTACAGTGGTTAGTGTACAGTGGTTAGTGGACAGTGATTAGTGGTTAGTGTACAGTAGTTAGTGTACAGTGGTTAGTGGACAGTGATTAGTGGTTAGTGTACAGTGGTGAGTGTACAGTGGTGATTGTACAGTGGTTAGTGGACAGTGGTTAGTGGACAGTGATTAGTGGTTAGTGTACAGTGGTTAGTGGACAGTGATTAGTGGTTAGTGTACAGTGGTGAGTGGACAGTGGTGAGTGGACAGTGGTTAGTGGACAGTGATTAGTGGTTAGTGTACAGTGGTGAGTGTACAGTGGTTAGTGTACAGTGGTTAGTGTACAGTGGTTAGTGGACAGTGGTGAGTGGACAGTGGTTAGTGCACAGTGGTGAGTGTACAGTGGTGAGTGTACAGTCGTGAGTGTACAGTCGTGAGTGTACAGTGATTAGTGGTTAGTGTACAGTGGTTAGTGGACAGTGGTGAGTGGACAGTGGTGAGTGTACAGTGGTGAGTAGACAGTGGTGAGTGGACAGTGGTGAGTGGACAGTGGTGAGTGGACAGTGGTTAGTGGACAGTGATTAGTGGTTAGTGTACAGTGGTTAGTGTACAGTGGTGAGTGGACAGTGGTGAGTGGACAGTGGTGAGTGTACAGTGGTGAGTAGACAGTGGTGAGTGGACAGTGGTGAGTGGACAGTGGTTAGTGGACAGTGGTGAGTGTACAGTGGTGAGTGGACAGTGGTTAGTGTACAGTGGTTAGTGTACAGTGGTTAGTGTACAGTGGTGAGTGTACAGTGGTGAGTAGACAGTGGTGAGTGTACAGTGGTGAGTAGACAGTGGTGAGTGGACAGTGGTGAGTGGACAGTAGTTAGCGTACAGTGGTTAGTGGACAGTGGTTAGTGGACAGTGATTAGTGGTTAGTGTACAGTGATTAGTGGACAGTGGTGAGTAGACAGTGGTGAGTGGACAGTGGTGAGTGGACAGTAGTTAGCGTACGAGGGCCTGGGGTTGTCCTGTGTTGATGTTGTGTTGATATTGTGAGGTGTGGGTGCTGGAAGATGGCGCAGGCCGGGACCCCCAGGGAAGTCAAGAGTATCACTGATGAGGAAGCCCCCCACAAGAGAAGAACCTGTTGTGAAGCCCCCCAGAAGAGAGGACCCTGTCTGGAAGCTAGAGAGCAGTCCAGACAGAGACAGTAAAAAAAATCAGTTGGAATACTCACCTGGGCATACACCTGCTGGCTCAGATAGAGGAAGCGCCACGTGTCAATTCCTGGAAAGAGAAAGCAGTGACCGGAGTTTAAACCCCTCAGACCCTTGTCCTGTAAACCATTCATTAGTTTCCCTTAGGGGGATGTGATTGACAGCTTCCACACACACGCAGCTGTCAGCCTTGCTTCATTCATCTTTTTCATGGTTCAGAAGCACTGAAGTGCTCTCGCCACAATGTTTACAAACATCAACCTCTTCAAAGAGAGTATAGTGCCATCAATTTCCAGCTGAGCACTTCAAAATCACTGAAGCGTGAAGGGGCGGTGATTGGAAAGCACTTAAATCTCTTTGAAATGGTTGATGTTTGTAAACATTGTGGTCAGAGCGTTTCAGAGGAAATGGTGCCCGGCCACTAAGCGGTTGCAAATGGAGATCATTAAGACCCGTTCGCATCCTCCTGCTGGCGGGTGGGCGAGAACCCTGATTCCGCAACTAGTGGTGGGCTGGAGCATCGCAAGCGGATCCCGTTTTTACCCCGGACCCCAGATTCTCTGCGCATCAGGAACCCCGTTACCAGCACTGGACGGCAGAGAATTATGCCCAACTTAGGTTGACGTGACTGTGCAGAACCGAGGGAGTGCTGCACCGTCAAAGGAGCCATCTTTTGGATGAGGCCCTTCTGTCCTCTCAGGTGGATGCAAAAGATCCCATGACAGTATTTCGAAAAAGTGAAGAGGCGTTGTTCCCAGACTCCTGGCCAATACTTATCCCTGTCAGAATCACAAGTTCGATTATCTGGTCATGTTGCTGTTTATCGAATACAAATTGCCGCATTTCCTATATCACAACAATGGACGAGGTTCAAAAGGGCTTCATTCGATGCAAAGAGATTTGAAACATCTTGTGGTCACAGAAGGTATTAGATTAATGTATATCTTTCTAATAAATATGATTTCAAGCTTTTTGATTTATTGTTACTTTAACTTGCAAGTTCTTCTATTTCCTGGCTATCACAATGGGCTGTATATTCTAGTGACACAAATAAGAAACTAACAACTTTTTTCTGTCACAGTTTTAGGCAATGACTACAAGCTGGTTTGTTACTACACAAACTGGGCCCATAAAAGGGGAGACTGCAAGTTCTTACCAGAGGACATTAACCCCAAGTTATGCACCCACCTTACTTTTGCGTTTGCTGTTATTGGCAATGATCATAAAATCGTTGCACAGCAAATGGAAGACGAAGATCTTTACGTCTCATTTAACGATCTTAAAAAACGGTATGAGTTAATAGTACTTAAAATATCTTTTGAAACCGTGACAATTTTGACACAATTGTACATTCCACCATGAAAGTTCTTCACGAAACATTATCAGAACAATGAAATCCCTCTGTCCGTAAATTGGGAAATCAGTTTTGGTACATTATGCATGAAAATATCACAGTATAAAATTAAATATGCGTGAAACTTATTGCGGTGTACAGAAATGAATCTAAAATTGTTAGAAGACACAATTTAGTAGAAATGTCTCTTTGGTGAATCCTTATTATCCTGATAATCCAGCAGACAATAACAATTACAAAAATCAATTAGTGATGATAAAGAGGATATGTTTCCACAATTCAGTGTCAGCATCAACCACGACTAACAAAAGTAAAGCATGATTTTTATACAAGTAAAGGCTTGTTCTGTATTATTCTCCTTAATTTTAATCTCAGAAAAGCAGCTTTGTTGCAATGTAAATGGATGCGCTAAAAATCAGAAAAATAGCAATAGCTTCAATCAGATCTTCCTTTGAGGCCGATATTTTTGTATTTGAATAAATCCAATAGAAAGTTCTGGAAATATTCAGCAGGTCTGGCAGCATATGCAACAAGAGAAAGAGTTAATGTTTCAGATCCATAATATTTCATCAGAACTGATTGTTATGAAAGGTCATCAATCTGAAAACTGGGCTGGAATTTACAATGGACCATATTCCCCAACCTGCACTTGGCACCTTCCCCAAAGCCCCATTACGCGGGGAGCAGCATCGGTTATCTCAAGGTTAGACTTCCGCCCCCTTTTGGGGAGCTGGCCAATCCGATTGGCTGCCAGCTCTGTAGTGCCCGCAGTGCCAAGGTTCAAGCGGTGGCCACTGCTGGGACTACAAGCTGTCCCCAAACAAGAGAAGGGTTATGGAACTGGACTATGAGGCTCCTCCAATTTAACAGCAGGGGTTACCTGGCAGTGAGGGGACACCTTTGGGGGGGGGGGGGGGGGTGGAGGGGTTGGGTTAAAGAGGAAAAGAGGAATAATACCTTGAGGGGGGCGCAGGGAGGGAGTGTGTGCCCTCCAATGGTCACTGGGGACCCCCCCGGAAAGTAACACCCTTCTTTCTCAACACCATCCAGTGCAGTGAAACCTGACAGGCTACCCATCAGTGTTAGACCTCCCAATGGCGCAGTGTACATGGAGCTAGGCTCTTATATGGCCATTAACTGGCCACTTAAACACCTCAATAGACCTACGGGTGGTTTGTCCGATGCCTTCACTGTAAGACTGGAGACAGGTGGGTGGAACGCACACACTGCACTTGGAGCACCCCCACCTGTCTTCAATCATGCCAACATGGGACAAAGTCCAGCTCAGAAACTCTGCTTCTCTCTGAACTGCTTCTTGTAGGGTGTGACAGTGATGCAGTGGTTAGCACTGCTGCCTCAAGGAGACGAGGACCCGAGTTCGATCGACAGCCCCGGGTCACTGTCCATGTGGAGTTTGCACATTCTCCCCGTGTCACAACCCAAAGGTGTGCAGGCTAGGTGGATTGGCAACACTAAATTGCCCTTTAATTCGAAAAAAAAGAATTGGGCACTCTAAATGTTAAAAATTAACTGCTTCTTGCCTTCTTTCCAGCACTGGATCTTTTTAGTTCAGATTTACAGCATTTGCAGTATTTTGCTTTGTAAATTCACCAGAGGATTATGGCAATGAAAATTCTTCCATTCAAATGATCGGAAGTAGCAGCCAATCTCTAAGAATGAAAGAAATTCAAGTCATCGCCAATATTTTTTGAAAGAAATTGCTTCCTGGTTTTTATGCCCTTAAAAATACTTTTAATCTCTTTTTATTCTCTTTTGATTTTTGTAGAAATCCAAACTTGCGAACACTCTTGTCAATTGGTGGCTGGAATTTTGGAACTGAAAAGTAAGTTTCTTTATTGATAGTTTAAGGATCAATGTGTTAATCGTGTCTGTCCCTGTTTGTAGAAATTAAAAGGAAAAACAAGGGACAGACAGGGATTAACAGGAGAATCCTTACAATAGTAGTTTACTGGATTTATCCTGGACTACAGGGGTTAGGTTTAGAGGAAGGATTACTCAGAATAAGCCCATTTTTGCTAGAGTTTAGAAGGCAAAGGGGTGATCTGATCAAAGTATTCAACATATTAACAGGAAAAGACCGGGTCGTTAAGATAAACTATTTCCACTGGTTGGAGATTCTAAAGCTAGGGGCATTGTGTAAAAATTAGGGCCAGACCGTTCAGGAGCGATGCTGGGAAGAACTTCTTCACTCAAAGGGTGGTAATGGTTTAGGACTCTCTCCCACACACAGCAGGCGAAGTGGAACAGTTGTTAATTTTAAATCGGAGATGGATAGATTTTTGTTCAGCAAAGATATTCAGGGATATGGCCCACAGGCAGGTGTATGGGGTTCGGACACAGATCAGCCATGATCTCATTGAATAGCGGGACAGGCTCGAGGGGCTGAATGGCCTCCTCCTGTTCCTATGTTCCGGAGGGCTGAGAGTTGCAGAATTGATTAAATCGCTTAGTGGATCACTAAACATCTGAAGTAATTCTAACGTTAGTGACACCTTACTACAGCTGTGAAGTGGTGTTCTGTTGGCATGGCTGGGTCCTTGGAGGTTGTGTGGAAGGTTGAATGTACAAGGCAATCCAAGGCTAAGGAATTCTGAAAGGAGAGACTTAAATCCTGGAGCTGGATCTTTGTTGAAGGCATTTGAGAGAAAGCATTGTTTGAGAGAATCTACGGCATGTTTTTGAGGGTGGAGTTCAGAAACACGTGTGCGGAAGCCGGAGTTCCAGTGAGGCCTGTCAGCTCACAGTGAGAAAATCATTTGGAGGCTTTTGAGGAGAAATTCACAGAAGTTGTACTGGGTGGGAATTCTGCAGTGCTTACCTGTCAGCGGGATCTTCCAGCCCTCCTCACAGATCCCAATGGTGGCACAAGCGAGGAATGTAAATCGCCATTGAGCCCCACCAGCAGCCGAGCCACCTCCGCCACGAGCTTAATGTCAATATTGCATCTTCTTTCTGGAAGCACTAAGGTAACAAGTACATTTAATTTAGTGATCCCTTCTATAGCAGAAATAATACCATTTGGATTAATGTTTTCTGCTCCAGTATTGCTCAAGTTTATCCCCTCCTGCATCACAAATAACTAACATTCTGCCTGTAATACTGATTTGAGCGTAGACAATTTTAAAGGTAGAAACCATTCCCTTTGCTGCCAGTCTATCTCATATTCTTCAATTACATTTCAGTGAAATAACATTTGACTGAATGCTTAACTTTCAGTTATTGTATCAATATCAGGTCTGACATTCACAAACCAATATCAGAAACTCTTATTGTGATGGAACTATGATGTTAACCATGGAGCAAATCCTGGAGCAAAAAATAGGCTCTGCTGCATTTCAACCACGTTTGCTTGACTCATATGACCTTTTGCTGTTTGTAGCGGGGGGGGGGAGTGCTGGGTTGGGGCTGGGGTTGCCATTCGGCCTGGCAGGGACTAGTTTTCACTATTTTGGGGTTCCGGTGCCCTGGGATGTGTTCTTATTTCAATGCCTCCCGGTATTTTTGCCAAAGTAACCTTTTCGGGAGATGGAGCGGCTCATAACGGGCTTCGTGTGGACGGAGAGGGGCCCAACAGAGGGAAATGAAATGAAAATCGCTTATCGTCACAAGTAGGCTTCAAATGAAGTTACTGTGAAAAGCCCCTAGTCGCCACATTCCGGCGCCTGTTCAGGGAGGCTGTTACGGGAATTGAACTGTGCTGCTTTCAAAGCCAGTGATTTAGCCCTGTGCTAAGGTGGGGGAGGTTGGCGCAGCGATATTTGATGCATTATTATTGGGTGGCCAATGTGGAGAAAGTGCTGGAGTGGTTTGGGAACAGGAAGCTATCTGGGCCAAGTGGGAGGAGGATCTGGGACCCATTTTGGAGGAGCAGGTGTGGAGTGAGTCCCTCTGTAGGACTCACTCCGTGCTGCTGGCCTGCCTTAGGCTGCTTTAAAAGTCAGCTGTTTAGCTCAGTGTGTTAAACCAGCCCCTAGGAAACTCCAACATATGTACCTGCATTGTAGCAATGCGACCTTCTTAGACCCAGCCTCTGAGAGGACATGATGAATTATCAGTGTCAAGTCGAAGAGGTAATTTTTTTAGCCTGCCTTGAATATCTCAGTGAATTTGACAAGCTTCTCAAAGAGCATTTGAAAAGTTATTAATAATGTGTCTCGAGGAAGATCAACTTTTTAATGTACAGAACCTGCGATGACATCATCCCTATAATGAGAGAACGGTTCAGAAACCAATTCACTGATGAAGTCAAAGATGCCAAATACTATCCCATAATAGTTGATTCAATACGAGACATTTTTGTACAAATAAACACAAGGATTAATCTGAATGAAAATATTTTCAAAAATAGTTAGCCATGATTTGGGGGAGTGTGCAGGTGGGAGCAAAATGGTCGAAGAGGTTGAGGTGGATGAAGTGCAGGTCAAATGATCATACAATTTACAGTGTGGAAGGAGGCCATTTGGCCCATTGAGTCTGCACCTGCCCTTGGAAAGAGCACCCTACCTATGCCCACACCTCCCCTCTATCCCTGTAACCCAGTAACCCCACCTAACCTTTTGGACACGAGGGTCAATTTAGCATGGCCAACCCACCTAACTTGCAAATCTTTGATAGGAATATTGGGCCGGATTCTCTGTTTCTGCGACTAAGTGTTGACGCCAACGGAGAATCCATGGATTTTCACGTCAGAAAAATCGGCATCGCACCTGCACTGATTCCGCTACCGGTGAGAGGCCAGCACCAGCGCCGCGTGGAACACCATCGGAACCCATGAAAAATGGTGCAGGAATCGCTGGGTCCGTGGTTGACCCTCGCAGTGCTGACAAGAAGGACTCACTTGAGACAGGTCATCTGGGTGAATGAGCAGTGGATCCTCACCTCTGTAACTCAGGCCAACCTCGCTGTTGGTGACTACTGTCTCCTCGGTCAACCTCGCAATCTCCAGGGCCTATTCCTTAAAAGGAGTGAGGACTCAAATCTCAGGTACTCCCCCCGCCCGTCCCCCGTCTTGGCCCTTTCCCGCGTAAACTCACCTTTATTACAAGCAGGTTGGAATGTAACACAAGGAAGTCTTGCAGCAATTGTGTATGTGACCATATGTGCAACAGGGTGTATGGTTTGGCCTCCTCAGCTAAGGAAGGATACACCTGTCTAAGAGAGGATGCAACGAAGGTTCATTCAAAAGATTCTTTGCGCGAGAGGGGAGATCAAGTGGAATGAGCCAGAGTTTTACAGCACAGTGTCTTTGCAGGCCACCCAATAGCTATCTACACTAATCCCGTTTTCCAGCAGTTCTATGCTATGATGTTTCAAGTGCTCACCTAAGTGCCTGTTAAGTGGTATGAGGTTTCTTGCCACCCTTCCAGGCAGCGAGTTCCAGTGCCCACCACGCTCTGGGTGAAAATGTTTTCCCTCACATCTCCTCCAAATCTTCTGTTTCTTACCTTAAATTTCTATGCCCTGGTTATTGACCCCTCTACGAAGGGGAAACGCTTCTTCCTAGCTACATCCTTCATAATTTTATACAATCAGGTCCCTCCTCGGCCTTCTGCGGTCCAGGGAAAACAACCCCAGCCTATCCAGCCTCTCTTCATAACTGAAACGCTCCAGCCTAGGTAACATCCTCTGCACCCTCTCCAGTGCAATCACATCCTTCCGTTAGTGCGGTGTCCAGAACTGCACACAGTGCTCCAGCTATGGCCTAACCAAATTTTTGTACAGCTGCAGAGTACTTCCTGCTCCTACAATTGTCTGGGTTTATAATCTCTGGAGTTCAGAAGAATGAGAGGTGCTCTTATTGAAATGTATCAAAAAATAATTTGGAAGACTTGGCAGGGTAGATCCTGAAAGTCTAGAACTGAGGGTCATCAGCTCAGGATAAGGAGTCAGCTATCTGGGACTGGGAGGAGAAGAAATTCCTTCACAAATGTTTGTGAACCTGAGTTCTCAACTCCAGAGAGTTGTGGATATTTAGTCAGTAAGTGTATTCAAGACTGAGATGGATAGGATTTTGAGCATGAAGGAAATATAAAGATACTGGGATGGGGCCGGTAAATGGAATAGATGTAGAGGTTCAGCATAATCTTATTAAATGGCAGAGCAAGTCGAATAGAACGTGTTTTGTAATCTTACTCCTGTTTCTTATATCTGTCAGGTTCACTGCCATGGTTTCCAGCAAAGAAACACGTCTAACTTTCATCAATTCGGCAATCGAGTTCCTTCGAAAAAAGAATTTTGATGGTTTGGATCTCCATTGGGAGTATCCAGCGTTCAATAGAAGTCCACACCAGGACAAACAACGCTTCACATTCTTGGTTCAGGTGAGGTATATTGTACTTCAATTCTGTTACTTAGCAGGGGATTCAATCTATAATTTTTTTAAAAATTAGAAGTGAATCATTCTGCTCTGTTTCATAATGAAAAATACCTGTCAACCTTTCTTAATGAAAAAAAACTCATGATAAAGAAGTGAGAAAAAATTAAATTTTTACACCAGCAATGGCCTGGATCTTAACTCCCAAAAAAGGATGGGTTACAGTTTCGTCAGGAGGTCAAAGTACAAATATTCTGGAAAGGGAACAGAACCTGCCCAATTCGGGTTTCATTGGAAATGGGAGCACGGTGAGCAACCAGCCCCAAGCAGGTTTAAAGGAGCTGTGTGCCCTCTATTGGTCATTCTATTTTTAATCACAAGCAGATGGGGTTCCTGGACCTCTGGAAACCTGGTGGGTGAAACCAAGTAGCTATGAGCTGAGTGCCTTTACATCACTGTGAGTGGACTGGGAGGGGCCTGTTTAGCTCAATGGGCTAGACAGCTGGTTTGTGGTGCAGAACAAGGCGAGCAGCATGGGTTCAATTCCTGCACATTCTTAACCTTGCCCCTTGCCCGAGGTGTAGTAATCCTCAGGTTATTCAAAGGGGACGGCAGCCAATGGTCATCAGGGACGAGGGTGACTTTACTTTCTTTAGTGGGCCGGGAGGAGCAGAGTGCTATGTGTATCTGCGGCTGCAGCTTGTCAGCCTCCTGAGTGTCAATCGCGAAACCGGCAGCCTTTCTCATTAGAATCGATTGTGTTCCACGTGGCCCCAGTGCTAGCCCCTTAACAGTTGCTGAATCGATCCAGGTGTGGTGCCAGTTTTGCTGTCGTGAAAGTCCACGAATTCTGCGTTGGCCTCAATACTTAGCCTCAGAAACAGAAGATCCCGCCGCCTGTATATTTCTCACCTACCTCATTCATCAGACCTGTTCCCACAATAATGTTTTCCTCAGGTTTTCCAAGTCCAGTTAGAGCTATAATCTGCTGTGTAGTATTCTCCATTTTTGTTCTCTTTTCAGAATCCTCCTTATGAACTCCAACAAGTCCCATGGGCTTTCCTTGCAGCTTCTAACATGCTGAACAAACGTGTTCCACCTTGTTACAATGGTAACACCGAGGCTTCCGAGTCTCACTTCCATCCTCACAACCTTCCTTCCTGGTCAGAGGAGGAGATCTCGGAACATTCCCAACTATCCATTCCTTACCCTGACTACCTGCCTTCCTTTCACGCTCCCACTTCCTATCCTTTTCAAAATTATGGATATGATGGAACAAAGGTTTAAATTTATGGATCAGCTCATAATGGTCAGCCATAATGGCTGTTTGTCTCGTGGTTTTCACCTTTTTGGTCCTCCACATGAGCTCTTATCACAGAAGGTAATGAGTTCTTAAATTCCTCTAAGAGAATGACCTCTCTCAGAACCTGATAGGGTGGTTGCAACTCCCAATGTTCATCCCCACCTATTAAACTTATTCTGCTTAACCCTTTCAAATTCTGCATAAGTCTGTCCCGGCTGTCTCCTTAAATTCCAAAACTTTTGCCGATGTGCCTGGGGAACCAATTCATCTGCACCCAGAATAGCCTTTTTAAACCTTGTCATAATTCTTAGACACTGCCCCCCCCCCCCCCAATCCCACCCCTTAGAGGGAAGCATAAACTTCCTGTGCCCGCCCCGTCAGTTTACTCTGCACGGAGTAACATCCACTTTTCTTTTGGCCACTCTATTTGGGTTGCTATTTTCGACAAGGGTTTCTCCATTCTTCCCTTTAAACGTTGCGAGGGCCTGTATAAATTTAAACATATTGCCACTGGGTTCTGTTCTATGATTAAACTCCTGCCAGCTAATTTATAATTTCCAGTGCCTCTAACTGGAACTCTCTCTCTTTTTATTTACCTCTCTCCCTATTCCAACCTCCTCATTTGAAATGAAAATATGAAAAATGAAAATCGCTTATTGTCACAAGTAGGCTTCAAATGAAGTTACTGTGAAAAGCTCCTAGTCGCCACATTCCGGCGCCTGTTCGGGGAGGCTGGTACGGGAATTGAACTGTGCTGCTGGCCTGCCTTGGTCTGCTTTCAGAGCTAGCTCTTTAGCCCTGTGCTAAACCAGCCCCTTCAACTTCCATTTGAAAATATTTTTCTTTCTTTTTGCATTTCTTTTTCTATTGTTTTTAATTCTCTCTCTTACTCGAACTGCAGCTGAATTCTCTCCAGCTCAATTTCCCCACCAGAAAATGTCTTTGATGCCAGACTTCTTTGTGGGCTCTCCTGAGTTTCAAACAGACCCAATTAGTCAACCAATATATCATATATCTCTGCCTTCCTAACCTTAACTGGCAGCTCTATTTTTAATTCACCTGCCAACTTGATAGCTTGTCTTTTTGAAGCCCTTTTATATAAACTAAGACAAGATAAAATCTTAGCAGCTTCCAGAGCCATCCTGTTATATTGGTGTCTCTTTCTAATTTATATTGCAACCCAAAGGTCGCTGTCTACCATGCCAAAGATCCCGGACGGGCCCCAAAATTATGTTACGAACCCCTGGGCCAGTGTTCAGTCAATTCCAGCCCCAGCTGACCTGGAGTCACAACACAATTGAAATTAATAAATAAATAAAACACCTAAAGCTTTTGGCCCTTGGCTGCCCGATAACTGTAATGACCAGGATGGTAAATTTAAACACAATTCCGTTCATTAATACCATTAACTATAATTAAATATGCAGCAAATACAACAGGGTAACTATTATCAAATTCCTAATCCTGCCACCTAAACTCGTCCCACCCTCCCTCTACACAGACATACAAGACAGACAAACACAGAGGGAAGAAGAGGGAGGTAAAATAATAATGAAAGTAAAAAGATAAGAGCCTTTTGCGGGAATTCTCCGGTCATTACGATTCACGTTTCCCACCGGCAGCACATTCCCTACCAGCGGGTTTTACAGTGGCACGGGCGGTCCCATTGAGAATATCCCATTGAGAAGCGGTGGGAAGATTGAATCCCGCTGCCAGCAAACAGCAGCCATTGAGAGATACGTGGCTGGGGGAGCGGAGAATTTCGCCCCTCCTGATGGTTGCTTTTAGCAAACCTTTCTTCAATGTAGGTTGTCGGTTCTGTTTCTAGTCTGTTTCACTGTAAATTAATTTAGAATCATAGAATCCCTACAATACAGAAGGAGGCCATTCTGTCCATCGAACTTGCACCGATCCACTCCGCCCTAAACCCATAACCTGACCTGCACATCGCTGGACACTAAGGGGCAATTTAGCATGGCCAATCCACCTGCACATCATTGGACTGTGGGAGGAAACCGGAGCACCCGGAGGAAACCCACAGAGACACGGGGAATAATTGCAAACTCCACAGTCACCCAACACCAGAATTGAACCCGGGTCCCTGGCACTGTGAGGCAGCAGTGCTAACCACTATCACCGTGCCGCCCAGAAATACAGCAGGTTTTCGGGAGAAAGAAAGAGAGTAGCTCCTTTCCTCTGTGTCCAGCTCTCCAAGTGTCTTCTCGCTGGCTCTCTGGAAATCATCCCACCCAATCATCGCTTGTTATCAGGCAGAATATGGACTTTTGGCCAATTCATTGGCCATCAGCCAGCCAATCGAACCAAGTCCCACCAATCACTCAGGTGCCGAAAAGTTTACGTTCTGCTGTCCGAAAGCTCATAGGGAATTTTGAGTTCCTCATTTCCGCTGCTCGACTTAAAGATATAGGTCCATGAGCATCCATGGATCAAAATGCTAACATCAAAATAAAGGAAGAGGGAATAAGGGGAAATAAAGGAATCAACAGGAAGGACCCCCAAAATATCCATGCAATTTCATACTCCAATTACCACCTCCCTCCCCTCAGAATCTGGAGAGGGTGGGTGTAAAACACTGGCCCTGGCATTCAGCTGGTTGAAGGACGATCTAGTTGAGGCATTTAGGAGGGAGTGAGGAATGACAAACCTCAGTCATGCAAATAGGAAGGAATGTTTAACGGATGGGCTTTTCGTCCCATCACAAGGGGAAAATTAGAAATATCCTTGAACGCTTTTTTGTGCATCTTGGCATAACCTTCGCCTCCGTCGCTTCTGTACCGATGATGCCACTTTCCAAAACGGTGCTGTTGACATGTCTTCATTCGTCCTTAATCATGGTTTCCCAGCCATTACGGTCAACACGACTCCCAACCTATGACTCACACCTCTGCCCTCACCCCTTCTCCTTCCTCCCAGACCAGGATAAGGTCCCTCTTGTCCTCACATTTCACCTCAGCATCGTCCGCATTCAATGAATCATCCTTCACCAACTCCAGCATGATGCCACCACCAAACACATCTTCCCCTGACTCCTCCTGTCAGCATCTCGCAGGAACCGTTCCTTCTGGGATACCGTGGTCCATTCCTTCATCACCCTCAACACCTCACCCTCTTCGCACAGCACCTTTCCATGCAATTACAGAAGGTGTAACATCTGCCCCTTCATCTCTTCCCTGCTCACCATCTCAGGCCCTAAATACTCTTCAAGTAAAGCAGCACTTCACGTGCACCTCCTTCAATCTGGTCTATTGCATTCACTACTCCCAGTGTGGTCTACTCTACATTGGAGACGCTAAATGCAGACTGGGTGACCAGTTTGCAGAACACCTCCGGTCCGTCCACCAGCAGGACCCATTTCAACTCACCATCCTGCTCCCACGCCCACATGTCCGTCCCTGGCCTACTGCACTGTTCCAGTGAAGCCCAACGCAAACTGGAGGAACAGCACCTCATCTTCCCATTAGGCACGTTCCAGCCTTCCGGACTTAACATTGAATTCAACAACTTCAGACTGTGAACTCTCTCCTCCACCTTCATCCCACTTTTATTTCAATCAATTTATTTTCATTTCTTCCATTGATCTGTTTTTCCCTCACCATTGTCACCGCTCCCCCCACCTCACCCCACCAGGGTCATCTGTTCCCTGTTCCAGGATGTCCTTTGACACACCACTAACCCCTCTTCCGTCATTAACACATTCTGATATCTTAATGTGCCAATCTCAGCACCCTTTTTAGTTATTATCACCCCCATTTACATTCCCTTTGTCTTTCTGTCCACAACATCTTTGTCAATCTCTACTAACACTGCCCCTCTATCCAGCCCCACTGCTCCAAGCTCCTCCCTGTGGTGATATGCATCACTGTAAATACACAAGGGGTTGATGTAAATACACGTAGACTAGCTAGACACTAGAGGGAGCACCAGAGACATGACACACAGACACTCAACCAATAGGTCAGTCAGATAGGGCACGACCAATGGGCATTCACGATACACACAGAGGTGACACTACCAGAGGAGGGCATTACACCAACCCATATAAAAGGACACAGCACACATGATCTTTCTCTTTCCAGTGGAGACACTCAGTGAGTACACAGGGTTGATTTGAAACACATCACACCCACCACCTGGATTGTAGCAGACTGGTTCGTCAGTCTCAGTAGCTATAGCAGGATTAACAGGAGAGTCGAATCAAGTAGGAGAATTGTTAACAGTTTAATAAATGTGTTAAAGCTATCTCCAAGTCTGAACCTTCCTTTTATCAGAGTGCGCATCAAGGAAGCAGCTTATGCTATGTCAGGAGCATAACAAAACACTCCCCCCTCCTTACAACAGTATAAATCTGATCCTATTTCCAGTTCTCTCCACCTTTGATAAATAGTCATCCAGACTTGAAACGTTAGAATCGGAGAATCCCCACAGTGAGGAAGGAGGCCATTTGACCCATTGGGTCTGCACTGACCCTATCTATACCCCGACCTATCCCCGTAACCCCACCCTTTGGACAGTTGGGGAAAATTTATCATGGCCAATCCACCTAACCTGCACATCTTTGGACTGTGGGAGGAAACCGGAGAACCCGGAGGAAACCCACACAGACACGGAGAGAACGTACAAACTTCACACAGTCACCCAAGGTCGGAATCAAACCCGGGTCCCTGGCACTGTGAGGCAGCAGTGCTAACCACTGTGCCACCGTGCCTTCCTCCACTCTCTCGCCACAGATGCTATCGGACCTGCTGAGATTGTCCAACATTTTATGTTTTTGGATCAGATGCCAGCAGCCGCAGTAATTTGCTTCTATCTCGGCATTAGAGTTATTTTGACACTTGCCTGGCGGACGATCGCCTGCCTTTTCCTCTCCCTGGAATGATGTAATCCAGTGAAAATACAACATTTCAAAAAACATTTCATAAAAATGTAATATATTTGCATTCCATAGTATCTGATGTTCCATTATTACAATCTTCCTGACAAACATATTGTTCTTTGTTAATAAATAGGAAACTCTGGAAGAGTTCAAGAAAGAATCCAATGACAGTAACAGACCGAGATTGCTGCTTTCAGCTGCAGTGGCATCTGGGATAAGAAATATTCAAGCAGGCTATGAGATAGAGAAGATTTCTGAGTATGTACTAACTGTTTATGTGAAGTACCTTTTGCAAATGATGCTGTTTTCATTACACTCTCCCCCCCCCCCCCCCCCCCGAAAAAATATGAACTGTACTCCTGACAGTAATAACTGGGAGATTGAATAAAGGCCACTTCATTGCAGTAATAAATGATGCAATGTTTCAAACTTCAGGGACAGGAGACAAGTCAGGTGGCTCGTCTGCACCAAGGGGTAAATGTGGTGCAATAAATCAACCGACAAGGTCATTTAAGCTGGAGCACAAATGGATTTAAGGAACAATTAGATTCACTTTTAAAGATGGAAGGCATTGAAAGGTATCACCAGAAGCCAGGAGCCTAGGTTGGATTTCTGACAAAAGGCAGTTTTCATGGATATTCTGCCACTTTCCTCATTCTCATCATGTGAGTCAGGAATAAATTACAGAGCAGGAACAGATTGCTCTCCCTCATCAGAGTTCACCTGTGGTTAGATCCGGGTAGTAGGTATTTAGTTCCTTCCGTACATTTCCCAACACCCTATTTTTGTTTTGTACAGGCATTTGGATTTTATCGGTGTGATGACTTATGAATTCCACGGTCCGTGGGATCCTAAAACTGGACCAAATAGCCCTCTTTACAAGAGTTCCACAGACTATAATGATGACAAATACTTTAATGTCGTACGTATAAAGAATAAAACTATTACCTTCTCATCTTTCCATTTTTCTCAAGGTCTCTTGAATTACTAATGCAAATTTATGAACTTAATTCAAATAAGATGTCTTCCTTGTAGGAGTTTGCTTCAAACTACTGGAAAGAAAATGGTGTCCCTGCAGAAAAACTGTTGGTTGGATTTCCAACTTATGGCCGTACCTTTACACTCTGTTCACCTGATAGCAAGCCTGGCACTGCAGCATGTGGCCCCGCAGCACCGGGGAATTGTACTAAAGCAGCTGGAATTTTAGCATACTATGAGGTATGGTTTAATGCTTCATGCAAAAAGTTATGTCAACACGTTACATTACTGCAGGTACAAAACAAAACTATTGTGTTAGAAAAATAAAGGCAGTTTTAAGGGATTTATATTTGTATTGGTAAATATTAGAAATAAGGTATAGTTTTAAGTGGGTTTAATTTAATGTTTCTGTGCATGGAAGGGTAAAACCTACAGTTATATTCATGCTGGACAAAGATGTTTGTATGTGTGAGGGTTGGATAAGTTCCATTTGTGTTCCTGTTGTGCTTAGAGCGGGCTGCAGCATGAAGAACAAATAAAGCAGCAGTGGTTGCTTAGTTACAGGGGCCTTGTAAAGTAGAGTAGCTTTTAAGTTTTAGTTTAGCTAATTTGATTCCAGTTGAAGATAGGTAAAGAGCGAAAACGCAGCTCTAGCAGCTCTGCTAGAATCAGTGGTTTTAGGAGGCTAAAGAGGGAACATATCTCTCAGCCTTGCTAGAAGAAAAGCCATACAATGGAGTCAAAAGCAAATTACTGCGATGCCAGAATCTGAAACAAAAACAGAAAATACTGAATAATGACAGCATATGTGGAGAGAGAATGGAGCTAAAGTTTCGAGTCTGGATGACTCTTCGTCATATTATGGAGTACTGGTTAAGAAAACAGATGTTTTCAGAATTCCAAAGTCCAGCTAGTTAAAAAAACTAGAGAAAATAAGAGAAGTGTCCAAGACGTCTGGAGCTAAGGGAACAGTGATAAAGGTTTTGTTCAGAGTAATTCAAGGAAGATTAAACAACGTGTTCCGAGTTAAAGAGACAATTGCAGTAACCAGATTTAAAGTGGGACAGCAGCCTTCAAATGTAAAACAAACTTCTGATGCCATTTTAAGACAGTCTGGAAATCAAAAGTTAAAACAACTGTGAGCAGTTTGCACAGCACTCAAGGCAAAGAAACCCTAAAGGTGTTGATGTAAAATTCTGGACTGGATTCACTATCACAAGTGGAGTGAAAACTTTGTTTAAAAATGTAATTTGGAAAACCTGGTTTGGATTTCGGAATGGAAAGCATTATTCTGAGAGAGGGTTTTAAAGTATGTTTTTTGAATATGGAAACTCCCATGTGACTGCCATCTGGGAGATTCTGAGGAGAAATCGATTAACTTGGGTACGGAGCAGAGAGTGCATTTGACCACAGCCAATTGTGCTTAAAGGGACTATGTGTTAATGAGAACATTGTAGCTTAAGATGTACTTTGTAATCCGTTTTGCTCTTAAAATATGTGTGTAATTGTTAAGCTAAGGGAGGAATAAAGAAGTATTGTATCACAATTCAATTTTTTCATGTGTAATAGTTTCTCTTTTCTTGTTGTTAAAACTAATTAGTGGTCCTGTTGTCTCTTGCTCCACGTTATATTTTTAAAAAGTAAACGTTAGTCTTTTGAACTAGGACTCCATTCTGGGATCTTGTCGTCCAGTTATAACATCAGCTGGGATTATAACAGTAGCACATATCAATTCACCATGACTGTTACAAATTACAACCCAATTGCCAGTTGAAGGAAACTGCTGATACCAGAGTCACTCCAAGTCAGGAGAGTTCTTGAGTCTTAACTTCTCAAGAGTCTGCAGATGAGGAATTAGATTCAGTCAGCAGATTTAGCCAGGAAGGAACTCAAAAATGGACTTAGGAGAGCTAGAAGGGGGCATGAAAAAGCCCTGGCGGGAAGGATTAGGGAAAACCCCAAGACGTTCGACACTTATGTGAGAAATAAGAGGATGATCAGAGTGAGAGTAGGGCCGATCAGGGATAGTGGAGGGAACTTGTGCCTAGAGTCTGAAGAGATGTGGGAGGCCCTAAATGAATACTTTGCTTCAGTATTCACTAGTTAGAGGGACCTTGTTGCCCATGGGAACAGTGTGAACCAGGTTAATAGACTCGAACAGGTTGATATTAAGAAGGAGGATGTGCTGGAAATTTTGAAAAGCATCAGGCTGGATAAGTCCCCTGGGCCTGACGGGATATTCCCAAGGTTACTACGGGAAGTGAGGGAGGAGATTGCTGCGCCGTTGGCGATGATCTTTGCATCCTCACTCCACTGGAGTAGTAGCGGATGATTGGAGGGAGGCGAATGTTATTCCCCTGTTCAAGAAAGAGAATAGGGAAATCCCTGGGAATTACAGGCCCATCAGTCTTACGCCTATGGTGAGCAAAATATTGGAAAGGATTCTAAGAGATAGGATTTATGATTATTTCAAAAAACATAGTTTGATTAAAGATAGTCAGCATGGTTTTGTGAGGGGCAGGTCATGCCTCACAAGCCTCATTGAATTCTTTGAGGATGTGACGAGACACATTGATGAAGGTCGGGTAGTGGATGTGGTGTATATGGATTTCAGTAAGGCACTTGATAAGGTTCCCCATGGTAGACTCATTCAGAAAGTTAGGGGACATGGGATACAGGGAAATTTGGCTGTCTGGATACAGAATTGGCTGGCCAAAGAAGACAGCAAGTGGCAGTGGATGGAAAGTATTCCGTCTGGAGGTCGGTGACCAGTGGTGTCCCGCAAGGATCTGTTCTGGCATCTCTGCTCTTTGTGGTTTTTATAAATGACTTGGATGAGGAAGTGGAAGGGTGGGTTAGCAAGTTTGCCGATGGCACGAAGGTTGGTGGACTTGTACATAGAACATAGAACTGTACAGCACAGTACAGGCCCTTTGGCCCACGATGTTGTGCCGAACTAGTCTGAAACTAAGATCAAATCAACCTATTCCCAATCATTCTAGTGCACTCCCATGTTCCTATCCAATAATCGCTTGAAAGTTCCTAAAGTGTCCGACCCCACTACCATAGTTGGGAGTGCGTTCCATGCCCCAACCACTCTCCGAGTAAAGAACCTACCTCTGACATCCCCCCTATATCTTCCACCATGAACTTTATAGTTATGCCCCCTTGTAACAGCTACATCCACCCAAGGAAAATGTCGCTGAACGTCCACTCTATCTATCCCTCTCATCATCTTATACACCTCAATTAAGTCACCTCTCATCCTCCTTCGCTCTAATGAGAAAAACCCGAGCTCCCGCAACCTTTCCTCATAAAACCTACCCTCCAATCCAGGCAGCATCCTGGTAAATCTCCTTTCCACCCTTTCCAATGCTTCCACATCCTTCCTATAATGAGGTGACCAGAACTGCACACAATACTCCAAATGTGGTCTAACCAAGGTCTTGTACAGTTGCAACATAACCTCAAGGCTCTTAAACTCAATCCCCCTGTTAATAAATGCTAACACACGACAGGCTTTCTTCACGGCTGTCCACTTGGGTGGCAACTTTTAGAGATCTATGGACATGAACTCCGAGATCTCTCTGCTCCTCCACATTCTTCAGAACCCTGCCGTTAACCCTGTAATCTGCATTCAGATTTGTCCCACCAAAATGAATCACCTCACACTTATCAGGGTTAAACTCCATCTGTCACTTTTCAGCCCAGCTCTGCATCCTATCAATGTCTCTTTGCAGCCTACAGCAGCCCTCCACATTATCCACTACTCCACCAATCTTGGTGTCATCAGCAAATTTACTAACCCAACCTTCAACTCCATCATCCAAGTCATTGATAAAAATCACAAATAGCAGAGGACCCAGCACTGATCCCTGTGGTACACCCGCAGGTGACTGGTCTCCAGCCAGAAAATTTACCATCTCCCACCACCCTCTGTCTTGTATGTGATAGCCAGTTACTGATCCAATCCGCCAAATTTCCCTCTATGCCACGCCTCCTTACTTTCTGCATGAGCCGACCATGGGGCACCTTATCAAACGCCTTACTAAAATCCATGTATGCGACATCAACTGCTCTACCTTCATCTATGTACTTAGTTACCTCAAAGAATACAATCAAACTTGTGAGGCAAGACTTACCCCTCACAAATCTGTGCTGACTATCCTGGATAAAGCTGTATCTTTCCAAATGATCATAAATCCTATCCCTCAGGACCCTTTCCAATAATTTACCGATGACCGAAGTGAGACTAATCAGCCTATAATTCCCAGGGTTATACCTATTCCCTTTCTTGAACATGGGGACAACATTTGCCTCTCTCCAGTCTTCTGGCACTATTCCTGTAGACAGTGAGGACATAAAGATCAAAGCCAAAGGCTCTGCAATCTCATCCCTCACCTCCCAAAGAACCCTAGGATATATCCCATCCGGCCCATGGGACTTATCTATCCTCAGGCTTCTCAAAATTTCTAACACATCTTCCTTCCGAATATCTCCCTCCTCCAGCCTGTATCGTACTATCCTCATCAACAACATGGCCCCTCTCCTTTGTGAACACTGAAGAAAAGTATTCATTTATGGCCTCTCCTATATCTTCAGACTCCAGACACGTTCCCACTAGTGTCTTGACCGGCCTTAACTTCATCTTGGTCATTCTTTTATTCCTCACATAAGTGTAAAAAGCCTTGGGGTTTTCCTTGATCCTACCCGCCAAGGGCTTCTCAAGCCCCCTCCTAGCTCTCTTAAGCCCTTTCTTGAGCTCCTTACTAGCTATCTTGTATCCCTCAAGTGCCCTAACTGAACCTTGTTTTCTCATCCTTACATAAGCCCCCTTCTTCCTCTTGACAAGACATTCAACCTCTTTTGTAAACCATGGTTCTCTCACTCGACCATTTCCTCCCAGCCTGACAGGGACATACCTATCAAGGACACGCAGTATTTGCTCCTTGAACAAGCTCCACATCTCAATTGTGCCTATCCCTGACAGTTCCTGTTTCCATCTTAAGCTCCCCAATTCTTGCTTAATCACATCATAATTACCCTTCCCCCAGTATTAAACCTTGCCCTGCCATATGTTCCTATCCCTCTCCATTGCTATAGCGAAAGTCACCGAATTGTGGTCACTATCTCCAAAGTGATCTCCCACAACCAAATCTAACACTTGGCCCAGTTCATTACCCAGTACCAAATCCAATGTGGCCCCGCCTCTTGTCGGTCTATCCACAAATTGTGTGAGGAAACCCTCCTGCACACACTGGATAAAAACAGCCCCATCCAAACTATTCGAATTATAGTGGTTCCAATCAATATTTGGAAAGTTAAAGTCACCCATGACAACTACCCTGTGACTACTGCACCTATCCAAAATCTGCATTGCAATCTTTTCCTCCACTTCTCTGTTCCTGTTTGGGGGCCTATAGAAAACTCCTAACAAAGTGACCGCTCCTTTCCTATTTCTAACTTCAGCCCACACTACCTCAGTAGACAGATCCTCCTCAAACTGCCTTTCTGCAGCCGTTATACTATCCTTGATTAACAATGCTACTCCTCCACCTCTTTTACCACCTTCCCTAATCTTACTGAAACATCTAAACCCCGGAACCTCCAACAACCATTCCTGCGCCTGTTATCTCCGTAATGGCCACAACATCGTAGTCCCGGGTACCAATCCATGCTTCAAGCTCACCAACCTTATTCCTGATGCTCCTCACATTGAAGTAGACACACTTCAAACCACCTTCATGCCTGTAAGTCCACTCTTGTGACCTTGGCACCTTCCTCAGTACTGCACTACCCACAACTTCCTGAACTCCAGCAATGCTATCTCCTGGACTACTAATCAGTTTCCCATCCCCCTGCCAAATTAGTTTAAACACCGCCGAAGAGCTCCCAGGATATTGGTGCCCCTCTGGCTCAGATGCAAACCGTCCTGTTTGTACAGGTCCCACCTTCCCCAGATTGTGCTCCAATTATCCAAGTAACTGAAACCCTCCCTCCTACACCATCCCTGTAGCCACGTGTTTAACTGCACTCTCTCCCTGTTCCTCACCTCGCTAGCACGTGGCACTGGCAGCAAACCAGAGATGACAACACGGTCTGTCCTGGCTCTCAGTTTCCATCCTAGCTCCCTGAATTCCTGTTTTACACCCCGTCCCTCTTCCTACCTATGTCGTTGATACCGATGCGTACCACGACTTGTGGCTGCTCCCCTCCCCCTTAAGGATCCTGAAAACACGATCAGAGAGATCACGGACCTTGGCACCTGGGAGGCAACACACCAACCGTGAGTCTCTGTCGTTACCACAGAACCGCCTATCTGTCCCTCTAACTATAGAGTCTCCAATAACTAATGCTCTCCTGCTCTTCCCCTTCCCTTCTGAGCCACAGGGACAGTCTCAGTGCCAGAGACCTGGTCACCCTGGCTTCCCCCCCCCCCGCGAACAGTATCCAGAACGGTATACCTGTTAGTAAGGGGAACAACCGCAGGGGAACCCTGCACTGACTGCTTCCTCCCCCCTCCTTTTAAACATCACTCAGCTCCCTTCATTCTTAGGAGTAACTAAATCCCTGTAGCTTCTATCTATAACCGACTCTGTCTCCCGAATGATCCTCCGTTCAGCCAGCTCCAGCTCCAGTTCCCTAACACGGTCTTTGAGGAGCTGGAGATGGTGCACTTCCTGCAGGTGAATTCAGCAGGACCACTGACGATGTCCCTCACCTCGAACATCCTGCAGGAGGAACATTTCGCTGCCCTCTCTGCCATCCCTTCCATTTATTCACTTGACAATTACAGAGAGAAAAAAGAAAGTTTACCTGATTTTCACGCTCCCCACAGGTTAGAGGTGGTGGAAGGGTGGAGAGGGGAAAAGGAAAGAAAAGCTGGCCTCACCGACTCACCGCACAATCTTTTGTTTTTTGGTTAGAGGAGGAGGATGGGTGGGAAACACTACCTGTGTAGTGTCTCGGGTTTAACCACTGTCTGAAATATATTAGGTCTAGAAACTCACCCGACAGCAGCTTTCCACAATTCACTCCCCGCAACAGCCAATCAGCGTCGCCGCTCTGCCGCCCTCTGCAGGATTCTTGCCTCAACTTCTCCCCACAGTCTATCCTCACTGAGAGCTCCTTCCAGTCGCAGTGACTGCACCTGAGGCACATCACTCCCCGCAACAGCCAATCAGCATCGCCGGAGATAGTGTTGAGGGTTGAAGGTTACAACAGGACATGGACAGGATGCAGAGCTGGGCTGAGAAGTGGCAGATGGAGTTTAACCTTGATAAATGTGAAGTGATTCATTTTGGAAGGTCGAATTTGAATGCTGAATACAGGGTTAAAGGCAGGATTCTTGGAAGTGTGGAGGAACAGGGGGATCTTGGGGTCCACATACATAGATCCCGAAAAGTTGCCACCCAGGACGATAGGGTTGTTAAGAAGGCATATGGTGTGTTGGTTTTCATTAACAGGGGGATTGAGTTTATGAGCCGCGAGGTTTGTTGCAGCTTTATAAAACCCTAGTTAGACCAGACTTGGAATATTGGGCGCGATTCTCCGCTGCCCACGACGGGTCGGAGAATAGCGGGAGGGCCTTCCCGACAATTTTCACGGCCTCCCGCTATTCTCCCCCCTTCCGGCCGCCCCCCGACATGAATCCTGCTCGCCGTTTTTTACGGCGAACAGCGATTCTCCGCAGGCCGATGGGCCGAATACCGCAGAGTTTACGGCCGTATTCACACCTGCTTTCAGCGTTCGTGAAAACGGTCGCAAAGTGCCCGTCCCGGACAACCATGACACAAGGGTGGCATGGGCCTGCGATCAGTGGGCACCGATCGCGGGCAGCGGGTCCGACACCCGCGCACTATTTATTCTTCCGCCGCCCCGCAGGATCAGTCCGCGGGGCGGCTGAGGGGCATGACGGCCCGCGCATGCGCGGGTTTGACGCGTCTGCGTGATGACGTCATTCGCGCATGCGCGGGTTGGAGCCGTCCAACCCGCACATGCGCGGCTGACGCCATCGTGCGCGTCAGCCGCCGTGACTCTTGGCGGGCGGAGTTAGCGACGTTCGCTAACTCCGCGTCGCCGTGATTCCCCTGGCCCCGATACTAGCCCCGCCCGGAGGGGGAGAATCGGGTCCCGGGACGGAGCTCCGAGGCTGGCGTAAAACACGGCCAGTTTCACGCCAGCCTTCACGGCACGCCGGATTTGCGGAGAATCGCGCCCATTGCGTCCAGTTCTGGTCGCCTCATTATAGGAAGGATGTGGATGCTTTGGAGAGGGTGCAGAGGAGATTTACCAGGATGCTGCCTGGACAGGAGGGGATGTCTTATGAAGAAAGGTTGAGGGAGTTGGGGCTTTTCTCACGGAAACGAAGAAGGCAGAGAGGTGACTTGATAGAGGTGTACAAGGTGATGACTGGCGTGGATAGAGTGGATAGCCAGAGACTTTTCCCCAGGGTGGAAATGTCTGTCACAAGGGGACATAATTTTAAGGTGATTGGAGGAAGGTATAGGGGAGATGTCAGAGGTAGGTTCTTTACACAGAGAGTAGTGGGGTGTGGAATGCACTGCCAGCAGAGGTGGTGGAGTCAGAGTCATTAGGGACATTTAAGCAACTCTTAGACAGGTACATGGACAGCAGTAAATTGAAGAGGTGTAGGTTAGGTTGATCTTAGATTAGGATAAATGCTCGGCACAACATCCTGGGCTGAAGGGCCTGTACTGTGCTGTACTGTTCTATGTTCTATGAACAATTGGCCTCTGAGCAAAGATCATGCCAACTACCACAATGTCCAGGCTCCCCGTATCTTTGCCTGTGAACAATCTGCCAACATACTAAATCCCTAACAGAATATTTATCATAATTGCATTCCACATTCCTCTTCAATAAAAAACACAGTAAGAATATCCCATGTGCTATAGTAAATGCCATGTGCCACACAGACAGTCACCCAAGGTCGGAACTGCACCTGGGCCCCTGACGCTGTGAGGCAACAGTGCTAATCACTGTGCCACCGTACCGTCCTTGATTAATCGCAATCCCCCAAACTCAAGTGAATACAACTTGCATTCATGTTTTACCTTTCACCACTATAGGATGTCACTAAGAGCTTAATGGCCAACAAACCCGCAGCTTTAACTTGACACCATTTTATTGGTATCCAAAGGCATTTATGACGAGCCTCTCCTTTTAAACACATGGCATGGTACTAAAATGTGCACATTTTTGTGAACAGATATGTGATTTTCTGAAAGGCGCCAATAAAGAGTGGATGGAGGAGCAGGAGGTTCCATATGCATACAAAGATGACGAGTGGGTTACTTATGACAATTTGAAGAGTTATGAGAAAAAAGTATGTATTTAATAATTATCTTCTGCTATGTTTACTAATTGTACATAATACATCCAGCTGGACTGTACAGTGTATAAAGTTGGCTTCACAGTTGGGTTAGATATAGATTTCATCAAATAGCTAGGATGACACTGAATACAGAGCTTTGATTTGATACAATTGTATTAGTTTCCAAAGGCATTTTTGACAAGATTCTCCTTTTAACTGCGTTTACATTTTCTGTAAAGTTGGCCTGAAAGCTTTTCTGTGCAATCATAGTGAACAATTTGCTATTTGGAAACTCCCAGCCTCTTAGCTTTAAATCCTTTCCTAAAGGCGTGTCCATGGCACTCAGTACTGGCCAAGTGCCCGGACATCATGAGTAAGCCTAGAGTGAGCAGTCTGTGCTCATATGCAGCAACCTGGACAACGTACAGGTGTAACATAGAACATAGAACAGTACAGCACAGAACAGGCCCTTCGGCCCTCGATTTTGTGCCGAGCAATGATCACCCTACTCAAACCCACGTATCCACCCTATACCCGTAACCCAACAACCACCCCCCCACCCCGAACCTTACTTTTTAGGACACTACGGGCAATTTAGCATGGCCAATCCACCTAACCCGCACATCTTTGGACTGTGGGAGGAAACCGGAGCACCCGGAGGAAACCCACGCACACACGGGGAGGACGTGCAGACTCCGCACAGACAGTTTGGACTGATAAATGGCAAGTAACATTCATGTCACACAGGTGGCAGGCAATGGCCACTTAAACAAGAGAGAATCTAACCATCCCACCTTGACATTCAATAGCATTACCATCGCTAAATCCCTCACCATAAATATCCTGGGGATTACCAGTGACCAGAAACTGAGTTGGACTATCCATATAAATACTGTGGCTACCAGAGCAGGTCAGAAGGTGGGAATTGTGAGGTAAGCAACTCACCTCCTGACTCCCCAAAGTTTGTCCATGTCACAAGTCAGGTATGTAATGGAGTAGTCTCTATTTATGTGAATGAGTACAGCTTCAAGAACATTCAAAAAGCTTGGCACCATACAGCGTAAAGCAGCTCGCTTGACTGGCACTCATCCGCCACCTTCAACATCCACTCCCTCCACCACCAAGTGCAGCAGCACGTACCAATTACAAGATGCAACGTAGTAACTCACCACAGCTCCTTCGACAGCAGCTTCCAAACCCGCCACTTCTGCCATATACAAGAACAAAGTCAGCAGGTGCATGGGAAAACCACCACCAAGCCACTTGCTATCCTGACTTGGAAATATATCGCTGGTCCTTCACTGTCACTGGGTCAAAACCCTGGAACTCCCTTCTCAACACCATTGTGGGTGTACATACAGCACGTGGACTGCACTCACCACAACCTTCTCAAGGGTCATTAGGGATGGGCAATAGAAATACTGGTCTCCATCCCATGGAATAATTTTTAAAAGTTCATTTGGGGCAACATCACAACAGAGATTGAGAGATTTTTGTGAGGCAAGGATATTAAGAGTTATAGAACGAAAGCATATCGTTGGAGTTAAGATATTAGGTCAGCATGATCTAATTGAATGACAGAGCAGGCTTGACGGGTTGAATACAAATCGCTATTCCGATGGGCAAAACCTAACGCTGGCGGGATTTTACGGTCTTGTCAAACTCCGTGGCCTTTCAAACAGCTCACTGCATTTTACAGCCCCACTGTCACCACGTTAGAGACGTCAAACTCCACCCCTCTTTCTCAAATTCACACAAATACTCGTAGTTTCCACAAAGCATCACAAAATGTAATAGAACCTTTGGATTTGATTTTCCGTCGACACTCTCAGGAACAAGCACGTATCACCAAACCGCTGCCTGACTGGATCCTGGAAACATTCTGGTTTATATGACTGGGTTCCATGACAGGCTGTGCATTTATTTGCTGTGGTATCTTGGAAGCATCTGACTAATTTTGTACCACAATGTAGTTGAAATGAAAACTATCAATTTAACTATTTACAATGATCTTGTGAAGTAACAACAGTCCACTGGTGCATAATACCACCATTAAATTTAAAATAATGTTTCAAATTATTTTCATATAGGTGGAATGGTTGAAGAATAATAGTTTTGGTGGTGCGATGGTTTGGACAATCGACATGGATGATACTAAAGGTACTTTCTGTAACCAAGGAAAAACACCTCTTATTAATAAGCTGAAGAATATGCTTTCTTCAAATTCGAAAGCTGAAGATGATTCATCAGGTAATTACATTTAATACAACAATTCCGAACCAGGTAAATATACATTACTTTGGAATATAGAAGACTTTCTTTATTCTATAATCGTGAATATTTTCATGATCTTCACTATATAAAGATTTCTGAAACACTGCACATTACATGGAGCGGCACAGTGGTTAGCACTGCCGCCTCACAGCGCTGAGCACCCTGGTTCGATCCCACTGTCAGGTGGATGTACCTTTAAGAAATGGGTGTTCATCAAATAGCTGTAGTGATGTCAGTGTGTGGGTGGAGCAGGGCTGTCTGTTTTTCACTTTCGTTTTTGAGCTGACAGCTGCAGTGTGTTTTAGTTTCGTTTTCAGAGGTGGATAGCTGCATTCAAAGCAAGCAGCTGTTTTATGATCTCTCTTTCTACAAGCTAAGGAATGTCTCCAGATCATTGATTATTTCTAAGTAGTACCTGTTTCTGTAGAGTATTTAAACCTGCTGTCTTTATTTTAGAAAGGATTTGACTTATGGATGTTGTTTGGGAAGTTATTAAGGGTTACCTATAGAATATTGTATTTGCGAAAGTATCAGTGTTTGTAGTTGATAATATTTTTACTGTGGGTTTATAAAATGTTAACTTGATTCATAGAATAAACATTGTTTTGTTTTAAACATACTTTAGATCTCTGTTGCACCACACCTGTAAAGTGGGCCCTTGTGCTCCCCATGACCAAAATCTATTTAAAGTTGTGGGTCAGGTGAACTCCATGATATACTTTGGGGTTCTCTAAACCCTGGCCCATAATACCCAGCCCCTGGTCACTGTCCGGGTGGAGTTTGCACATTCGCCCCGTGTCTGCGTGGGTCTCATTCCCACAACCCAAAAATGTGCAGGGTCGGTGGATTGGCCAAGCTAAATTGCCCTTGATTGAAAAAAAAATATTGGGTACTCTAAACACTTTTTTAAAGTCTTTACATGGACTGAAGAAAACAAACAGCATAATAGAATCTGAGGCAGTCACATTCTGAAAACTACCATTCCTTCTCCTGTAAATACAAAATTGTTTCACACTGTAAATACCTCAAATATGTTTGCTTCTTCTCCTCCCCCGACACACGCTGTTCAAAACCATTTTATCCACTTGTTATTTTCTCTGAACTTTCCCTTTTTAATTGAACCCATTCTGCACATTGTTAGTAATTAATAAACTTAATGTTCCTTTGTCTTTTAAGCTATCACTGGTATTCCACAAACTAATTAACTACTCTTGCTTTTCTGCCAATTATTTGGTTTGCTTTTCCTTCTCGTTTTACTTGATCCTACTTCTGTTTACTTGCTTTGTATTTCCTGGTCTTTCACCTGTCATTTCTACATTAATTTAAATCACACCATTTTTAAACGCCCACATTCCTGCTTGCCATAATCACTTATTTCAAATTCTATTTTATTCACGATCTGTTTAACCAATTGATGCAATAAAGATCTGGAGGAGAGTAAAGTATAAATAAATAAATGTTAATTATTAAACCTCTTTGGGCCACCATAATACCTGGAATACATAGAACATACAGTGCAGAAGGAGGCCATTCGGCCCATCGAGTTTGTACCGACCCACTGAAGCCCTCACTTGCACCCTATCCCCGTAACCCAATAATCCCTCGTAACCTTTTTGGACACTAAGGGCAATTTAGCACGGCCAATCCACCTAACCTTTGGAGCACCCAGAGGAAACCCACACAGACAAAGGGAGAACGTGCAGTCTCTGCACAGACAGTGACCCAGCAGGGAATCGAACCTGGGACCCTGCCGCTGTACAGCCACAGTGCTATCCACTTGTGCTACCGTGCTGCCCAATGCTTGTTTATAAATTACTGCAAAAAAACATTAAACCTAATTGGCCTGGATTTTGCACTGTCCACAAAGGAGAGAAATAAAAGACAGAGAAAGGACCAAAAAGTTACTTACTTTCTTGAAATATTACCCATTCATTTTATTTTGTAGGAATGAGACCTCACAGTTGTCAAATTACTTTTGCAGAGTAAAAAGGGTTATTCAGCAATGATTATCAATTTTGATAACTCGCTTACTACAGGACGCGTCAGGCCCACCTTCTTAGCAATTTCTGGAAAGGGAATTAGTGTAAAAGTACTGCGCTATCGTGTTGTTGCAATCATTTTGATGCAGAGTCACATGGTGAGGACTGAAGCAGAATACCCAGCGGAAGTTCAGAGATCTCAAGACAGCAATTTCCGGGTTTACATGTTTGATTGTGCATGTACATACTTCAGAAGTTGCTATCATATTTCCTCTATTATAATGCTGAGGACCTCATGTGTTGCCATCGTACATTCTGGACCAAAGTTACATTTGTGGGAAAAGTATTCAAATATTAAATATGAATTGACTCTGTCTCAACAACTAACAAAGTCCAATAAACATTAGATTTCTGAAAGTTATAAATTACACCAAATCCTAACATATTTGAGAGTATTTAGATGTAATAAATCACAAAAGACTAGAATACAGGTACAGCAAGTAGTTAGGAAAGTTAATGGAATTTTGTCAATTATTGTGCGGGAGTCAGTTACCAAAGTAGGGAGGTTATGCTTCAGTTGTACAGAGCATTGGTGAGACCATATCTTGAGTTTTGTGCACAGTACTGGTCTCCTTAAATAAGGAAAGATGTAAATAGCAGAATGCAAGCAGTTCAGCGAAGGTTTACCTGACTAAAACCAGGAATGGGCCCGTTATCTCATAAGGAAAGATTGGAGAGGTTAGGTTTGAATCCATTAGAGTTTAGAAGAGTAAGAGGCAACTTGATCAAAACCTTTAAGACCCTGAGGTGCATTGACAGGGTGAATGTGGAGAGGATGCTTCCTCTTGTGGTATAATCTAGAACTTGGGGGACACTGTTTAAAAATAAGGGGTTGCCCATTTAAAACAGAGATGAGGAGAATTTTTCCCTCTGAGGGTCGTGAGTGTCTGGAACTCTCTTCCTAAAAAGACAGTGGAAAGAGAGCCTTTGAATATTTTTCAGGCAGAGCTCGATAGATTCTTGATTAACAAGAGGGTGCAAGGTTATCTGGGGTAGCTGGGAATGTGGGGTTGAGGTTACAATCAGATCAGACAGGATCGTATTGAATGGTGGGGCAGGCTTGAGGGGCTGAGGCCTATTTCTGCTCCTAATATATCTTTTTCTTACATACGTATATATTAATAGGTGACTAATGAAGAAAATACTTGCATCAAACAACGCTTTAACATTTTCTTCCGACATCTCAAAGCATTTAACAGCCCAGTGCGTCACTGTTCTTACACAGGAAAAGTAAAACTATTAAGCAACCAGTAACATGGTAGTTATACAGTAATCGCCCGTTATACTGCGCTCCGCAATACCGCGGTTCGCGATATACGGCGGGGGGCTTATGGACCCCAACTGTCAGCTTCCCTTTCCGGATCAAAGTGAGCCGGCCGCTGAAATTAACACTGCCGGCTGAAATTGACATTGCCGGCTGCTCCTCTCTCACTGAGATTCAGTGAGAGAGGAGCAGCTCACACAGCGTCCGGAAGTGGATAGTGCAGAGCTACAGCTGGTACCTCCATAGTGGTTGAGGTAGGGTGGGGGGGGAGGGGGTGGGGGGGAGGGGGTGGGGGTGGCGGTGTGGAGAAAGGCCTGAACTGCAGGGGTTTGGGACCGAGGAGAGATGCGACACCCCCCTGACACTTGTTCCCAAACCACCAAGTTGACAGCCCTGACACCTAAAACTGAATCCCAGCCTTGCCTTTGAAACTGACATGCAGCACAGGGTGCAAGCGCGTGCGGCAGATGGGGTGCAGACAGCAAGACCTTGTAAGTTCCTGGTAAGTCTCTGTGGGTTGTTTTAATTAGATCCACGATGGGAGTTTTAAATTTATTAAAAAATCTATGCATGCGCTTCCCATTGTGAGTCTACGGGGGTCTGACCTCTCCCCCCGCCCCCCGTAGACTCACAATGGGAAGCGCATGCATAGATTTTTAAATAAATTTTAAACCCCCATCGTGGATATCCACGGCTCGGATGCAACGCGGGTGGCTGTCTTGGACCCCAACACCCGCGTTATAAAGGGGGACTACTGTATTACTGGACTTGCCCCTTTGACCCGTCCCATTACTCCCCCTTTTAGCCTTGCAACATTAAACTAGTGCCATTTCTATCTCTCCTGCACTACCCTTTTATGCATCTTTCCGCCCTCCTTTAAATTGTTCAAAGCCTAGCCATTTCTAACTTCCCCTGATTCTGAAGAAAGGCCACAGGCCTGAAACATTAATCCTGGCTGCGATTCGGCGACCCTGTTGTGCCCGGTGCCAATCCGGTGAATCGCGCGCGGGTCCGGACCGATCGCTCCGCCAGGCACAACCTGGAGCCTAATTGCTCATTTAAATACCCAGAAGCCGGAGTCACCTGGGACTCAGCGTCTGTGCCTGGGAGACCTCACCAGAGCACCGCTGAGTGCTGACCCACACTAAGGTGGACCAGCCGTAACAACACCGGGGGAGGGGGCTCTCCCAGGCCGTTGGAGACCCCTAGGTGGTCAGGGAAAGGGCAGGGTGGCACTCTGTCACTCCTTCTGGCACATGGGTGCCGCGGCACTGCCAGGTTACCAGTGCCAAGATGCCAGGTTGGCATGCCGGGGTCAGGTCCGGGGAGTGGGGCATTGCCAAGTGGAGACGGGGTGGGGGGGGGGTCCTGGGGTTTCCCCCAATTGAGGGGGTCAAAAAAGCAGGAGGAAGGGCCTGAAAGGGGGGGGGGGGGAGAGAAAGATTGGGACTGCCGGACAGAATGGTGCCCCACCTGCAATGAGCCTTTCCCATTGACAGGAAATCCCTCAGAGCGGCCTCGACGGTGACGAACTCCCCGAGGCCAAACCAAAACAGCAAAGTGCTGTTGGATAGCGGGATGTCTCAGCGCTACAGCCGCCAGGAACACCCGCTAAACGCGGCGTTCAACCGACTTTAACTTCAGCCTGCTGGAGCACGTTTCTGTCCTCACAGATGCTGCATGATCTGATGGTATTTCCAGCATTTTTATTGTTATTTCAGATTTCCAGCATCTGTGCCATCATTTTGCTTTTGGATTGTTATTGTAATCCAAAGTGGGCAAAAAGCTAGAAATTGCCCAGCCTGACCAGGTTATCGCCAATCTTGCCTCTTCCCTGTGATGCTCCTAAATTCAACAATTGAAAGGGTTTCAATCCAGCTTTTCCCAGTTGTGGGATTACAATACAAAATTGCTTCTACTCTGTACTGATTTGGTGACTATGCTTATTGACAGTGGTATGAGAATAGAAAAATGTCACACAGATGAAATAAAATGCTCCTCAGTTTGGGATGTGGCACAATGATTTCAGAAAGTACTTAAGCATATGGGTGGCACAGTGGTTGGCACTGCTGCCTCACAGCCCCAAGGACTTGAATTCAATTCCGGCCTTGGGTCACTGTCTGTACGGAGTCTGCACATTCTCCCCGTGTCTGCGTGCGTTTCTTCCGGGTGCTCCGGTTTCCTCCCAAAGTCCAAAGATGTGTAGGTTACGTAGATTGGCCGAATTAAATTTCCCCTTAATGTTCAAAGATGTGTAGGTTAGGTGGGGTTACGGGGAATGGGCTGAGGTAGGGTGCTCTTTCAGAGGGTCGGTGCTGACACGATGGGTCAAGTGGCCTCCTTCTGCACTGTCGGGATTTTATGGATTCTAATTAAAAAGAGGAAATAGAAGATTTTGCCTCTCCAAACGCCTACCCCCTTTAAATCGTTCCTTAAAACAGTCCTCTAGGAGAACCTTTGTCTGAATATCTCTTTATGTAACTCAATACACTCTCCTGTGAAATATATTAGGATGTTTTGCCATTTAAAGGATGCCCTGTTATCGTCAGGAAAATGCGCAATTTAAGACATCATAAACGCTATCTTCTTTGTCAACTTCAATATATTCTTGTTTCTTCTTTCAGCCACAACTCCATTGCCAAGCTCTGCTGTCGATAATTCACCAGCAAATTCAAAGTCTTCCACCACCTGCCCCGATCTGGAATTCTGCCATGAGAAAAGTAATGGAAAGTATCCAGTTCCATGTGCTGTGGACAGCTTTTATCGATGTACCAACAAGAGCACCGACATAGAAACCTGCCCCAGGGGTACTTCCTATAACACTATTAGAGACAAATGCGTCTGGCCACCCAGGTTATTTCCAGCAATCGATTTAGCAGCCAACAGTTTTTGCAACAGCAAACCGGATGGTAACTATGCCATTCCAGTTCCCATCTATTATAAATGCACTGCAGGTGGAACACGGCTGAAGCAGTGCCCCTCTGATCTACTCTATAATTCAATTAGCAGAAACTGCAACAATGGAAATATGTTTGCTGACTTTGATGTGAACTTTTGCAGTAATAATCTTGATGGTAGCTACCCAATTCCAGGCAGACCAAACAAATTCTACCACTGCTCCAATAAAGATACCAACATAGGGAGATGTCCTAAGGGAAGTGTCTATAATAATTTATGTAAATGTTAAACACAGCTTTGTGAAGAACACGTCATTGTTGAATAAAGAACTGAAAAATTGCAACATTAAATAGATTTTATTAGAGACCATTCTAACACAAGACTTCCTTGGACTATTACATCATATTGCTTAAAATTTGAATTTCCAAACGTTATCCACACTCATCTTGGCCACTGTAAGATTGATTGTGATGTTCCTGCTGACCAACACTGGCACCTTGGTGATCAGCCACTAAATTTAATATCCTATCTTAAAATTCATCCGTTTTCCTCTCGACCCTAACAATTATGTTCGGGTTCTGCTAGGATCATTCGGCTCCTGGCTGCATTACAGCTTTGGTTCAAAAATGGACAAAAGAGCTGAATTGAAGGAGATGAGATGAGAGTGATCATCCTTGATGTCAGGACAGCATCTGACTGAGTATGGCATCAAGGAGCCCCAGCAAAATTAGAGTCAATGGGAATCAGGGGGTAAACTTGCCACTGGTTAACGATACCTAGCACAAAGGTAGGTGGGCGGCACGGTGATTAGCACTGCTGCCTCACAGCGCCAGGGACTCGGGTTCAATTCTGGCCTTGGGTCACTGTCTGTGTGGAGTTCATACGTTCTCCCCGTGTCTGTGTGGGTTTCCTTGCTCCGGTTTCCTCCCACAGTCTAAAGATGTGCAGGTTAGGTGGATTGACCATGATAAATTGCCCCTTGATGCGCAGGTTAGGTTACGGGACTAGGGCGGGGTGGGCAGGGGAGTATAAATGGATAGCTCATTCAAGAGGGTCGGTGCAGACTTGATGGGCCGAATGGCCTCCTTCTGCACTGGAGGGATTCTATGGTTTAGTTGTTGTTGGCCAATCATCTCAGCCCTAGGACATCACAGCAGGAATTCCTCAGGATAGTGTCCTCGGCTCCACCATGTTCAGCTGCTTCATCCATGACCGTACTCCATCATAAAGTCAGAAGTCTACATTTTCGCTGATGTTTTAAAAATCAATTTAGAGTACCCAATTTATTTTTTCCAATTAAGGGGCAATTTAGCGTGGCCAATCTACCTGCACATCTTTGGGTTGTGGGGGCGAAACCCACGCAGACACGGGGAGATTGTGCAAACTCCGCACGGACAGTGACCCAGAGCCGAACCCGGGTCCGTGGCGCCATAAGGCAGCAGTGCTAACCACACCGCCACCATGTGTGTGGGGATTGTACTGTGTAGGCAGCTGCAGCTTGTCAGCCTCCTGAGTGTCAATCACGGACCCAGCAAATCCTGCACCATTTTTCATTGGAATTGATTGTGGTCCACGTGGTGCCGATGCTAGCACCAGCACAGTCCCTGAATCGATCCAGGTTCGGCGCCAGTTTTGCTGTCATGAAAGTCCATGAATCTTGCCCCGTCGTCAACCCTTAGTCTCAGGAATGAAGAATCCAGCCCCTGGTGTATAACAAAATACCATCCAGGTCATAACACAATACCTCATTTCTTTAAGTGGATCTGACTGCATAATACACTTGGCATCTTCAGTGTACGAGTTTCTGCACCGACCCTCTGAAAGAGCCCAATTTGCAGGTATTGCACTGTCACCTCTGTTTTTTTAAAACACACAAAAAGTTGATGCAAAGTTTGCTAACACATAAATAAACTTATAATTCAATAACACTTTTCACATTCTTGGGACATCCAAAGCCAAACGAATGACTCTTGAATTGCAATCACAGTTGTTTTATGGGCAAAGACAATGGCCAATTTGAATACATCAAAGTTTTGCAGCTCAGTTAGCTGGACAGCTAGATCATGATGCAGAGAAAGGCCAGCAGCGTGGGTTCAATTCCCGTATCAGCTGAAGTTATTTATGAAGGCCTCGCCTTCCCGACCTTGCCTCCTGAGGTATGGTGATCTTCAGGTTGAATCACCACCAGTCAGCTCCCCCTGAAAGAAGCCGGTGGTCATCTGGGACTATGGTGGCTTTACTTACTTTTACAGACATGAAATACAGTACCTCTGGTGGTGTTGCCCGAGGTGCAAAATGTTGGTCAGAACATCTGAAGAACGCTTTAAATAATGCCATGGGAATTTCCACATTCACCCGAAAGGGAAACAGTATCTTGTCTAAAAACCGAGCACCTCCCACGATACAGAACTGCCTCAACTGCAGTGGTGTCAGCCTGACAGATATACTCAGACCCTGGAACAGGACTTTCTGATTCCAGAGGCAGTGTTATCGCAAATCCAATATTAATATTGGGTTTCTTTCTGGGTGGCGCAGTGGGTTAGCATTGCTGCCTCACGGCGCCGAGGTCCCAGGTTCGATCCCAGCTCTGGGTCACTGTCCGTGCGGAGTTTGCACATTCTCCCCGTGTTTGCGTGGGTTTCGCCCCCACAACCCAAAGATTTGCCGGCTAGGTGGATTGGCCAGGCCTTCAGATGGTTTCACAGTCGGCGCAACATCGAGGGCCGAAGGGCCCATACTGCGCTGTAATGTTCTATGTTCTAATTGCCCCTTAATCGGAAAAAATGAATTGGGTACTCTAAATTTAAAAAAACATATATTGGGTTTCCTTGGTCAGAAGAAATTAACTTTTTATTTTTACAAACTTGCTCTTTCAGTGCGGGCTTGCATGAAGACAGTGGTGTCATTCAAAATCTAGTGACATGGTCTGAATTGAATTGTTGTTGAAACATATTCAGTGGAATTCTCAGTCAGCAGTATTCATAAGAAAGTTTTGTTTTAAAAATACCAAAGCCAGCCAGCTGGCCAATGGGATTTCGCATTGTGGGCAGCCCCACGCCGTCGGGAAATCCCTGGGCGTGGGTGCGCTGACGGCGCAACAGAGAATCCAGACAGCGGAAAATCCCGACAGTGGAGAATCCCGACAGCGGAGAATCCCGTCCATGATACCTGCAGTCTGAACAGGATATTAAGATCATAACCCATATCCCATTTTGTTTCATGTTTCCCCCCCCCCCCCTCATTTATCTCGTATTTTCTATTACCGACAGCTCCTCTAGACATCTTTTATTTCTTTACTTGTTCTATTAGTTCTCCCGTTGGCTTTGCAACATAGAAAGCTTTTGTCATTTACTATCTCCTTCCCATCCAGCCAGTCAGACCTTCCCCGTTTGTTTCTCTTTCCACCTTTCACTTGCTCAAACCCTGTTACGTATCTAACCTGCCCCAGCTGTGAAAGGTCACAGTCCTGAATCTCAGCTCTTTTCCTATCTGCAGACAAGGTCAGGCCAGGTCCACATTTCTCGGTTTTTCTCTCCCCTGCTCCCCAGATTTCCAATCCACGGTATTTTGCTTTGGTATTCAGGTGGTAATGCTCTATGTAACAGTGAATTATTGGCTCAGTAAGATATCAATATAGCCACAAAGTGTATGGGAGGAATTCTACACAGTCTGTGACAGTGAAAAGTTAAACCGTCTTTTATTTGACACCCTGAGAAGTTTCATGATTTTTGATGTAGACATTTTGCCAAACCTTGTGGGCACATTGCTGATGAAAGACTCTAGATTATATTAAACTGTAGCATATTGTAATCGACCTTTGTTATTGGCCTTGTATTGAAGTCAAATTACTATATCCATACGAGACTTACGGCATCGGAATCTCGTATTCCCAGAATCCTTGGTGGATACAGGTTTCCCGCCCCGGGGGTGGGGAGACTCAAACGCTTCCGGTATAAAGCCAGCCACTCACTCAGCTGGGTATCGCCGAGTGCTGTGTATCTAGAGCTCCTAAAATAAACCTTAATTATTTCACTCAACTCAGTGTGTACTCGAAATACAGAACTGGCGATGAGGAGTAAACTTGGTCAACTATCGACGCTGAGGCCTTTCCAGCTCAGCTACCTCCTGGCATTCATATTGCAGCTAGGAGCCCGCTTCTCTTCGCCATGCCCATTTGGCCGACTATGCACCTTTCTAGCCAGGGCCGAGGATTGCGCCCAGAATACAGAACGCATCAGCTTTCGTTTTGTGCCAACAATATCGCAGTGGATGAGGTGTTAAACAGTGATCTTGCTGAGCACTTGGTGGGGGGGGGGGGGGGGGGGGGGGGGGGGTTGGAGGCCTATACTTCTGGGTTATCTGGAGCCTCACATACCTGCTGGTGCCGGACACCTGCACCTTTGACCTGCTTGTGGAGCTCGTCAGACATGGCATAACGAGCTCCGGGTGAGCCAGTCACCACATTCGTGACCCGAGTGCGGAAAACCACCGAATTTTGGTAATACAGGACTTTGCTGTCCGAGAGGGCGGCACGGTAGGATTGTGGATAGCACAATCACTTCACAGCTCCAGGGTCCCAGGTTTGATTCCGGCTTGGGTCACTGTCTGTGCGGAGTCTGCACATCCTCCCCGTGTGTGCGTGGGTTTCCTCCGGGTGCTCCGGTTTCCTCCCACAGTCCAACGATGTGCAGGTTAGGTGGATTGGCCATGCTAAATTGCCCTTAGTGTCCAAAATTGCCCTTAGTGTTGGGTGGGGTTACTGGGTTGTGGGGATAGGGTGGAGGTGTTGACCTTGGGTAGGATGCTCTTTCCAAGAGCCGGTGCAGACTCGATGGGCCGAATGGCCTCCTTCTGCACTGTAAATTCTATGTCTATGTTGCGCGATCGTCTTGCATCTGCAACGCGGAGGCACAACGGAGGCCTCTTGGCCGAGCCTTCCCTGAACCTATGACAGGCGCTGCAGATTTACTTGCCACGCGAGAGCGCGGAGCATTGGGTTCATGAGATACACCGGATGGGGGTAAACACCCTGGGACGCAATCCTTCCCATGGTGCCCTTTCACCCGGTCTGACAGACAGCGGGCCACGGGCTGTGGTCGCAAGGCTATCCACTGCAACGGGGACCCTCCCAGAATCCGCCAATGGCGATTCACTGCCATTGGAGACATGCGGCCGCCGGCCCCAGCATGACCGGAGACAAGAAGGGTCCCAGTAGTCTACGTACCCCAGCCAGTGAAGACATATAATGTAATCTTTATTAGTGTCACAAGTAGACTTACATTAACACTGCAATGAAGTTACTGTGAAAAGCCCCTAGTCGCCACATTCCGGAGCCTGTTTGGGTACACAGAGGGAGAATTCAGAATGTCCAATTCACCTAACAGCACGTCTTTCAGGACTTGTGGGAGGAAACCGGAGCATCCGGAGGAAACCCATGCAGACACGGGGAGAACGTGTAGACTCCGCACAGAAAGTGACCCAAACCAGGAATCTAACCTGGGACCCTGGAGCTGTGAAGCAACAGTGCTAACCACTGTGCTACCGTGCCACCCTATACGTGCCTAGAGCTAGAAACTTTCACTTGGACGACCCAGAAAGGACCGCGATGCAATTGCACTTCCTAGCGACACCCTGTGTAGCTTCCATTCATGTCCCCGTTCATGTGAACAGGCATATGCTGCGAATGGAGTTAGATACTGGGGCGATGTGGTCAAGGTGGCACAATGCACTTTCAACCACATCCAACGGGCCGTCCTGACCTTGGCTTTAACAGACACGCTGGCTCATTTGGCTACATACATAGGAAAGCAACTAGCGATGGCGGGGACGGCGTTGGCCTTATGGCCAGCAGTCAGCCCAACTACTTCTTATTGTGGTTCGAGGGGACGGCCCCAGTGTACAGGGGCGAGATTGGTTGCACCTCTTGCACCTCAACTGGCAACGTATTCTGCAGGTAGGGCCCGGTGGTTTGTGCGAAATGCTCGGGAAGTTCCCGGAGGTTTTCCAGCCCGGGCTGGGGACCATCAGAGGTGATGTGGCTAAAATCCAGATGGACCTGGTGGCTCAGCTGCGTTATTCCTGGGCATGCCCATTCCCTGTGCCTTGGTGGATGAGGTGGTTGCCGAACCTGACCAATTGGAGAGTCAGCGCATCATTCAGCCCAGTTGTCTTGGCGGGTTGTGCAATGTTTCAGCAGATCATGGAGATGATCCTGCTAGGTTGTCCGTGTGTCATGGTATACCTCAGTGATGCCCTGGTCACGGGAGCAACTGAAGAACCTGGAGGCAGAGCTGCGCTTATTTTTGGAGTTCGGGGTCAGCCCGCGACGGGCGAAGTACATGTTTTATGCCAAGGCGGTGGCCTGTTTAGGCTATCGCATGGACCGCGATGGGTTGACCAGTGGTGAAAAAGATAAGCCAGTTAACCCCTGCCCCAGCGGATACAACGGAACTCTGCCCATGTCTCAGCTTAGTAAATTATTATGGGAAGTTTGTCCTGAGCCTTGTGGCCGTACTGGCCCATCTGTATCTGCTCCGAAAGAAGCACCAGGACTGTTTCTGGGGTGCAACCCAGGAGGTGGCTTTCTGGCAAGTCAAGAGATGGCTGTCACCCTCCAGTGTGTTAAGGCACTATGACTCAGGCAAGCCTTTAGTCGCTACCTGCGATGCAACACCACTTCATCATCATTATGGACCACATCCTCTACTGAGCCTTTTTCGTGAGGACAAAGCGATCTCGCCCATTGCATCGGCACGCATCCAACACTGGACACTGCTATTGCCCACATATGCTATTGACCTGTTTTGATCATCTGCCAGGGACCCACACAGCATATGCAGTCGCACTGAGCCACTTGCTCCTGCCAACCGAGGCCTAGCCACCCCCTCAGACGGGCGAGGTCGTGGACTGTTAGGATATGGTTGGTCTGTTCTGTGTTTCTGTTTTAATTCCTGTGCTGCTGACTTCTTACTAGCTGCTGCCATACTGAAATCCTTTGCTTAAAACTAGACTTGAGGCAAAGTTGAAATACCCCTGGTCTAATGGATCAGGCCAGGGATTCACTTGGGGTTCTGTGGCAGAGCCCGTGATGTCAGTTTGATAGACTTGGCAGCAGTCAATCACCTCGGGCCTTGAACTGATTCCCTTTTGGGATTTGTGGGTTTTTTCAGAAACTTCTGGAACAGGAGACGCCAGCTTCATTTTGTCAGTTCTGAGAAGCAGCCCAGCTACAAAGTAGTTGGAAGATTCTCTCTCTCGCTTTGCCAGACGGTTTTAAAAGGCATCCCAGCCAGATCTGTGAAGGCTCACCTAGTGAAAGGACACAGACAGCAATTAGGTCTGTAAAAGGCACCTCCGGTGTACAAAAACAAGCAGTTTCTCACCAGGTTTGTAACCTTTTAATCCTGTCTGAAAGGCTGGGGAGAACCCAAACTGAAGACTCTGTCTGTAATATAATGGAGTTTCCGCACAGAAATCAGACAATGGGGAAAATCAGTGATTCCTCAGGCACGAAGCTGCAATAATTTCTCAGGGAGATGGGAGCTCCATCTGATGGTCAGCAGTCAGAATTGCATCAACTTGAATCTCCTGTGTAAAGCTCTGGTTGGAACTATACTGACCTGGATCTCCACATTTTTAAGATCCTTTCATACTTCTGCACTGTATGTTCAACGTATTCCAGGTAAGAACATAAGAACTAGGAGCAGGAGTAGGCCATATGGCCCCTCGAGCCTGCTCCGCCATTCAATGAGATCATGGCTGATCTTTTGTGGACTCAGCTCCACTTTACGGCCTGAACACCATAACCCTTAATCCCTTTATTCTTTAAAAAAACTATTTTTATCTTCAAAACATTTAATGAAGGAGCCTCAACTGCTTCACTGGGCAAGGAATTCCATAGATTCACAACCCTTTGGGTGAAGAAGTTCCTCTAAACTCAGTCCTAAATCTACTTCCCCATATTTTGAGGCTATGTCCCCTAGTTCTGCTGTCACCCGCCTGTGGAAACAACCTGCCCGCATCTATCCTATCTATTCCCTTCATAATTTTAAATGTTTCTATAAGATCCCCCCTCATCCTTCTAAATTCCAACGAGTACAGTCCCAGTCTAGTCAACCTCTCCTAGTAATCCAACCCCTTCAGCTCTGGGATTAACCTAGTGAATCTCCTCTGCACACCCTCCAGTGCCAGTACGTCCTTTCTCGGGTAAGGAGACCAAAACTGAACACAATACTCCAGGTGTGGCCTCACTAACACCTTATACAATTGCAGCATAGCCTCCCTGGTCTTAAACTCCATCCCTCTAGCAAAGAAGGACAAAATTCCATTTGCTTTCTTAATCACCTGTTGCACCTGTAAACCAACTTTTTGCGACTCATGCACGAGCACACCCAGATCTCTCCGCACAGCAGCATGTTTGAATATTTTATCATTTAAATAATAATCCATTTTGCTGTTATTCCTACCAAAATGGATAACCCTCACATTTGTCAACATTGTATTCCATCTGCCAGACCATAGCCCATTCACCTACCTATCCAAATCCCTCTGCAGACTTCTGGTATCCTCTGCACTTTTTGTTTTACCACTCATCTTAGTGTCGTCTGCAAACTTGGACACATTGCCCTTGGTCCCCAACTCCAAATCATCTATGTAAATTGTGAACAATTGTGGCCCCAACACGGATCCCTGAGGGACACCACTAGCTGCTGATTGCCAACCAGAGAAACACCCATTAATCCCCACTCTTTGCTTTCTATTAATTAACCAATCCTCTATCCATGCTACTACTTTACCCTTAATGCCATGCATCTTTATCTCATGCAGCAACCTTTTGTGTGGCACCTTGTCAAAGGCTTTCTGGAAATCCAGATATACCACATCCATTGGCTCCCCGTTATCTACTGCACTGGTAATGTCCTCAAAAAATTCCACTAAATTTGTTAGGCACGGCCTGCCCTTTATGAACCCATGCTGCGCCTGCCCAATGTGACAATTTCCATCCAGATGCCTCTTTGATGATAGATGCCAGCATCTTCCTTACTACCGAAGTTAAGCTCACTGGCCTATAATTACCTGCTTTCTGCCTACCTCCTTTTTTAAACAGTGGTGTCATGTTTGCTAATTTCCAATCCGCCGGGACCACCCCAAAGTCTAGTGAATTTTGGTAAATTATCACTAGTGGATTTGCAATTTCCCTAGCCATCTCTTTTAGCACTCTGGGATGCATTCCATCAGGGCCAGAAGACTTGTCTACCTTTAGCCCCATTAGCTTGCCCATTACTACCTCCTTAGTGATAACAATCATTTCAAAGTCCTCACCTGTCATAGCCTCATTTCCATCAGTCACTGGCATATTATTTGTGTCTTCCACTGTGAAGACCGACCCAAAAAACCTGTTCAGTTCCTCAGCCATTTCCTCATCTCCCATTATTAAATCTCCCTTCTCATCCTCTAAAGGGCCAATATTTACCTTAGCCACTCTTTTTTGTTTTATATATTTGTAGAAACTTTTACGATCCGTTTTAATATTTTGAGCAAGTTTACTCTCATACTCTATCTTACTTTTCTTTATAGCTTTTTTAGCAGCTTTATGTTGCCCCCTAAAGATTTCCCAGTCCTCTAGTCTCCCACTAATCTTTGCCACTTTGTATGCTTTTTCCTTCAATTTGATACTCTCCCTTATTTCCTTAGATATCCACGGTCGATTTTCCCTCCTTCTACCATCCTTCCTTTTTGTTGGTAGAAACCTTTGTTGAGCACTGTGAAAAATCGCTTGGAAGGTTTTCCACTGTTCCTCAACTGTTCCACCATAAAGTCTTTGCTCCCAGTCTACCTTAGCTAGTTCTTCTCTCATCCCATTGTAATCTCCTTTGTTTAAACACAAAACACTAGTATTTGATTTTACCCTCTCATCCTCCATCTGTATTTTAAATGCCACCATATTGTGATCGCTCCTTCTGAGAGGATCCCCAACTATTAGATCATTAATCAATCCTGTCTCATTACATAGGACCAGATCTAGGACCGCTTGTTCCCTCGTCGGTTCCATTACATACTGTTCTAGGAAACTATCGCAGATACATTCTATAAACTCCTCCTCAAGGCTGCCTTGACCGACCTGGTTAAACCAATCAACATGTAGATTAAAACCCCCCATGATAACTGCTGTACCATTTCTACATGCATCAGTTATTTCTTTGTTTATTGCCTGCCCCACCATAATGTTACTATTTGGTGGCCTATAGATTACTCCTATCAATGACTTTTTCGCCTTACTATTCCTGATTTCCACCCAAATGGATTCAACCTTATCCTCCATAGCACCAATGTCATCCCTTACTATTGCCCAGATGTCATCCTTAAATAACAGAGCTACACCACCTCCCTTACCATCCACTCTGTCCTTCCGAATAGTTTGATACCCGTGGATATTTAACTCCCGTGACCATCCTTTAACCATATTTCAGTAATGGCCACTAAATCATAGTCATTCACGATGATTTGCACCATCAACTCATTTACCTTATTCTGAATACTACGAGCATTCAGGTAAAGTGCACTTATGTTGGCTTTTATAACTCTGTTTTGAATCTTAACACCTCGATCAGTAACATCTCCTAAGTTATATTTCCTCTTAACTTTTCTCCTATCCTACCCTATCCTTTCCTATCCTAACCGTGTGCCTGCCTTGTGTGTCTTGGTGGAGTGGGTTTGGGAACAGGTAGACTAGTAGACCATTGTTCTGTTATGTCCTTTATATGTTCGTCTTTTATTCTTGTTATTAATAAACCATTTGTTAATGTTTTACTTATAAACCCGACGTCTGTAACTCATTGGAGCAGTCAAGGTTACAGATCTCAAGAAAACACAAATTATTGGTTAACTCACTTATGTTGGGATCCCAGGGTCGGTGGGGCTAGAACTGACTGCGCATTTGCCCAGGGTGTCATGGCAGGACTCCCAACCGGTCACATTGCACATCTGTGAATGGATCCAGACAGGCCCCCATCTTCTCCAAGGTGCGGCATCTAGCCTTGTTGGGGGGGGGGGGGGGGGGGGGGGGGGGGCAGCAGCATCAACAGTTGCCTGGGGAACTGTGGGCTTTCTCCTCCAGGATGTCCAAACTCAGTATAGAGGACGGTATCCTCCTGTGGGGTACGCAGGTTGTGATCCCGACAAGAGGCTAGGAGCTCGTATCGAAAGTCCGATACAATGGGCACCTACAATTAAGGTGTTGGCAAGGAGCTATGTCTGGTGGCCGGGACTCGATTGCAACATCAAGATGGTAGCTCAGCAGTGTCCCATTTGGCAGGAACACCAGAGGATTCCTGACGTGGCGCCTCTTCATCGCTGGGAGTGGCCTGATCGGCTCTGCGACCGGGTTAACGCTGGCTTCGCTGGTCCATTCATGGGCTCCATGTTTCTCCTGTTGGTGGATACCCATTTGAGGTCCACCAGATGACAACAACCAGCTCTCACGCTATTGTTGATAAACTGCGTCTTTTTCCATGCCTGGCATCCCTAAGGTCCTCGTTACAGATAATTGGGCTTCCCTTACAAGTGAGGAATTCTTGACGTTCATTAAGGCCAACGGAATTTGGCATGTAAGGATGGTTCCTTACCACCTGGCATCTAACAGCTTGGCAGGGTGGGCCATCCAGATGTTCACGTGGGGGCTCCACAAGCAGATTTCAGGCTCCAATGACACTAGATTGGCTCCATTCATTTTCATTTATCGAAACACGTTATATGCAGTAATGGGAGTAGCTCCAGCGGAGTTGCTCATGGGCCAGCAACTCCCTACCCACCTAAGTGGTTAATCCCGGATATCGGGGCAAAGGTACGCCATGCCCAGGAGCAACAGGGATGTTGTCCTGCTCCATGTTGTGCGGCCCGCTGGCCCTCGGGAACTGCTCTCCGTCAGACAGATTCAGGTCAGCAGCCAGCACCTACGGTGCCATTTGGATCACCTTCGGTTTCAAAGACCCCCTCCCCTTTGTCTGGTTCCTGACATGCACGCCGTCCAGGAGGATCCAGTTCCGCAGTCAGACATGCCCACTGGGGTGCATTGTGCAACATCTCATCATCCGGTTAGGCACGCTACAGCCTTCCGGTCTCAACATCAAATTCAACAACTTCAGATGATTAGCTCCACCCCACCTCGATCCCCTTGTTTTCATTCCATTTCATTTTAACTGTCTTTTACATTTCATTTCTTTGTCATATATAAGATAATCTCCCCACCCTATTTTATCCCCCTTCCTTACCTTTTCCTCCCGCTGCCCCCGACAGGTCACAGCTTACCCTCTGATTTTACTTTCTCTGCTGTTTAGCCTTTAACATTTTATTCTCTCTGGGGACTGCCATTAGCAGTCTTGTCCCTTGGTTTCTGAGGCTATGACTCATCTTTCATTCCCTCACCCCAGTGTAAAAATCCCCCACTTTCTATGTCTTTTATGGGTCACCTGGACCCAAAACGTTAGCTCTTTTATGTGCCTACAGATTCTGCCAGACCTGCTGAGATTGCCAGCATTTTCTCTTTTGGAAGAAGTAGACCCGCCTGGCTGCCTTCACCTTTGCCACAAAACCCACTTCTGCTGGGTTGCTGAGTCTGGAAGCTTACTTGATTCTTCCAAACTTCAATCACAATTAATAAAAAAAACTCTGTTGTCCAGAGCTAGGATGCACCGCCCAACTTTACCAACAGCTAATTGTGTGGAATGTGATGGCTGGCAATGCTATCAATGGTTAAATGGAAACCATGTGCATATTCACACACTGCAACTTGAGAAATTGTGGCAAGTCAGAAAAATGTTAATGACTGCAGCTACAGTCGCAGTGGGGAAAGGCAGGAGGAAAAAAAGCTCCGATCTCCATTCACCCCCACACCCACCTCGAGACAGGTAAAATAAAGCAATTCACCAACTGCTGTAAACAGAAACCTCTGTCAAACATTGTGCAGAATTCAGCTAGCTGAGATTTTATATTCAGAACATCGAGCATCTTCAACCATTAAATATGCGGCTAAGTTAATTTTGTGGAGGATCTTGCTTATTTCATACAAATCAACTCTAATTTTCATTAGTTTCAATGGTTACTTTGCTGGTCATTGACGTGTGTGACATATCAACTTAGTTTCAGAACTTTTCACTAATCACTTGTTGGTAAGTAACTGACAAGTGAACATAAAAGTTAAAAAATTGTCCATAGCCAATGTATTTCTTCTTGGTGCTTAACATTTTAAAACATTAAAATTTATACTTACTGAATCTTTTACTCAAGTTACAGACATATCATTTTCCATACATCATAAAGCTGATTCAGTCACTCTAAGATGCAATAAAAAAGTACAGCAGATATAAACTAAAAAAATACAGAAACCAGAATTCAACAACAAAGCACAAATATTCTGCTAACACTAATATAGCAAGTTGACCGAAATAGGGCTACCCGATGTATATTTTAAGTGTCTGAATTCCATAAGGCATTGAATAGTTTGTTTCATTTAAAAATGTGAAAAAGTTACAAAGCGGAAACAATTACTATTGGTGTAGTATCAGTAGAATTTTGTGTTGTTTGCAGGCAGCAGTCAAACCCCAAAAAGGTCAACATTTTAAACACAAAACGTCAATCCGGACAGGAGAAATGCTACAATGTCAGAGGTAATCTTAGTGGCAAATACAATTATTTTACTGAACTATTTCTTCAAGTCTATCCAGCACTTTCCCTGAAGCCACTATGTCATTTCAAAGTATGATCTATCTGGAGTGAAGTCGCACTATCTTTCATTATTTTTGATTCCTCTCAGAAGTCGATTAAAGTTCCTTTTGAAATTGCAATTTAAAAAAAAAATCAGACCTATGGAATATAACCAAAAACGACATTATCTGTGCAGTTACATAAACAATAACTGACTGATGACACACTCCAGGAAGTCTGAAACACCACTGCCACAAATGACTACGATACAGTCGGGCATGGGTTTCAATTGCAAGGATTGAGGGACTCGCATCACCTTTTATGGAGCCACAAGGTTACAACTTCCAAAGTACAATTATCAAAATCCAACATAAAATAAATAGGCAGACTATTAATCAGCATACACAAACATGCAGTGTCCGTGGACTTTAGGAGAGCCTTCTTCAAGGTATACAGATTTTTAAGCTAAAGGAGAGTACGGTAAACTGAATTCAACACCAGTTAGAAGGAAACAAAATGGCGGCATGGTGGCGTGGCAGTTAGCACTGCTGCCTCACGGCACTGCGGACCTGGGTTCGATCCAGGCCCCGAGCCACTGTCTGTGTGGAGTTTGCACATTCTCCGTGTCTGCTTGGGTTTCACCCCCACAACCCAGATGATGTGCAGGGTAGGTGGACTGGCCACGCTAAATTGCCCCTTAATTAGGGGGGATACAATTGAGTACTCTAAATATGTTTTTTAAAATGTGGAAAAAGAAACAAAAAAGGGCAGTTTTCCTAAGCGGTTGAAAGTTGTGTACTGTTGCCCTGGGGTTGAGATCGGAGGACACTTGTTCAATGTACACCAATGGTTTGGATTCAGACCTACAGGGAGCAGGGTGACAATTTGAAAATAATAGAAATATAACCAATTCTTTAGAATACCAAAGAAAAGCTGGAAGGAATACTGACTTTAATGCCAGATACAGTTTGCAGTAACACATTTTGAAAAAGCACATGAATATGTTTTAAATAAATGGCTAGTTTCTGCTGGAAACCAGAGATTTGGAGAGCTTGGATACAAAGAACCTTTAATATCTTATCAGCTATAGGGGCTGCGTTAAGAGTTAGTGAATCTGTTATCTTAGAAAACAGACAAAAAGTAAAAGCAAAGAAAGATAAATCAATACGAAACTTGAATAAAATTTCAGTTGAATGTTGCATTGATATTGTCCAGGGGACGATTTAGCAGAGTGGGCTAAACAGCTGGCTTGTAATGCAAAACAAGGCAGCAGCGCGGGTTCAATTCCCATACCGGCCTCCCCGAACAGGCGCCGGAATGTGGCTACAAGGGACTTTTCACAGTAACTTCATTTGAAGCCGACTTGTGACAATAAGCGATTTTCATTTAATTCCATTTCATTCCACACTGGTCGTCAGTGACAGTGGTTAGCACTGTTGCCTCATGGCACTAATGGTTCTGGTTCGATCCCTTCTTCAGGTCACTATCCGTGTGGAGTTTGCACATTCTCCCCGTGTCTGCGTGGGTATCACCCCCACAACCCAAAGATGTGCAGGATTGGTGGATTGGCCGCGCTAAATTGCCCCTTAATTGGAGATTTTTTTTTAAATTAAAAAAGTCCATAAAATTACAAGGATGATGAGGCAGGCAGCAGTGAGGTTATGAAGCAGATTCCCCAGGATGCTCCTTGGTGTGAACAAATACAACACAGGAAACACTGGAAAGTGGAGGTTTATTCATCAGAGCCACACAGATATTCGATGCATTTAAACTTCTGATAGGATGGAATGGGATAGCGAAGCATAGTAGGGATCCCAAGAACCAGAAACCATGGTTATAAAATTAAACACAAGGAGCTGGATTCTCCGATTCTGCGGCTATGTCCGCAGGATCCATCTGGACTTCCGACCAAAATGTCAGCGGCGCCCCCGTACCGTGCTCCGCCCAGTGAGGGCTTGCAGCCGGGCCACGTGAGCTGCCGATGCGTTGGCAGAAAGACCGGGTCCGTGGCTGCACATGCGCACGGCTGCCATATAACATGGTGCCGGCCGCATGCGGACCCGGCCTGCCAAAAAACGCCCTCCTATAACCTCCCTCGCCATCTCCCACCGAAGCCCCACTACAAGCGGTAGCAGCCCTCCTCCACCAATTGTGGCTGCACTGGACACTGTCCGCAGCCGCCGCGCGAGGTCCCCGAAAAGTGGTGCCCCACGCCATCGGGGATACGGCCCATTGGGGGCGGAGCATTGGGGGAGGTCCTCCGGTGACACCGAGGCCATCCCGACAGGGTGTACGCCCTTTTGAGGGGGCGGAGCATCGTAGAAACAGCGCTGCCCCTGATTCCGGCGTAAAAATGGATTCTCCGGCCGATCGGAGTGTCCCGCCCATGATAGTCAGCATTGAAAGTTTTTGACAGAGTGCTGGGCCGATGGAATTCATTGCCAAGCTAAATAGTTGAGGCAGAAACTATACCAACATTTAACATTGGAATTGATAGGTAGAATATGAGAACAGGGCAGGTAAATGTGATTAGGACCTACTTGCGTGGAGGATAAATGCTGAGATAGATTGACTGGTTGAGGCAGATAACCTGTTTCTGTGCTGTAACTTCCATATACTTCTATGTATCAACTAACTTTCCACCACTATTTACTCTAAGAGAGCAAAAGAATGGCATTGCCATTAACTTCAGGTGTCCCAAGAATCGCTTTCTCTAACCTTTCAAAAAAATAGTAGACTAAATATTTTACAATAAGAATGGCACCATTGAACAAAACCTGACGTGGAATTTTAGTAACCATGTAATTAACGTGATGCCTACACTAGCTGTTGGTAGAGATACTAATTAAGTCACCAGCCTCTTGTTTAAGAGCAGTGATGGTATATGGAGGCCCTTATAAAAGGAGAGAAAAACTGAAAACGTGATGGCGAACAATTAATCAACAGGAGACAACCCATCTTATAAACACCAACATTATTTGCTTTGGCTACGTGCCTGTACAGACTATTTAAAAGTAGATTTTGTTGGAATCCTGTGGGGAAGATTAAAGTTCACTTCCATCAGGGTGGATTAATGTACAGGATATTTACTGTTTACTATGTACAAGTTTCAAGTCCAAGACAAGACAACAAAATCAACACACATACCATTAGAAATGGTACTCTCGGTCCTTTCTTTGTTTTATTCTATATTTTTCTTCACTGTAACTGTGTCCTTTTTCACTCTTTTCAGAATTAGTGTGCCAAGGATCACTATTCTAGACTGATACCTCCTGGATTCACAAGACCTTTCTCGGTCAAAGTTTCGGCTTCTGTCCATATAATAATCCATCGAGAAGACTTTTCAAGTCACTTTGCTGCCTGTGTTGATCATAATCCATTCTTTCCCTTTGATAATAACTATTACAGGAACTTGGACTTCTGGAACGATCTCGCAGAGATCCACTTCTCTCTTCATATCTCCCATTTTCTCTCCTTCTAGAATATTCACGCTCCCTTGTAAAGAGAAATAAAAACTCATTACTGTAAGCCATTCAGAGCGTCAATACCCAAATAGAACATTTCCTTGGGTGTTTTGTGGCTTTAGAAATTATGAGCTATTTTATTCATTACATATAAATTGTGCTAAAGGGTTTATGGACATTAAAACTCTGCGTTTCAAATACAAAAGCAATCTGACTGTTATAAACGCATTTTATATGTTGGCTGAAAGTTTAAATTGGATATTCTGAAAAGAGAATTACCGTAATCCTGAGCGTTTGGACTCTTCCCGGTGACTCCGATCAAGAGAATAGCTTGAATCTCTGAAACTGGATTTTCCCCGGTGACTCCGAGAAGGAGAACAGTTTGAATCTCTGGAACTCAACTTTCCCCGGTGACTCCGAGAAGGAGAACAGTTTGAATCGCTGGAACTCAACTTTCCCCGGTGACTCCGAGAAGGAGAACAGTTTGAATCTCTGGAACTCAACTTTCCCCGGTGACTCAGAGAAGGAGAACAGTTTGAATCTCTGGAACTCAACTTTCCCCGCTGACTTCGATCAGGAGAACAGTTTGAATCTCTGAAACTGGCTGCTCCCCAGTGACTTCGATCAGGAGAACAGTTTGAATCCTCAGTGCCGGCTTGTGCAATAGCTTTGGACTTTTTAACAAAAGAAACAAGCCGAAGTATGGTCCCATAATCTTCTGAATCATCATCTGAAACAGACAAGAAAGCTATTCAGAAATGTGTTTGTTTTTCTTTAGAGCATAGAACATAACAGTGCAGTACGGGCCCTTCGGCCCTCGATGTTGCGCCGACCTGTGAAACCATCTGAAGCCTATCTGACCTACACTATTCCATTTTCATCCATATGTCTATCCAGTGACCACTTAAATGCCCTTAAAGTTGGCGAGTCTACTACTGTTGCAGGCAGGGCGTTCCACACCCCTACTACTCTCTGAGTAAAGAAACTGCCTCTGACATCTGTCCTATATCTCTCACCCCTCAATTTAAAGCTAGGTCCCCCCGTGTTGGTCATCCCCATCCGAGGAAAAAGACTCTCACTGTCCATCCTATCTAACCCTCTGACTATCTTATATGTCTCTATTAAGTCACCTCTCAGCCTTCTCCTCTCTAACGAAAACAACCTCAAGTCCCTGAGCCTTTCCTCGTAAGACCTTCCCTCCATACCAGGCAATATCCTAGTAAATCTCCTCTGAACCTTTCCAAAGCTTCCACATCCTTCCTATAATGTGGTGACCAGAACTGCACGCAGTACTCCAGGAGCGGCCGCACCAGAGTTATGTACAGCTGCAGCATGACCTAGTGGCTCCGAAACTCAATCCCACTACTGATAAAGGCTAGCACACCATATGCCTTCTTAACAGCCCTATTAACCTGGGTGCCAACTTTCAGGGATTTATGTACCTGGATGCCGAGATCTCTCTGTTTATCTACACTACCAAGAATCTTGCCATTAGCCCAGTACTCTGCATTCCTGTTACTCCTGCCAAAGTGAACCACCTCACTTTTCCACATTAAACTCCATCTGCCACCTCTCAGCCCAGCTCTGCAGCTTATCTATGTCCCTCTGTATCCTATAACATCCTTCAGCACTATCCACAACTCCACCGACCTTCGTGTCATCTGCAAATTTAGTAAACCCATCCTTCTACACCCTCTCCAGGTCATTTATAAAAATGACAAACAGCAGTGGCCCCAAAACAGATCCTTGCGGTACACCACTAGTAACTGAACTCCAGGATGAACATTTGCCATCAACCACCACCCTCTGTCTTCTTTCAGCTAGCCAATTACCGATCCAAACCGCTAAATCACCTTCAATCCCATACTTCCTTATTTTCTGCAATAGCCTACCGTGGGGAACCTTATCAAACGCCTTACTGAAATCCATATACACCACATCAACCGCTTTACCCTCATCCACCTGTTGGTCACCTTCTCAAAAACTCAATAGGTTTGTGAGGCATGACCTACCCTTCACAAAACCGTGTTGACTATCGCTAATCAACTTGTTCTTTTCAAGATGATTATAAACCCTATCTCTTATAACCTTTTCCAACATTTTACCCGCAACCGAAGTTAAGGCTCACAGGTCTATAATTACCAGGGTTGTCTCTACTCCCCTTCTTGAACAAGGGGAACAACATTTGCTATCCTCCAGTCTTCCGGCACTATTCCTGTCGACAAAGACGACATAAAGATCAAGGACAAAGGCTCTGCAATCTCCTCCCTGGCTTCCCAGAGAATCCTAGGATAAATCCCATCTGGCCCAGGGGACTTATCTATTTTGACATTTTCCCAAAATTGCTAACACCTCCTCCTTTTGAACCTCAATTCCATCTAGCCTGGTCGACTGAACCTGAGTATTCTCTCGACAACATTGTCTTTCTCCAGTGTAAACACTGATGAAAATATCCATTTAACGCTTCCCCTATCTCCTCTGATTCCACACACAACTTTCCACTACTATCCTTGATTTGGCCCTAATCTTACTCTAGTCATTCTTTGTTCCTGATATACCTATAGAAAGCCTTAGGGTCTTCCTTGATCCTATCCGCCAACGACTTTTTGTGTCCTCTCCTCGCTCTTCTTAACTCTCCCTTTAGGTCCTTCCTGGCTAACTTGTAACTCTCAAGTGCCCTAACTGAGCCTTCATGTCTCATCTTAACATAAGCCTTCTTCTTCCTCTTGACAAGTGCTTCAACTTCCTTAGTAAACCCACGGTTCCCTTGCTCGACAACTTCCTCCCTGCCTGACAGGTACATACTTATCAAGGACACGCAGTAGCTGTTCCTTGAAAAAGCTCCACATTTCGATTGTACCCACCCCCTGCAGTTTCCTTCCCCATCCTATACATCCTAAATCTTGCCGAATAGCATCATAATTGCCTTTCCCCAGCTATAATTCTTGCCTTGCGGTATATACCTATCCCTGCCCATTGCTAAAGTAAACATAACCGAGTTGTGATCACTATCACCAAAGTGCTCACCTACATCTAAATCTAACACCTGGCCGGGTTCATTACCCAGTACCAAATCCAATGTGGCCTCACCCCTTGTTGGCCTGTCTACATACTGTGTCAGAAAACCCTCCTGCACACACTGTACAAAAACTGACCCATCTAGTACTCGAACTATAGTGTTTCCAGTCAATATTTGGAAAGTTAAAGTCCCCCATAACAACTACCCTGTTACTCTCGCTCCTGTCGAGAATCATCTTTGCAATCCTTTCCTCTACATCTCTGGAACTATTCGGAGGTCTATAGACAACTCCCAACAGGGTGACCTCTCCTCTCCCTAACCTCGGCCCATACTACCTCAGTAGACGAGTCCTCAAACGTCCTTTCTACCGCCGTAATACTTTCCTTGATTAACAATGCCACCCCCCCCCCCCTCCTTTTACCATCTTCTCTGTTCTTACAGAACATCTAAATCCTGGAACCTGCAACAACCATTCCTGTCCCTGCTCTACCCATGTCTCCGAAATCGCCACAACATCGAGATCCCAGGTACCAACCCATGCTGCAAGCTCACCCACCTTATTCTGGATGCTCCTGGTGTTGAAGTAGACACACTTCAAACCAGCGTCTTGCTTGCCGGTGCCCTCTTTCGAACTTTTAACCCTATCCCTGACCTCACTACTCTCAACATCCTGTACACTGGGACTACAATTTAGGTTCCCATCCCCCTGCTGAATTAGTTTAAACCCCCCCGAAGAGCACTAGGCAAACAAATTTAGGTTTGACCCTGCTTTAGAAAAAGTCTGAATGCACTATAGTATCACTTGAAGCTTATTTATTTGGACAACAGATCGCTTACAAAACCAGCAATTTAACTGCAATCAAAAAGCAATTCAATACCCATTGCTGATGAAGTCAGAGTCTTTAATGATTGCAGCCTACGCAACAAGCGATCAGATCATGGCTGATCTCTTCCTGGTCTCAAATCCACCTCCCCACCTGTTGCCCACATCCTTTTAACCGGTTTTTTTTAAAAATCAGAAATATATCGATCGCCTTCTTGAAACCATTTAATGACTATGATTCCACCGCACTATGGGGCAGCGAGTTCCACAAACTCACCACCCTCTGCGTGAAGTCGTCCCTCCTCACCTCAGTTTTAAACCTACCGCCTCGCAATCTATATCTGTGACCTCTTGTTCCAGATTGCCCCACAAGGGGGAACATTTTGTCTAATAATATCTCTTCCCCTTTTTGCCCATCTGAGCTGAGACCCACCTCACTCCCCCTCAGTCCGATTCCTGTTGATCTGAGGACTCCATAATTCCCTCCCCTGGTCCACATGTTGGTTGATAACAGGCCTCTTTCCTGGATAAAGCAAAATACTGCAGGAAATTACCAGCCAGGGGCTGGTTTAGCTCACTCAGCTAAATGACTGGCTTTTAAAGCAGGCCAGCAGCACGGTTCGATTCCCGTACCAGCCTCCCCGGACAGGCGCCGGAATGTGGCAACTAAGGGCTTCTCACAGTAACTTCATTGAAGCCTACTCGTGACAATAAGCGATTTTCATTTCATTTCATTTTCAAATAAAAACAGAAAAATGCTGGATGAACTCAGCAGGTCTGGCAACATCTGTGAAGACAGAAACAAGGTTAATGTTTCAAGTCGAGTTGACTCTTAAGAGTCATAGTAAGTCTCTTCTGAAGAAATCAAATGAAATGAAAATGAAAATGAAATGAAAATCGCTTATTGTCACGAGTAGGCTTCAATGAAGTTACTGTGAAAAGCCCCTAGTCGCCACATTCCGGCGCCTATCCGGGGAGGCTGGTACAGGAATCGAACCGTGCTACTGGCCTGCTTGGTCTGCTTTAAAAGCCAGCGATTTAGCCCTGTGAGCTAAACCAGCCCCTATGAGCTAAACCAGCCCCTATGGACTCAAAGTTAACTGTTTCTCTCTTCATAGAAGCTGCCAGATCTGCGTTTATTCAGCATTTTGTTCTCCCTTTTTAGATGTTGTCACTGATTCCTTTAAATTTACCCCCTCCTCAAAAAAACTACCCATGGCCCCACCACCTGACAAACTACCCTCCCATCTCCAAAGCCCTTGAACGTTTTCCCCTCCCAAATCCGTGTCCACCTTTTCCAGAATTCACTGTTTGAATTCTTCCAATCAGCTTTTCACCCCGCCACAGAGCTAACACGGCTCTGACCAAAAATAAAGAATGACATCCGGGGGGGAACCCGTGATGTGAGCACAGGGACGGCTGCATTTCTCAAGTTCTGGCTCTGCTCATCGTGTAATCTTTTATTTTAGCCTGGCGCATATTTCATGTTGTCTTTTCCTGGGATACATGACTTGTCCCACGGCCCTGGAGGATCCTGATGTTTTGCGAAGTGCAGCCGAGATAAATTGCAGAAGATCCTCGGTTGACCATGGTGGTCAGAGTGGGCTGGGCCGGGGATTCAACCTGCAGCGGCATTGTCGCTGGTCAGCAGGCTAGCGCCTCAGCGGTACGGTGTCCATCCGGACGATGGCTGCCATTGAGAATGTTGTTCTGGATGAGGATCTCAGTTCTGTGTTGCAGTTCTTCAGAGCTCACTTCAATGATTTGTAAGGTATCCTTGGAAGAATGGTGGAGACGCTTCGGTGAGTTTGTGCATTCAGAAGAGCACTTCCCCTGGTATTGGCCTGCCTTTGAGATGTTGAGATCCTGCTGCATGGTGTGTTCTTTATCCTGATGGGTTCGGGAGGCAGGGACTGGGCAACGTGTGTCTATGAGCCAGCTACCTGGTGAGAGGTGGCAGGAGAGTTCCCAATTGAGCTTAAAGATAGACTACCATGGTAAACTTGATTTAGAAGCTGGCTGTATCAAGTTTGATGGTGCATAGAGTATCTGATCTTCGAGGCCTGTGGTCGACCATTGGCCCTATATCATCCCACCCACAATGCTCGTCGCGTTGAGTTAAAGCTGGCCGAGCGGACCAAGTCAGCCCTCCCCATTGGTTGAGCCCATTATCTGGTAGTTTACTTCTGCTAGCTCTAGTTCTTTTTCCTCTGTTTTTTCTTGGGAGGCCCTGAAGGGTTGATCATAATCCAAACAAGTTGTTGCCAGTCCAATCCGCACAAATGTATGGAATGGTGTTGGTTCTGTACTGGGTCTGAGACTGAGGTTAAGTTGCTGGGATTTCCAAGAATTTTCTTTTGTTTTCTTTTGCAAGGGTGGGTATAAAGAATCCGTGATCGCTTCCTGCATGGATGCAGATGGGATTGATATCAGAGGAGGTGAGGCTGTGGTATCAATGGTACTGTTAAAGATGTATATTGGTACATGCCGAAAATGGCGCAAAACATTTACCCTGAACTCGCATGGTATTTGCGAGCGGATGTGGTGTGGGAGGGTGTGCACCATTTTACCATGGTTTCATAGATTCATCCTGTTTCCCTCTTGGTCTCTGGGGGGCTTATAAAGCTATCTAGCTATGTCTTGTGATTATATTGAACCAGATATAATGTTATTCTCTTATTCCCCCCTGTATTCATGTATGTTGATCTGTTGTCCTCCTTGTTTACTGTGTTGCATTGGTTTCGTAAATTTGGTGCGGTGTTTACTAAAATATAAAATCCTAATAAATATGCTTTTAAAAAACTGACATGCTATGTGACAGTGACAAAGGTAAACTTTTTCTCCTCATGCTTCTCTACCTGTTTGGTCAATCACACCATCCGTCTCCCAACACCCCTCTACTGTCAGCGAGCCAGGAGATTAAATATACTTGGATTTCCAAAAAGTGTTCAATAAGGTACTGCACAAAAGGCTACTTAATAAAAAAAAGAGCACAGTAAGACTTAGGAGGAAGGAGCAGTGCTCCGAAAGCTAGTGATTTGAAACAAACCTGTTGGGACCTTAACCTGGTGTTGTAAGGCTTCCTACTGCGCTCACTCCAGTCCAACGCTGGCATCTCCACATAATAAAAAGAGCCCAGGACTTCCGGTTACGGCTATGCGGAGCTAAGCCGCACGTTCGGCAGCTCCCGCCAGGAACGGACTTTTGGCTCTTTTAAGGGCCCCCAGCGGTACTTGCTCTACGGTTCCCGGCGTGGGAAGGTGTCTGCAGCGGATCCCCAGTGGTCTATGGTCTTGACCAGGAGCGGGGCCAGCAGAAAAGCGGTGGCAGCGCCTAAGAAAAAGCGGGGGAAGAGAATCAAGGTGGCGGCCGGCAGAGGCCTCGAGGAATAGAGGAAGTGGACGCAGGTGCAGCAGGAGACTCTCCAGCGCTGTTTTCAGGAGCTCAAAGTGGAGCTGCTGGACTCGCTGAAGGCTACTACGGACAAGCTGCTGGCGACACCACAGCCCAGGGGGTGGAGATCCGGGAGCTCCGACAACAAGCCTCCGAAAGAGAGGATGAGGCCGCGCCTCGCGGTGCAGGTGGAGATGCATGAGGTGCTCCACAAGAAGTGGCAGGAGCGGTTCGAGGAGATGGAGAACCGGTCGAGGCGGAATAATTTGCGGATCCTGGGCCTCACGGAGGGGCTGGAAGGGTCAGACCTGGGGGCCTATGTGGTCGTTTTGTTGAACTCACTGATGGGAGCTGGGTCCTTCCAGGGGCCCCTGGAGCTGGAGGGGGCCCACAGTATACTGGCCAGGAGGCCCAAGCCGAATGAGCCGCCACGGGCGGTGCTGGTGCGGTTCCACCAGTTCGTTGACTGCGAGTGCATGCTTAGGTGGGCCAAGAAGGAGGGGAGCAGCAAGTAGGAGAACACGGTAGTGCGGATCTACCAGGACTGGAGTGCGGAGGTGGCCAAGCGGAGGGCCGGGTACAACCGGACGAAGGCGGTGCTCCACAGAAAGTGTGTGAAGCTTGGCATGTTACAGCCGGCACTTCTGTGGGTCACCTACAAGGACCGGCACTTTTATTTCGAGTCCCCGGAGGAGGCGTGGGCCTTTGTGCGGGCCGAGAAGTTGGACTCTGACTGAGGGTCGGGGGTTTGTAAATAACTGTGTTAACTTTTGGTGGGAAGGGTCTCTGTTTTATGCTGTTTTAAGCTGGTTGTGCGTTGTTTCTAGGGTGGGTGGGGTGCTGTCTTTTTTTTGCGGGGGCAGAGGGAAAGCGCGGGCTTTTCTTCTGTTTCCCGTGCTGAGGGTGGATGGGGGCAGAGTTGGAGCTGAGAAGCGCGGGCTTTTTTCCCGCGCAAGAGCGGGAGGGGGAGGAGGAGGGTCTGCTGATGGGTCTGGGGGAGGAGGAGTAGCCCCACGTTGGGAGGGTTCGGAGGTGTGGTGGGAGCTGCCGGAAGTTAGCTGGCTACGGAGGGAGTAACGCGGCTGGGAGGGGTCCGAGCCTTTGGGGGGGGGGGGGGTGCCGGGTTGCTGCTGAAATGGCCAGGAAGGAGCTGGAGTATGCGGGGGGGGCCGGGGTGGGGGTTTGCCGCCGTGGGGAACGGACCGAGCGAGGGGCGGGCAGGGGACGGGTGATGGCTAGTCGGCAGGGGAGGGGAGCAGGGAGCCCTCTGATCCGGCTGATAACTTGGAATGTGAGGGGGCTGAATAGGCTGGTCAAACGGGCCCGGGTGTTTACGCACCTGAGGGGGCTGAAGGCGGACGTAGCTATGCTCCAGCAGACGCACCTGAAGGTGGCGGACCAGGTTAGACTGAGGAAGGGCTGGATAGGCCAGGTGTTTCATTCGGGGCTGGATGCAAAAAATCAGGGGGTGGCAATTCTGGTGGGAAAAAGGGTATTGTTTGAGGAGTCAAAGGTGGTGGCTGACAGTGGAGGGAGGTATGTGATGGTGAATGTCTACGCCCCAAATTGGGACAATGCGGGTTTTATGCGGCGCATGTTGGGCCGCATTCCGGATCTCGTGATGGGGGGCTTGATACTGGGGGGGACTTTAACACAGTGCTGGATCCCGCATTGAATCAATCCATGTCCAGGACGGGCAGGAGGCCCGCGGCGGCTAAGGTATTGAGTGTGTTTATGGACGAGATGGGAGGGGTGGATCCGTGGAGGTTCGCGAGGCCGACGGCCAGGGAGTATTCATTTTTTTCCCACGTGCATAAAGCCTATTCCCGGATCGATTTTTTTGTCCTGAGCAGGGGGCTGATTTCGAGGGTGGAGGATGCAGAGTATTCGCCAATAGACATTTCGGACCATGCCCCGCACTGGGTAGACCTTGAGCTGGGGGAGGAGAGGGACCAGCGCCCGCTCTGGTGCCTGGAGGTGGGACTGCTGGCGGATGAGAAGGTGGGTGGGCGGGTTTGGGGGTGTATCAAGAGGTACTTAGAGGCCAATGATAATGGGGAGGTCCGGGTGGGAACGGTTTGGGAAGCATTGAAGGCGGTGATTCGAGGGGAGTTGATTTCCATCCGAGCCCATAGGGAGAGGGGAGAGCAAAGAGAGAGGGAGAGGTTGGTGGGGGAGATGGTGAGGGTGGACAGGAGATACGCGGAGGCTCCAGAGGAGGGACTGTTGGGGGAGCGACGTAACCTTCAGGCCAAGTTCGACTTGCTGACCACCAGAAAGGTGGAAGCTCAGTGGAGGAAGGCACAGGGAGCGGTGTACGAATATGAGGAGAAGGCGAGTAGGATGCTGGCGCATCAGCTTTGTAAGCGCGACGCGGCCAGGGAGATTGGTGGAGTGACGGATAGGGGAGGCAATGTGGTGCGAAGGGAGGTGGACATTAATGGGGTCTTCAGGGACTTTTATGGGGAATTGTATCGGTCCGAGCCCCCGGGGGGGGGGGGGGGATTGGGCGCTTTTTAGACAGGCTGAGATTTCCGAAGGTGGAGGAGGGACAGGTGGAGGGGCTGGGGGCGCCGATTGAGCTGGAGGAGCTGGTCAAAGGGATAGGTAGCATGCAGTCGGGGAAGGCGCCGGGGCCAGATGGGTTTCCGGTCGAATTTTACAAAATGTATGCAGACCTGCTGGGCCCCCTGTTGGTTAGGACCTTTAACAAGGGAGGGGAGGGCTTTGCCCCCGACTATGTCCCAGGCGCTGATTTCCTTGATCCTTAAATGGGACAAGGACCCCCTGCAGTGTGGATCATATAGGCCGATCTCGTTGTTAAATGTGGATGCCAAGCTGTTGGCGAAGATCTTGGCCACAAGGATAGAGGACTGTGTGCCGGGGTCATTCATGAGGACCAGACGGGGTTTGTGAAGGGAAGGCAGCTGAACACCAATATCTGTAGGCTTCTGAATGTTATCATGATGCCGGCGGTAGAAGGGGAGGCGGAGATAGTGGTAGCATTAGACGCGGAGAAGGCCTTTGATAGGGTTGAGTGGGGGTACTTGTGGGAGGTGCTGGAAAGGTTTGGGTTCTGGGAGGGGTTTGTCAGTTGGGTGAGGCTGTCATATGAGGCCCCGATGGCAAGTGTAGCCACAAGTAGGAGGAGATCGGAGTACTTTCGGTTGTAACGGGGGACGAGACAGGGGTGTCCCCTGTCCCCCTTGCTCTTTGCGTTGGCAACTAAGCCCCTGGCCATGGCGTTGAGGGAGTCGGGGAATTGGAGGGGTCTGGTGCGGGGTGAGGAGGAGCACTGAGTGTCACTCTACGCAGATGACTTGCTGCTGTATGTGGCGGACCCAGTGGGGTGAATGCCGGAGGAGATGAAGACCCTTAAGGAATTTGGGGGCTTTTCTGGGTATAAGCTCGACCTGGGTAAGAGTGAGCTGTTCGTCGTGCACCCGGGGGATCAAGAGGTGGGGATTGTAGGCTCCCACTGAAAAGGGCAGGGAGGAGCTTTCGGTACCTGGGAGTCCAGGTGGCTAGGAGCTGGGGGGCCCTTCACAAACTTAACCTCACTAGGCTGGTGGAGCAAATGGAGGAGGAGTTTAAAAGACGGGGCATGTTGCCGCTGTCGCTGGCGGGCAGGGTACAGTCCGACAAAATGACAGTGCTCCCGAGGTTTTTGTTCTTGTTCCAGTGCCTTCCCATCCTTATCCAGAAGGCCTTTTTTTAGGAGGGTCAACAGGAGTATCACGGGATTTGTATGGGCGCATGGGACTCCGAGGGTGAGAAGGGTGTTTTTGCAGTGGGGCAGGGATAGGGGGGAGGCTGGCGTTGCCCAACCTCTGTGGGTACTATTGGGCTGCCAACGCAGCGATGGTGCGTTAAGTGGGTAATGGACGGGGCAGGGGCAGCATGGAAGAGGATGGAGATGGCGTCCTGCGTGGACACGAGCCTGGAGGCGCTGGTAACGGCGCCGTTGCTGCTCCCTCGAACGAGGTATACCATGAGCCCGGTTGTGGCGGCTACCCTCAAAATCTGGGGGCAATGGAGTCCCCGATACGGGGTAACTACCGGTTTGTTCCAGGGAGCATCGATGGCGGGTTTCCTGGCTGGCACAGGGTAGGTATTAGGAGGTTGAGGGACCTGTTTGTGGGTGGGAGGTTTGCGAGCCTGGGTGAGTTAGAGGGGAAGTTTGGGCTCCCCCAGGGAACAGGTTTAGGTACATGCAGGTTAGGGCGTTTGCCAGGCGGCAGGTGGTGGGGTTCCCTCTGCTGCCCCCACATGGGGTATGGGACAGGGTGCTCTCTGGGGTGCGGGTTGGAGGGGGGAGGATTTCAGACGTGTACCATGTCATGCAGGAGGTGGATGAGGCCTCGGTGGGGGAGCTGTAGGTTAAATGGGAAGAGGAGCTGGGTGAGGAGATTGAGGAGGGGACGTGGGCGGATGCCCTGGAGAGAGTGAATTCCTCCTCTTCCTGTGCGAGGCTGAGCCTCATACAGTTCAAGGTGCTGCACAGGGCCCACATGACGGGGACGAGGATGAATAGGTTTTTCGGGGGCGAAGACAGGTGTGCTAAGTGCTCGGGGAGCCCAGCGAACCACGTCCATATGTTTTGGGCATGCCCAGCGCTGGGGGAGTTTTGGAAGGGGGTAGCAAGGACGGTGTCGAGGGTGGTAGGATCCAGGGTCAAGCCAGGCTGGGGGCTCGCAATTTTTGGGGTTGCAGTGGAGCCGGGAGTGCAGGAGGCGAAAGAGGCCGGTGTTCCTAGTTTGCGTCCCTAGTAGCCCGGCGGAGGATTTTGCTTCAATGGAAGGATGCGAGGCCCCCAAGCGTGGAGGCCTGGATCAATGATATGGTGGGGTTCATCAAATTGGAGAAGATGAAATTTGCCCTGAGGGGATCAGTACAGGGGTTCTTTAGGCGGTGGCAGCCTTTCCTGGACTTCCTGGCAGAACGATAGGAAAATAGGCCGGCAGCAGCAACCCGGGGGGGGGGGGGGGGGTGTTGTTGCGGGGGAAGGGAGAAATGTGTATATGTGTCTATTGAATATGCCGAGTGCTTAGCTATTTCTTCTTTTTGGAGTTACTGAGGGGTGGGATTTCGTTTTGGGGGTTAGTGTTTTTTCTTTTTTGTTGTTGTTGTTAATACGGTTTTCTTGTTGTTATTTATGTTTCTGATATGTTTTTGAAAACCTTAATAAAAATTATTTTTTTTTAAATAAAAAGAGCCCATGCTGTTGGGGGAAAGTACATTTGCTTGGATAGAGGATTGATTAATTAATAGAAGATAGAGTTGGGCTAAGAGGGACATTTTCAGGATGGCAAAGTGCAACTGATGGGAGTGCCACGGGGATGAGTGCTGGAGCCACAATTATTTGCAATATATATATTAACTTGGACAAGGGAAGGGAATGTACTTTTGCAAAGTTCGCAGATGACACAAAAAGTTCAGACGGCAAGTGGCGAAGATAACACAAGTCTAAAGAGGCATAGAGAAAGGTTAAGTGAGTGAGAAAAACTTCGCAGATAGAATATAATGTAGGAAAATGTGATGTTACGCATTTTGGTAGGAAGAATAAAGGATCTGAATATTATTTAAATGGAGACAGACTGCAGAAAAGAGGGATTTGGGGTCCACATGCATAAATGACAAAACGCTGACATGCAAGTTCAGCAGGTGATAGGGAAGGCAAATGGAATATTGATCTTTATTTCAAAGGGAATGGAATATAAAAATAGGGAAGTCTTGCTAAAATTATACAAGGCACGAGTTAGACTGCACCAGGAATAGTGAGAGCAATTTTGGTTCCCTGATCGGGGGAAAGATAGACTGGCGTTGGAAGCAGTCTAGATGAGGTCGATCCCTGGTATGGTGGGATTTTCTGAGAAGCAGAGGTTGAGCCTGTACTCATTGGAGTTTAGAAGAATGAGGGGTGACCTTATTGAGACAGGTAGGATTTGCAGGGGGCTTGCTTGAATTAATGCTAAGAGGTTGTTTTCCTTTGCGGGAAAGTCTAGGACCAGAGGACACAATCCCAGAATATTCCAGCCCATTTAACACAAAGATGAGAAGTAATTTCTTCTCTCAGCGGCTGTACGAATCTGTGGAATTCTTTGTCACAGAGGGCTGCAGAGGCTGGGTCCGTATATGTTTCAAGGCTGAGATAGACAGATTTCAATCAGTAAAAGAATCAACGGTTATGGGGATACAGCAGGAAAGTGGAATGGAGATTGTGTCAGTTCAGTCATGACCTCATTAAATGGTGGAGCAGATTTGATGGGCCGAATGGCCTACTTCTGCTCCTATATCGTGTGGTCATCGAACTGGGTGCAACTGCCCTCACCTGGTTCCATTCTTTTCTATCTAATTGCAGTCACAGTATCATTTGCAATGATTTCTTTCCCTGCTCGTGCACCATTATCTCTAGTGTTCACCAAGGGTCCATACTGGCTCTCCTCCTGTTTCTTAACTACATGTTGTCCCTTGGCAACATAATCCAAAAGCTGTAATAGTTTGCACATGTACAATTTTTTTTTAAATTTAGAGTACCCAATTATTTTTTTTCAATTAAGAGGCAATTTAGCATGGCCAATCCACTAATCCTCATCTTTGGGTTGTGGGGGTGAGACCCACGCAGACACAGAGAGAATGTGCAAACTCCACACAGACAGTGACCCCGGGCCGGGATCGAACCCGGGTCCTCAGCGCCCCAGGCTGCAGTGCTAACCACTGTGCCACGTGCCACCCTGTTTGCACATGTACATTGACGACTTCATTTGTAGATATTTATTGCCCCTGGCAATAGTCAGGGATTAAACCATTCTGTTCACCTTCATGTCACATTTGACCTGGAAATGAAACTTTAACCTCATTCATGCCATCACTAAACAAACTGCCTATTTTCAGCTCTGTAACCTGGCGTAAAGTCACCTCTGCCAACTCATCTTCAGCTGAAAGTCTCATTCATGCTTATGTTGCCTCAATACTTGACTATTCAAATGGACTACTGGCTAGTGATTCACTTTATTCTGCAAACTTGAGGTGATTAAAATTCTGCTGCCCATGACTTTTGCATCGATAATACTCACCTCCATCCATGTGCTCACTGACCTACACATTTCCTCACTCCAGTTCAGTCTTGATTGTAAAATTCTCATCCTGGTTTTCAACTCCCTCAAGCCACATCTCTAAGATATCCACACTCCTCTAATTCTGGCCCCTTGACTATCCCCAATTTCAATGGCCCCCACCTGTGCTGCCCACACCTTCAGCGGCCTTTGTTCTGAGATGTGGAATATCTACCCTACACATCTCTGCCTCTCTGTCTCACTTTCATCCCCTCGGAGGCTCCTGAAACTCAACTCTGAACACATTGTTGTAACACAATCCACTTTAGTCCAGGATCTCTGATCTCACTGTATTTGAAAGGTGATGACAATTATATATTTTTTAAAACTTTCACCGGCAATAACCACTGCACAGTCTAGTTTTGGAAACTGTGGAATGTGCCTAACAATGTCCAGGTAAGTAAACCGAGGTCCGGCAGCTTCAAACTTGCTCCACATTTGAAGCTGATAGCAGCACTGAATGGGAACTTTCTACTCTCCATTCCCTGGGAGTCTGGATACCATTTTTGAATTAAGCACTAAAATAAAGGCAAAATACCGCAGTTGCTGAAAATCTGAAAGAAGTAGAGAGCTCTGAAGAGGCACACAGACTTGAAACGTTAATACTGCTTCTCTCTCCACAGATGCTGCCAGACCCGCTGAGGTTTCCCTGCATTTTCTGCTTTGTTATCTCTTTTGAACGTCTGTACTGGGTTCTTGTTCCATTTCACTTCCCCCCGCGCCCCCGCACACAAGGCAATTGACAGATGTTTGAATTAACATACCCTATAGCAAAACCATTTTGGAAAACTAGGAAGGGAAAGTTAAAAGTATTATTTTTTTCAAAATAAATAAATATATATATAAATATATATATAAAAACAGAACTATATGCAGAAGCGTAGTGCACCGTTACGAATTCTACACTGTTTTCTAGTTCATACATAGGTGTACATCTATTTATAGGAAGTATATTTATTCATATTAACTAAAATATAAGTTGAGCGAATATTCAGTTGCCTCATGGGTGACACGGTAGCACAGTGGTTAGCACTGTTGCCTCATAGTGCCAGGGACCCGGGTTCGATTCCTGGCTTGGTCACTGTGCTGATTCTGCACGTTCTCCCCGTGTCTGTGTGGATTTCCTCCGGGTGCTCCGGTTTCCTCCCACAAGCCCCGAAAGACACGCTTGTTAGGTAAATTGGACATTCTGAATTCTCCCTCTGTGTACCCGAACAGGCGCCGGAGTGTGGCGACGAGGGGATTTTCACAGTAACTTCATTGCAGTGTTAATGTAAGCCTACTTGGGGCACTAATAAAGATTATATATCACCAAACCTACCTTTGTTTTGATGAGTTGAACAAATTCCATCGAGTTCCTTGTTGCTTTGCAGATTCTCCTGAATACTAGTTTCCCTTTAAAACAATCAACATATTAATGTTAGCAAGCAAAAAATATCAGTAGAACTCGAGTGTATGACAATAGACTGAAGATGGAACCTTCATCAAAATGCCAGAAATACTTTTATTTCTCAAAGGTGAAAGATGCACTGTGCAGCCAAGATCTTTCAGAATACTGTGGTTCAATAAATATTCTAGACTGCAGTTTCCTTCATGTTGCACGGCATTTTCCGCAGATTTGAATCTGGGCCTCTGAATTACTGGTCCCGTCACACTACTCCACTGCCTTCCTGAAGCTGAAAACCTGCATCCTGGACAGTATGTTGCCTTCCTGGTGCCAGGGCCAAGATGTCACTGAGCAGCTGTAGAGGACTCTGAGGGGGGAGGATGGGCAGCCAGAGGTTGTCTGCCATATTGGTACCAACAACATAGGTAGAAAGAGGGATGAGAGTGTGTACGCTGATTTTAGGGAGTTGGGGATGAGATTGGCTAACAGGATTTCAATAGGTAGCAATCTCTGGATTACTCCTGGTGTCATGCACTTGAGCATTAAAAAGGAATAGAGCAGATTCATGTATGGCTGCAGAGTTGGTGCAGGAAGATGGGTTTTAGGTTCCTGAGTATTTGGGACCACTGGGGGAAGGGGAGATGTGTATAGCCCAATGAACAAAGCCGGGACTATTGTCGCTTTGGGGCAGTTGGCTACTGCTATCAGAAGGAGCTTAACTAACTTAGCAAAGGGGATGGAAACCAGGAAGCAACATTTGGAAGGATAAACGAAATACACAAAGGATGGCAAGACCCAGTTAGCACTACAGTATGAAACTGCAAGATTTTGGATCCAGTCAGACTAAACAGCAAGATTGAATTCAAGTTTCCGGTTCATGTATGTAACGGCACCAAACTAGGCAATTAAGGTTAGTGAGCTGCAAGAGCCACAGGCAGCCAATGCTGTGGTGATAATAAAAATATGATTAAAAGGGGACAGGACCAGGTAAGCAATATTCTTGGATACATGGTGTACAGGAAAAACAGGGAAGGAAAAAAGAGGGGCGGTAGTATTAAGAAAAATATTCATGTTGGGGGGAAGAGGACGTCCTGGAGCAGTCAAGAACAAAATCTATTTGGATAGTGTTAAGTTAATAGAGGTTCCATTGCATTGCTGGGCATATTCTATTAGCCACCAACAAATGGGAGAGATACAGAGGAGCATATTGCAAGAAAATTAGAGAGGTGCAAAAGCTGGAGTACTGACAATGGAGGACTTAATTATCTTTATATAAACTGGAAAACCAAAAATGCAAAAGGAGGAACGAGTTTCTGAAGAAAGCTGAAAGGATTGGTTTAGTGGGATGACAGAGGATTGATGAGGATGATGCAGTTAGCGGGTGTACAGACTCCCAACATATATGTTTCATAAATTGCCACATACTGGGTCTCATCTTTGCTGACAGGCCTATGGAATAAAGAAAGTGACAGCATGGATACAAGCCAGTTCGTCCAATATCAGTGGTGGGAAAACATCTAGAGATCGCTGTCGAAGACAAAATTAAATCTCTTATATTTGTACCATTTATTGTTATAAATTATAAATGCCTCAATAAAATGTTTTTTTTATACTAAATCTCATTTTCGGAAAGGCAGTTGTGACAGGACCAGTAATTCAGAGGTCCAGCTTCAAATCCTAACACGGCAACTAGTGAAATTTAAGTTCAATTTATAAATATGGAATTAAAAACTAGTCTAATCGTGACCATGAAACTATAATCGTAAAAAAGCCCACCTGGTTCACTATGTCCTTTAGGAAGGACATCCACCATCCTTCTGCTCTGGCCTACAAGTGACATCGAACCTACACTAATGTGGTTGACTCTTAACTGTCCTGTGAAATGGCGAACGTCATTCAGTTGTGTCTAACTGCTCAAAGTCTACAAAAAGGAATGAAACATGATCACCCAGCATTGAGGTAATAATCTCTGGATTACTACCTGAGCCACGAGCTAATTGGCACAGGGCCAATAAATTTAAAGAGTTAAATGTGTGGCTCAGAGGTTGATCTAGGAGAAATCTGTCTGAATTCATGGAACATTATCACCAATACCGGGGAAGGAGAGGGGAAGGGGGGAGCTGATTCGATGGGACAGTCTTCCCCTGAATCATCCTGAGAGCAGTGTCCTGGTGAATTGTATAACTGGGGCTGCAGTTAGGGCTTTAAACTCAATATTGGGAGGAACGTTTCCAGATCAAGTAATAGAACACAGTATAGAAAGCGGCAGGAATCTAACTTCAGGCGCAGCAGAAAAGGGGACAACTATGAGAAGGGGGTGGTGGGTTAACACAGGACTGAAGGTATTGTACTGAAATGCGTGCAGTATACGAAACAAGGTAAATGAGCTTGTAGCACATATTGAAATTGGAGGGTACAATGTTGTGAGCATCACAGAGACGTGGTTGCAAGGGGGTCAGGACTGGGATCTAAATACCCAAGGATATGTGTCCTATCGAAAGGACAGGCAGATGGGGCGGAGTTGCATTGTTAGTAAGAAATGAAATTAAATTGATAGCAAAAAGCGATATAGGATCAGAAGGCATAGAATCTGTGTGGGTAGAGTTGAGCTATTGCAAAAGGAAAATACCCTGATGGGAGTTATGTACAAGCCCCCTAGCAGTAGTCAGGATGTAGAGGCAGAAAATTAATCAGGAGATGGAAACGACATGTAAAAAATGCAATATTACAATAATCATGGGGGACTTCAATATGCAGGGGAACTGTGAAAATCAGGTTGGTAGTGGATCCCAAGAAATGGAATTTATGGGATGTCAATGAGATAGTGCTTTGGAGTAGCTTTTGGTAGAGCCCACTAGGGAACCAGCAATTTTGGATTTGGTGATGTGTAATGAGGCAGACTTGATTAGGGATCTTAAGGTGAAGGAACCCTTAGGGAGCAGTGACCACAATGTGATACAATTTGCCCTGCAGTTTGAGAGAGCGAAGCAGGAATCAGATGTAACCGTATTACAATTGAATAAAGGTAACTACAAAGACATGAGGGAGGAGCTGGTCAGAGTTGATTGGAAGGGGAGCCGAGCAGGAAAGATAGTGGAACAGCAATGGCAGAGGTTTTGGGGGGTTATTCAGGAGGCACAACAGAAATTCATCCCAAGGAGGAGGAAACATGCTAAGGGGAGGACAAGGTATCCAAGGCTGATAAAGGAAGTCAGGGACAGCACCAGACAAATCTAAAATTGGGGTGACAACCTAGTGAAGCACGGGAATATTTGCATGCCAAACAATGGAAGCAGCATGCGACAGAACCAACGGATCATATCGAAGCTATGCAGTCCTGCCAAAACCAGACGTGATTGGTGGAGGGTGACTAACAGGAGCAGGAGGCACCACGAATATCACTGATGGTGATGCCCAGCACACCCGTGTAAAGACGAGGATGAAGCATTTGCAACCTTTTGCAACCAGATGTTCCAATTGGATGATCCATTTCCCTTCAGAGGTCCCTAGCATCACAGGTGCCAGTTTTCAGTCAATGTTATTCTTCCATGTGATATCAAGAAACAGCTGATGGAATTGGATACTGCAAAGGCTATGGGCTCCAACAATGTTCCGTCAAATGTCCTGAAGATGTGTGTTCCAGAACTAGCTATGCCCCTAGCCAAGCTGTTCTAGTACAGCTACAACATTGGCATCTACACAATAACGTGGAAAATTGTATAGGTGTGTCATGACTACAAAGAGCAGGACATATCCACCGTGGCCAATTACCACCCCTCCAGTCTACTCACGATCATCAGAAAAGTGACATTGCTGTCAAGCAGCACTTGCTCAGCAACAACCTGCTGCTCAGTGTGGCCCCTGTCCAGGCACTCAACTCATTACAGTCTTGGTTCAAATACAGAGGAAAGAGATGAACTGCAGAGGTGAGATGAGAGTAACTGCCCTTGACATCAAGATGGCATTTTATTGATCCTGGCATCAAGGAGCCCTATGTGGTACTGAAAACAGGCTGAGAAGACACACATTGGCCAGGAACAGAAACTGTCTCATGAGAGTCTTGCTGTAATCGATACTGGCTATCTGCAAAAGCACCCAAGTCAAGGCATAAACCTGTTATTGTTATATGGACTTTGTGATTACCCACTCCAAAGACTATGAATATGTAACAGACACAGGTGATCAACTTTGCAGCAGGACGAAGAACAGACAAAAGAAGCCATCAGACTCCTTAATGAGCTAAAGGCTGGTCGGACAAGGGGAGTTTCAGAGGACAATGGGTCTTGATTGAACCATCATGGATAAACAGGAGTATCTTGCCTTTCCCATTAACCAGTGGGGTCTAGCTAGGACAATGGCCAGTGGTAAGCCTATATATATGACTCAATTCAAGCTTCCCAGTATAAAGAAAGCAGCATCAAACAGATCTTCAGCGATAACCTCGGAGTTGCCCAGGCACAACCATCGCAAGAAGAAAGGGTTTCGAACCCAGACAAGACATCAACATCGAGTGATTGAAGCCTGCCAGCCTCCTTTACTCAGTGCGGGTAAAACCCAAAGCTCAGCTGTGAGTCTGAGTCAGATTTTCTTGAGTAATATAATTATTAATAAAATTGGGTTAAACTGTGAACCTGTTTTGTCCTTTGTTCATCTCGTAAATAAAGACACATGGGTAAAACGTTTGAGTAAATAAACTGGTCGAGCGCATCAGAGGTTCCAACGGTACAACACCTAGTAAAACGGTACAACACCTAGTAAAACGGTACAACACCTAGTAAAACGGTACAACACCTAGTAAAAGTAACTGTGTCTGACTGAAACCAAAAAGAAAATGCTGGAAAATCTCAGCAGGTCTGCAGCATCTGTCGAGAGAGAAAGAAGCTAACATTTCGAGTCCAGGTGACCCTTTGTCAAAGCTAAAGACAGAGAAAGTGGGAAATATTTATACTGTATAATAATAATCACTCATTGTCACAAATCGGCTTCAATGAAGTTACTGTGAAAAGCCCCTCGTCACCACATTCCGGCGCGGAGGCCGGTACGGGAATTGAACCGGCGCTGCTGGCCTTGTTCAGCATTACAAGCCAACTTGTAAACCCCTCCACTCCCTCCAGATAAGGATAGAGTCCCCCTCGTTCTCACATTTCATCCCACCAGGGGCTGGTTTAGCTTACCAGGCTAAATCGCTGGCTTTTAAAGCAGACCAAGCAGGCCAGCAGCACGGTTCGATTCCCGTACCAGCCTCCCCGGACAGGCGGCGGAATGTGGTGACTAGGGGCTTTTCACAGTAACTTCATTGAAGCCTACTCGTGACAATAAGCGATTTTCATTTCATTTCATTTCAGTCTCCGTATGCAAAGCATAATCCTCCGCCATTTTCACCAACTCCAGAGTGATGCCACCACCATACACATCTTCCCTTCACTCCCTCTGTCAGCATTCCGCAGAGACTGTTACCTCCGAGACAATCTAGTCCACTCCTCCACCATACCCAATACCTCTCCCATCACCCATGGCACCTTCCCATGCAATCGCAGAAGGTGCAACACCCGTCCCTTTACCTCTTCCATGCTTAACATTCCAGGCCCAAAACACTCATTCCAGGTTAAGCAGCGTTTCACTTGCAGCTCTTTCAATCTGGTCTACTGCATTCGCTGCTCCCAATGTGGTCTCCTCTATATCGGAGTGACCAAACGCAGACTGGGTGATCGCTTTGCTGAGCATCTTCGGTCTGTGCGTATTCAGGATCCTGACCTTCCTGTTGCTTGCCATTTTAACAAAAGACCCTGCTCCCTTGCCCACATGTCTGTTCTTGGCCTGCTGCAATGTTCCAGTGAAGCTCAACGCAAACTGGAGGAACAACATCTCATCTTCTGGTTAGGCACGCTACAGCCTTCCGGCCTGAACATCGAATTCAACAACTTCAGATGATCAGCCCCACCTCGACCCATTTGTTTTCATTTCATTTTAACTGTCTTTTACCATTTCTTTCTTTCCTGCACCTTTCTCCTCTTTGCTTCCCCCTTCCTCTCCCCCCACACCTACAGTTCATCCTCTGATGTTATTTTCCCTGCTGTTTGACCTTTCACATCTTTTGTCCTCTCTGGGGACTGCCATTAGCACTCTTTCCCCTTGGTTTCTGTGGCCATTAGCACCAAGTTTCCCTGGGTTTCTGTGGCTATGACTCATCTTTCATTCTCACTCCACAGTATAAATATTTCCCACTCTCTCTGTCTGTTAGCTTTGACAAAGAGTCATCGGACTCGAAACGTTAGCTTTTTTTCTCTCCCTACAGATGCTGCTAGACTTGCTGAGATTTTCCAGCATTTTCCCTTTTATTACAAGCTAACTGTTTAGCCCACTGTGCTAAACCAGCCCCTGTGGAGTGAGAATGAAAGATGAGTCATAGTCACAGAAATCCAGGGAAACTGGGTGCTAATAGCCACAGAAAGCAAGGGGAATGGCAGTCCCCAGAGATAACAAAAGGTGTGAAAGGCCAAACTGCAGAGACTAACATTAGAGATTAAACTGTGACAGATGTAGATGGGGGGGGTGGGGGGGAGGAGAGAAAGGGTAACGAAAGGTGGGTAAGATGGAGGTGGGGTGGGTGAATATATATAAAGAAAGACAAGAGGGAAAGAAATGGTAAAACACAGTTAAAATGAAATGGGACGAAAACAAATGGGTCGAGTGGGGTAGAACGTCATCTGAAGTTGTCTGACTGAACCTGGTTTTGATGAAGTGACGGACAGGTGAAGAAGGCAGTGCATACATAGAACATAGAACAGTACAGCACAGAACAGGCCCTCCGGCCCTCGATGTTGTGCCGAGCAATGATCACCCTACTCAAACCCAGGTATCCACCCTATACCCGTAACCCAACAACCCCCCCCCCCCCCCCCCCCAACCTTACTTTTTTAGGACACTACGGGCAATTTAGCATGGCCACTCCACCTAACCCGCACATCTTTGGACTGTGGGAGGAAACCGGAGCACCCGGAGGAAACCCACGCACACACGGGGAGGACGTGCAGACTCCGCACAGTCAGTGACCCAACCGGGAATCGAACCTGGGACCCTGGAGCTGTGAAGCATTTATGCTAACCACCACGCTACCATGCTGCCGGAGATTTACAATAAGCATTTGATAAAGTGCCACATAACAGACTTAAAGAAAAAATAGAAGTTTATGGTATGTGGTAACTTGAGTATATAATTGGCAAAGGAATAGCAGGCAGGAGGGGGGAATAGGTATTTTTCTCACTGGAAGTACATTTGGCAGTGCTCAGTATGAAACCTGCATTTCTCATTTAAAATAAAATGACCTGGGGGGGGTTTGGAAATTAGGAGCAAAGTTTGGTAATGTAGTGAACAGTGAACAAGATAGTAGCAAACGTCAGAGGGGTTTGTGAAATTGAAAACTCATTCAAGTTAAACGTAAGTGCGAAGTGATGTTTGGGGCATTGAAAATGAAGAGACAATAATCTAAATGGTAACATTTTGATGGGTTTGCAAATGCAGTGGATGGGGAGGAGTGGATATTCATAAACTATTAAAGGTCTGTCGGGCAAGATGATAAAGCAGTGAATGTATGTGGGATACCTGCCTTTGGCAATACGGCACTGCATGAACATTTTGCATCAAATCTCTTGGAAAGCCACTTCCACTCATTCATATATCTGACACTTCGATCAAGACCATCCATCCAATCAGATGGCCTCTTCCATGCACCTCAGTTCCACTAGCCCTAGTTTCACACTGCCCTAGCCTTGGACACACATCTTTTCTTTGTCTCTTCTCATGTCCTTCACAAGCTCATCTTGTCCACTGGACCCACCTTCTTAATGTTATTCCCACTGAACAGAGGACCACAAAACTCCCTTCACATGAATCAATATCGTGAATGATTTTTTCTTACTTTAGTTGCTGAGATCTCCTCCAACTAAACATTGATTGTTCTTTGTACTTTTGGGAATTTTAAGCCATTGTCCTCTACCACTTCCATTTCCTAGCTACTAACTCCTTCTCTGTCCTTGGAATAGTCCGAGACAAAATCAGTCATTTCGCAATCTTGATGTTATATCCTGGAATTTGCTGCCCACAGGGATGGTGGAAGTAAAACAATCAAGGATCTCAGAAGGAAATGGATGGACATTTGAAGGGACTAAACTTGCAGCTGTACGGAGATCGAGCGGGTAATAGGACTGACCAAATTGTTCCACAATAAACTGAAATGAATTCTATGGGCCGTATGTGCTTCTTCTACTCCACCTCCCAAGATGAGTTTCTGACAACATTCATGTCATCACCAAAACTGCCTATTAAACCTCCCTAAATTTGCCCCATTTTGCCCTGTCTCAGTTCATCTGCTGCTGAAACCCTCATTCATGCCCACGTTACCTCGAAGCTTCATTACTCCAAGGCACTCCTGGCTGGTCGCCCACATTCTCTCGGTAAACCTGAGGTCATCCAAAACTTTTGTAAGAACCCTTCCTGTTTATTTCCTTTGTTCCCATTTTCTTTTGTTATTTTACCATTTTAGCCCATGGACCCATAATCGAAATGTGCCTTTTGAAACAGCCTGCTTGTCAGGGCACTGCGCTGCAGGTTTTATTTTTGGGAGAGGAGAAGCCAGACTCTTCGGCACCAAGTGGATCTTAGGAACCAGTTTTGGAGGAAGCCAGATCGACTTGTTAATTGGAAACCAACCGGTGGATTGGCCAAGGACACTGCATGACAACAGTCAGTGATTGGCACCTGCGTCGTGCTTTCTGAAAAAAACTGGACTAAAGCGTTTAGGCCTTGGAAGAGAAAGGAACGCTCTTGTTCGCTCCTGTTTGCTCATGTGAAAGAACCACTTTATTTTTCCGAAAGGGAGTGCCCGGCACATCCTTTACTGTGAACCCGAAATGATGCCGAGTCTGCAAAGAAGGTAGACAACCTTGCCGTAGAAAATCACCTCAAGCCTAGAAGGAAGCAGTATCAAAACAAAAGCCTGAACTTCAGAAAGACATTGACTGGAAGTCAGCCCAGTGCATCAATGATCCTGATCCTTTTATTTAATATTTTCTTTCCCTTTCTACCACCATTTCCCGTGTTGTTTGTCTGTTTGCATTCGTGTGGGTGCATGCTTATATACAGAGATGAGGGAGATGGAAGTTGGGGGTGGGGTTTGACAAAGGAGTCATGCATGTTACATTCTCTGTCCATTTAATTATAATACTGTACACGATAAAAGGTTATTTGCATTTAAAACCGGTGACTAGTTTATTGGGATCAACCAAGAACCTCGGGTATTTAAATAAAATGTAATTTCACCTGTATTGCAACTTCAGGTAAAGTGGGGCTGAAATTAATGGCGCACTAACCCAGGATGTCATGACACTCTGCTTCCCATGTCTTCTCCCCATTCACCTATCACTCTTGTGCTCCCGGACCTACATTGTTCCCAGTGAAGAACTGTCATTTTAAAATTATCGTCCTTGTTTTCAAATTCATCCCATGGCGTCGCTGTTCCCTGTATCTGTAATCCCTGTCAGCCCCGCAATCTTCCGAGATAATCTGCAGTCCTTTAACTGTGGGCGCGAGCATCCGATTTTAATTGCTCCATCACAGATGTTTCTCCTCATGGGAGAGTCAAGGAGCAGAGGACATTGTCTCAGTCTTAAATGAGCACCCCTTTATGCCGGGATAAGAAGGAATTTTGTCTCGGAGGGTTGAGTGTCTTTGGAACACCTCATCACAGAGAGCTGTGGGGGTAGAGTCCTTGTGCATATTTACGGCTGAGATAGAGAGATTCTTGATCAGTAAGGGAAACAAGGGTTACAGGGAAAGTCAGGAAAGTGGACGTGAGAAATGCCGGATCAGTCATGATCCGTGTGAATGGCGGAACAGGCTCGAGGGGCCGAATGGCCTACTCCTGTTCCTATTTCTCCTGGCCTTATGAAATGAAAATCGCTTATTGTCACAAGTAGGCTTCAAATGAAGTTACTGTGAAAAGCCCCTCGTCGCCACATTCCGGCGCCTGTTCGGGGAGGCTGGTACGGGAATTGAACCGTGCTGCTGGCCTGCCTTGGTCTGCTTTCAAAGCCAGCTATTTATCCCAGTGTGCTAAACCAGCCCCCATTATGGATGGCCTTCAGTCACCCCAGTACCGAGGTTTCTGAACACCCTCCCTGCACCACTACCTCACTTTACTCCTTTATAATACTTCTAAAAACCTACATCGTTGACAAAGATTTTGGTCATCTGGCCTAATATTTCCTCATATACCTCAGTGCAATACTTTGTTTTATAATGCTCCTGCGAAACTACTTGGGATGTTTCATTACTTGAAATGCACAATATAAATGCAAACTGCTGCTGTTGACATATCACTGAAGCTAAAGCAGGAGCACGGACTATAAATTCTGGACATTATCACTCTGAGAAGGGTGTCAAGGCCTTTAAAATGGTACAATGGTGGTTTATTAGATGATAATGTGGGGAGATTGGAGAAGCTGGGAAAGTTTTTCTCAGAGCAGGGATAGTTAAGTGGAACCCAATACTGATATCCAAAATTATGAGAAATTTATTAGCGCAAGTCAGGAGACAGATGATTTTGATAAGTGGATCCATATCCAGAACTCACAAATTTCAAACAATTGGCAAAACGAGGAAAAGGGGGAAAAAGGAGAAGAATTTGTCACAGAGGTTGGTTAAGATCTGGAATCTATAACCTGTAAGAATGGTAGATGCAGATTCCATTACGACTTACAAAAGGCAATTAAATGTTAACTTGAAGATGACTCATTGAGGGTTTACGGAATAAAGTTGGGTTTGGGACTAAACTACACAGTTCTTTCCACAAGAAACAAAGCGGGTACGGGCACGACAGTCTGAATCGCTTCCTCCTGTATTGTAAGTTTCGAGCATTCTCCATTGCCCCTTTACTTTAAAATGTGTTCCCAGAGCAAATTCAGGAACACATCGCAACTGGCGCGAGGAAATTGAATCGAATCAAATCTACTCCCCAAGCATTTCTTCAAATTCAGATCATTTTAGCAAATGCAAGCACAAAAAAGGTCAACCTTTTCAGTATTTTGAAGAGCATGCTTCACATTCCTAGTTGTCTAAACGGAGGAAATTTTGGTTTAGCAACAACTTCAAGCATCGACCTCAGTATTATAAAATTGTTCTGACCCATTAAGTGACCCAACTCACTTTGACAAAACTGAGCAAGAGCAGGAGTATTCCACGTTAAATCATGTTTCTAATATAAAAATCTAAGTTTATGCAAATAGTTTTTAATAACGATTGACTGGACAGAAAAGGTTTCTGGAATTTTATAAATATGTTTGAATGTAACAGCCTCGTCCAGCTTTTACAAATCAAATTCAATTCTGTAAAATATGTTCTACGCGATAAACAAATTAAACACATATACATTAGCATCCAAATTCTCACCTTCCTGGTGAATTTGTGCTTGGTGTTATGACTGTCATAGGATCAACATCAGCAATTTGTGCCATCTGACTTTGTCCTGGTCCACTAATAACTGGAGCTGGAATGTTCACAGGTGGTACTGGCGATGAAGTTAAGTCTGGTACGGGCAAATTGAGATTTGCACTGGTAATTTCACCTGGGCCATTTATATGTAGTACTCCAGTTACATATTGAAAGAGAAGATCGGGAAATGCAGTAAGGATTGGTGGGATCATTTCCAGTAATGCTGTCACTGCAGCCATGTCTGGTATCGGAGAATTGAGAGGACATAGTGTGGAACCAGGACAGGGTACAATTTTAACAGCTGAAGTGGGTGATGGTGGAGGAACAGGTGGAGATGAACGAGGTTTCAAAGGTGGCAAATTCTTCTGCTGCATCGGCAATGGTGTAGAACCATGGAGATTAATTCCAACAACTAAACTTAGTGATGGTGGTGGGCAAGGTGGTGGTGGTGGGTAAGGTGGTGGGCAAGGCTCCGAAATCCTCTGCTGGATCTGCACTGGAATTGGTGCTTTTCAAAGAAAGAGAGAAAAAAAAGTGATTGTAGGATTTAAATGCAAAGTTGACCAAATATAACCTGAATTATATAAGGATTCTTGTGAACACATTAAAATATTCCAACAATTTCATGTAAATAATCCTTTCAAACTGTTCAAAGAAATAAACCTCTTAGCTAATCACTATAACTTACCCTGGTTTACACTCAAAGACTACCTGACAATTCAAACATAGCGAATGTGAAAACCCTCACTGATTTGGTAAGCAAATAAATTAAATGACACACTTCTACAAACACAGATCACGGGCTAGATATCTGGCATTAGTGCAACTGGGAACACCCTGCACAGAAAAAGTCAATCTCTCCTGATAGCTATGTAGAGCAGGCATTGTCAAACTCGGGAGCGCGACCCGTGGGTGTCGGGAGGGCCGCGGAGCCGTCCATCACGGTGCTCCCGGTCACGCAAATCCAGGAGCAATAGCCGGATTTTAACTATGCCGACTGCAAGCGGCCTTCAAAATGGCCACCAACATATTTTTAAAATTTGGCCGCAATGCTCATGCGTGCCCGATCATCGGTGCGCATGCGCAAAACTATGCGCATGCGCAGTGCAGCAGCATTTTTTTTAATACAGCTGCAGCCTTTTTTCTTACAAGTTCGGGGGTCTAAAGGGACCAAAAGGACCATTGGGGTCAAAGCGACCCTAAACCATTTCTGTCAGCAACAAACAAGCTAAGAGAAAATGTTGGGTCGCGCCGGCCGGCCGGCGTGGGTCGCGCCGGCCGGCCGGCGTGGGTCGCGAAGGCCGGCCGGCGTGGGTCGCGAAGGCCGGCCGGCGTGGGTCGCGAAGGCCGGCCGGCGTGGGTCGCGAAGGCCGGCCGGCGTGGGTCGCGAAGGCCGGCCGGCGTGGGTCGCGAAGGCCGGCCGGCGTGGGTCGCGAAGGCCGGCCGGCGTGGGTCGCGAAGGCCGGCCGGCGTGGGTCGCGAAGGCCGGCCGGCGTGGGTCGCGAAGGCCGGCCGGCGTGGGTCGCGAAGGCCGGCCGGCGTGGGTCGCGAAGGCCGGCCGGCGTGGGTCGCGAAGGCCGGCCGGCGTGGGTCGCGAAGGCCGGCCGGCGTGGGTCGCGAAGGCCGGCCGGCGTGGGTCGCGAAGGCCGGCCGGCGTGGGTCGCGAAGGCCGGCCGGCGTGGGGTCGCGAAGGCCGGCCGGCGTGGGTCGCGAAGGCCGGCCGGCGTGGGTCGCGAAGGCCGGCCGGCGTGGGTCGCGAAGGCCGGCCGGCGTGGGTCGCGAAGGCCGGCCGGCGTGGGTCGCGAAGGCCGGCCGGCGTGGGTCGCGAAGGCCGGCCGGCGTGGGTCGCGAAGGCCGGCCGGCGTGGGTCGCGAAGGCCGGCCGGCGTGGGTCGCGAAGGCCGGCCGGCGTGGGTCGCGAAGGCCGGCCGGCGTGGGTCGCGTAGGCCGGCCGGCGTGGGTCGCGAAGGCCGGCCGGCGTGGGTCGCGAAGGCCGGCCGGCGTGGGTCGCGAAGGCCGGCCGGCGTGGGTCGCGAAGGCCGGCCGGCGTGGGTCGCGAAGGTCGGCCGGCGTGGGTCGCGAAGGTCGGCCGGCGTGGGTCGCGAAGGCCGGCCGGCGTGGGTCGCGAAGGCCGGCCGGCGTGGGTCGCGAAGGTCGGCCGGCGTGGGTCGCGAAGGTCGGCCGGCGTGGGTCGCGAAGGTCGGCCGGCGTGGGTCGCGAAGGTCGGCCGCTTGGGAAAAATGGGTCCCCGGAAAAAAAGTTTGAAAAACACTGATGTAGAAGTGAGAATATTAAATGTTTAAAAGTTAATTTGTTTTAACTCCATCTTGTTTGATTTTACCAGCATTAATCTAATATGCCCAAGTACTAGCGATCTTGCTCCCAAGCGATTGAGAAACGGAAAGTAAATTAGCGATACCGTGCAGCAGTACTCAGGTGAATTACCAGTACGCAAGTGAATTTTCCCAGAAAGCTATTTCCGTGTTCTACCAAGTCATGCAGCTTAGGGAAGTGAAAATTATTCCTGCATTTCACCAGCTCTTAAATATAACTTTTTTTTAAAAATGGGCTCCAAAACTTAATTAGAATGAAATACTTTGCATGAATCCAATCCTGACTGAAGTTCTAGGAAAAGGTATTCTGGATTATAGATGGACATTTAAGATATTGTATGCATCGCGGATGTACGTTTAGCCATTCTAGCGTGCAAATTGAGAATGCACAAGTACTGCTGTGAAATGTATTGGTCCATAACACTCATTCTATATGGGACCATTTATTAATAGTTCGGCAGATTTCTTTCTCTGGGAGACTAAATATGCCATAAGTCAAATTCTTCATTTGTACTTCAAGAAATTTGGTTGTTGGGTTCATAAGCCAATCATTTTTTCTCATCCGTTTATGCTCCAAATGACGTATTTTCATTTTCCAAATAAACAATCAAAACTTTCAAATTATTTATGACCACTTGTTGACTATTAGGCAATGAAACAAAATTGCAATTTTCCACTTTCTTGAGTTACAGATATTGATGCCCAGATTTGGCCACACAGAAGCACTATTCCCAGTATTCAATAACAACAGATGACTATGGAATTGAGTAACCCACATGGGGAAAGAAACATCCTCCATGGCTCAACAACGTCATCCAGAGAGTAACTATACAAAAAGGGGAAATATAAGGGTTATGCCCTCCTCCATACTTAGTTTAATGATCCTAGTCAGAGAAAAAACACTCTGGTAATATTTGCTTAAGCATCAGATCAAAGGCAAAATTAGTCAATGCTCCAACTCTGAATCAATATCCTGCAGCATGTCTTAGAACATAGAACGATACAGCGCAGTATAGGCCCTTCGGCCCACGATGTTGCACCGACATGGGAAGTCAAAAAATAAAGGCCATCTAACCTACACTATGCCATTATCATCCATATGCTTATCCAATAAACTTTTAAATGCCCTCAATGTTGGCGAGTGCACTACTGTTGCAGGTAGGGCATTCCACGGCCTCACCACTCTTTGCGCAAAAAACCTACCTCTGACCTCTGTCCTATATCTATTACCCCTCAATTTAAGGCTATGTACCCTCGTGCTAGTCACCTCCATCCGCGGGAGAAGGCTCTCGCTGTCCACCCTATCTAACCCTCTGATCATTTTGTATGCCTCTATTAAGTCACCTCTTAACCTTCTTCTCTCTAACGAAAACAACCTCAAGTCCATCAGCCTTTCCTCATAAGATTTTCCCTCCATACCAGGCAACATCCTGGTAAATCTCCTCTGCACCCGTTCCAAAGCTTCCACGTCCTTCCTATAATGAGGCGACCAGAACTGTACGCAATACTCCAAATGCGGCCGTACTAGAGTTTTGTACAACTGCAACATGACCTCATGGCTCCGGAACTCAATCCCTCTACCAATAAAGGCCAACACACCATAGGCCTTCTTCACAACCCTATCAACCTGGGTGGCAACTTTCAGGGATCTATGTACATGGACACCGAGGTCACTCTGCTCATCCACACTACCAAGAATTTTACCATTAGCCAAATATTCCGCATTCCTGTTATTCTTTCCAAAGTGAATCACCTCACACTTCTCCACATTAAACTCCATTTGCCACCTCTCAGCCCAGCTCTGCAGCTTATCTATGTCCCTCTGTAACCTGCAACATCCTTCCGCACTGTCTACAACTCCACCGACTTTAGTGTCATCTGCAAATTTACTCACCCAACCTTCTGTGCCCTCCTCTAGGTCATTTATAAAAATGACAAACAGCAATGGCCCCAGAACAGATCCTTGTGGTACGCCACTCGTAACTGAACTCCATTCTGAGCATTTCCCATCAACCACAACTCTCTGTCTTCTGTCAACTAGCCAATTTCTGATCCACATCTCTAAATCACCCTCAATCCCCAGCCTCCGTATTTTCTGCAATAGCCGACCGTGGGGAACCTTATCAAACGCTTTACTGAAATCCATATACACCACGTCAACTGCTCTACCCTCGTCTACCTGTTCAGTCACCTTCTCAAAGAACTCGATAAGGTTTGTGAGGCATGACCTACCCTTCACAAAACCATGCTGACTATCCCTAATCATATTATTCCTATCTAGATGATTATAAATCGTATCTTTTATAATCCTCTCCAAGACTTTACCCACAACAGACGTGAGGCTCACCGGCCTATAGTTACCGGGGTTATCTCTACTCCCCTTCTTGAACAAAGGGATCACATTTGCTATCCTCCAATCCTCTGGCACTATTCCTGTAGCCAATGATGACATAAAAGCAAAGCCAAAGGCTCAGCAATCTCTTCCCTGGCTTCCCAGAGAATCCTAGGATAAATCCCATCAGGCCCCGGGGACTTATCTATTTTCACCTTGTCCAGAATAGCCAACACTTCTTCCCTACGCACCTCAATGCCATCTATTCTAATAGCCTGGGTCTCAGCATTCTCCTCCACAACATTATCTTTTTCCTGAGTGAATACTGACGAAAAGTATTCATTTAGTATCTCGCTTATCTCCTCAGCCTCCACACACAACTTCCCACCACTGTCTTTGACTGGCCCTACTCTTACCCTAGTCATTCTTTTATTCCTGACATACCTATAGAAAGCTTTTGGGTTTTCCTTGAGCCTACCTGCCAAAGACTTCTCATGTCCCCTCCTTGCCCGTCTTAGCTCTCTCTTTAGATCCTTCCTCGCTTCCCTGTAACTATCAAGCGCCCCAACTGAAACTTCACGCCTCATCTTCACATAGGCCTCCTTCTTCCTCTTAACAAGAGATTCCACTTCTTTGGTAAACCACGGTTCCCTCGCTCGACCCCTTCCTCCCTGCCTGACTGGTACGTACTGATCAAGAACACGCAATAGCTGTTCCTTGAACAAGCTCCACATATCCAGTGTGCCCAACCCTTGCAGCCTACTTCTCCAACCTACACATCCTAAGTCATGTCTAATGGCATCATAATTGCCCTTCCCCCAGCTATAACTCTTGCCCTGCGGGGTATACTTATCCCTTTCCATCACTAATGTAAAGGTCACCGAATTGTGGTCACTGTCTCCAAAGTGCTCACCTACGTCCAGATCTAACACCTGGCTTGGTTCATTACCCAAAACCAAATCCAATGTGGCCTCACCTCTTGTTGGCCTGTCAACATATTGTGTCAGGAAACCCTCCTGCACACATTGTACAAAGAACGACCCATCTAATGTACTCAAACTATATCTTTTCCAGTCAATATTTGGAAAGTTAAAGTCTCCCATAACAACTACCCTGTTACTTTCGCTCTTTTCCAGAATCACCTTCGCCATCCTTTCCTCTACATCCCTAGAACTATTAGGTGGCCTATAGAAAACTCCCAGCAGGGTGACCTCTCCTTTCCTGTTTCTAACCTCAGCCCATACTACCTCGGAAGCAGGGTGCCGGATTTTACTCCCAGTACTAAATAGCCGTCAGTAGACAATGATCACCCAGAAATAATAACCATTTGGGCAACTCAACAATAGTCAGCAGTTTCTATGGAAACCATGGGCAGCAAGCTGCCAATGCCTGCACGATAGAGGGAACGATTAGTGGATGGAAACATACTTGGGGTGTACCCACGAGCAAGACACAAAACAATGATATGAGAATATTCAAGTGGGTCAAACATACCTCCATTATCTTCTTCTAACGGATCAAATGCAATTTCAGGATCAAATTCCTCACCCTCGGTTAAATTCAACTTTGATTTTTCCATTGCTGTAAAAAAACAATATTGTACCGATGAATCAGGCACCTTTAATAGTCAGCGAAATACAACCAACAATGCATAACTAATCCCACTTCCCTACTCTTTCTCTGTACAGTTGCCTCAGCTTCAAACATCCCAACTTGCCCCTCAAGATGCCATCATCCCTGCTGTGCTTCATCAAATCCCTCAATTCTGAGCATATCTATCAGATCGCAATCTCTTTTCAGTTTCAGTTTATCTGACCTTTCTTCATATCTTCATTCCTAGAATCATCTAAATGAATCTTCTCCAAGGTTTGTCCTCCTTCCTGAAGCAAAGTGCCCTCAGCCAAACACAACATTCTAAATGTGTCAGCTTTGGCTCACTCGTGACACTTCCGCATCTGGATCGGAAGGTTATTGGTTCAGATCCTACTCCAGAGACTTCAGCACATAACCACAAGCTGACAAATGAATGGATTATCCCTGGCTGGAGTATTGGGGAACTCTGCACGATTGTAAAACATAGAACATAGAACAGTACAGCACAGAACAGGCCCTTCGGCCCTCGATGTTGTGCCGAGCAATGATCACCCCACTTAAACCCACGTAACCCGTAACCCAACAATCCCCCCATTAACCTTACACTACGGGCAATTTAGCATGGCCAATCCACCTAACCCGCACATCTTTGGACTGTGGGAGGAAACCGGAGCACCCGGAGGAAACCCACGCACACACGGGGAGGACGTGCAGACTCCACACAGACAGTGACCCAGCCGGGAATCGAACCTGGGACCCTGGAGCTGTGAAGCATTGATGCTAACCACCATGCTACCGTGAGGCCCAAAAGGAGTCAAAATAAGGTCCCTTCTGCAATCTCAAGTGGGTGTAAAAAAAAAAATTGCATTGCACTATTCGAAGAGCAAGATAGATCTCCCTGTTATTCTTGTAACTGCTAAAATGTTAACTCCAATTATTTGTAATATGCACCCCCTTTTTTTTATAGCAAATTTTTGTTTAATTTGATGCCCTTTGCCCCTTCTGCAATTCCACCCTAAGTAGCCTCAAAGCCTTTTTCTTTCCCTTTCTTATCCATTAATATTTTACAGGGATATCTTCAGGTGAAGAAGGAGCCGTGCTCCGAAAGCTCGTGTTTGAAACAAACCTGTTGGACTTTAACCTGGTGTTGTAAGACTTCTTACTGTGCTCACCCCAGTCCAACGCCGGCATCTCCACATCATTAATATTTTAGAACATAGAACATAGAACGATACAGCGCAGTATAGGCCCTTCGGCCCACGATGTTGCACCGACATGGGAAGTAAAAAACTAAAGGCCATCTAACCTACACTATGCCATTATCATCCATATGCTTATCCAATAAACTTTTAAATGCCCTCAATGTTGGCGAGTTCACTACTGTTGCAGGTAGGGCATTCCACGGCCACTCTTTGCGTAAAAAACCTACCTCTGACGTCTGTCCTATATCTGTTACCCCTCAATTTAAGGCTATGTACCCTCGTGCTAGCCACCTCCATCCTCGGGAGAAGGCTCTCGCTGTCCACCCTATCTAACCCTCTGATCATTTTGTATGCCTCTATTAAGTCACCTCTTAACCTTCTTCTCTCTAACGAAAACAACCTCAAGTCCATCAGCCTTTCCTCATAAGATTTTCCCTCCATATCAGGCAACATCCTGGTAAATCTCCTCTGCACCCGTTCCAAAGCTTCCACGTCCTTCCTATAATGAGGCGACCAGAACTGTACGCAGTACTCCAAATGCGGCCGTACCAGAGTTTTGTACAACTGCAACATGACCTCATGGCTCCGGAACTCAATCCCTCTACCAATAAAGGCCAACACACCATAGGCCTTCTTCACAACCCTATCAACCTGGGTGGCAACTTTCAGGGATCTATGTACATGGACACCGAGATCCCTTTGCTCATCCACACTGCTAAGAATTTTACCATTAGCCAAATATTCTGCATTCCTGTTATTCTTTCCAAAGTGAATCACCTCACACTTCTCTACATTAAACTCCATTTGCCACCTCTCAGCCCAGCTCTGCAGCTTATCTATGTCCCTCTGTAACCTGCAACATCCTTCCACACTGTCTACAACTCCACCGACTTTAGTGTCATCTGCAAATTTACTCACCCAACCTTCTGTGCCCTCCTCTAGGTCATTTATAAAAATGACAAACAGCAATGGCCCCAGAACAGATCCTTGTGGTACGCCACTCGTAACTGAACTCCATTCTGAACATTTGCCATCAACCACCACCCTCTGACTTCTTTCAACTAGCCAATTTCTGATCCACATCTCTAAATCACCCTCAATCCCCAGCCTCCGTATTTTCTGCAATAGACGACCGTGGGGAACCTTATCAAACGCTTTACTCACTATTTAATTCAAGTAAGCTTTCTGCTTCGGCAGCAACAATTGAATTAATCCTGATCTTTTTCTTCCCAAACCTCTAATTCTATTTCTCCTCAACCAGCTGTGTAGGCACACCTTAGGACAGGGGTCTCAAAGCGTGGGTCGCAACCATGGGCAGGTTTTGGGAGGGTCACAGAGCTAACGGACATGCGATGGTCCCAATCATGGGAAAAGCGTCCAATGGCTTTAAATGTGAACAATGCAGTCTTCCGGCCATGAGTGGCAGCAGTAAGCAGGTCACACACCCTACACGTCCTGCGAACCTGATTGGAGTGAGATCATGAGGATCAAGCAGGCTCACCTGTCACACTAAAGGCAAGCGAGAATGATGTGTGTCACAAAAGTCGGCCAGCATGGGTCGTGAAGGTCGGCTGGTTGTTAAAAGTGGATCCCGGGGAAAACAAAATTGAACAACACTGACTTAGGGCCTTCACTTTGCAGTTTGTAGCCTGACCAGCGGATGTCATGGGAAGCAAACCAGAGATTACCTGAGGTCTTTTAGTATCCAACTCCCTTTACAGTCAAGAAATATAGTCAAGAGACTGGTCCCTGAAATTCTCCTGTCCAAGTTACCTTAACATTCACTCCCTCCACCATCAGCACATCACAGCTACAGCATGAACACTTACACGATGCATCATAACAGCTCGCTAATGCTTCTTCGGCGACACCTCCCAAACTCGCAACCTCTATCACAAGGAACAGAAAGGGTACCAACTACAAGGAACCCACAAACAAGTTCTACCCCAAGCCATATAGCAGCCTGACTTGGAAATACAAACAGCTCAATTCCTTCATTGTTGCTTGGCAAAAATCCTGGAACTTCTGTCATAACTGCACCATGGCTGAACCTTCATCACATGGACTTCAGCAGTGCACAGAGGCCTAAATAGCTGGCTTTTAAAGCAGACCAAGGCAGGCCAGCAGCACGGGTTCAATTCCCCTACCAGCCTCCCCGAACTGTGCCAGAATGTGGCGACTAGGGGTTTTTCACAGTAACTTCATTTGAAGCCTATTTGTGACAATAAGCAATTTTCATTTCAGTTCAAGAAAGTGAACCTTCGAGGGCAAATAGTGAAAGAATTATAGAATTTACAGTGCAGAAGGAGGCCATTCGGCCCATTGAGTCTGCACCAGCTCCTAGAAAGAGCCCCCTACCCAAGTTTAACACCTCCACCCTATCCCCACAACCCAGTAACCCCACCCAACACTAAGGGCAATTTTGGACACTAAGGGCAATTTATCATGTCCAATCCACCTAACTTGCACATCTTTGGATTGTGGGAGGAAACCGGAGCACCCGGAGGAAACCCACGCGCACACGGGGAGGATGTGCAGACTCCGCACAGACAGTGACCCAAGCCGGAATCGAACCTGGGACCCTGGAGCTGTGAAGCGATTGTGCTATCCACAAGGCTACCGTGCTGGTCTTGCCAGTGGCACCCACATTCCATGAATGAAGAATGTGGCACACTTGATCACAAGCTGGATAATGTCTAATCTTGTATTAAATTACAGCCAGCGCTATGGGTAACTTTCAGGTATTTTGGTACAAACATAACTTGCAGTCAGAACAGTTAGTTCAGGGACTCAGAACTCAGCTTCCAATAGCTAATTTCACAATGGTTGGACTTTACAACAGGTAAAGTACAATTCTAAATCAGTATTAAGCCACACTTAAGATATACTTCAGGATGGCACAGTGGTTAGGACTGCTGTTTCACAGCGCCAGAGACCCAGGTTTGATTCCAATCTTGGATGTGGAGTTTGCTCATTTTCCCTGTGTCTACGTGGTGTTTCCTCTGGGTACTCCAGTTTCCTTCCGCAGTCCAAAGATTGCCATGATCAATGTCATTCTAAACTACAACATCCTTTAAAATGATCAGCTGTTTCTTAATGGTACTGGTTGAGGGAGGGATAAGTGAAGGTATCAGGTAGACTCCCATCTTTTACAAATTATGCCTTTTCTCAAAGCCTACCCTGAACAAATAGGCTTGGTTTAAAACTCATACAGAGCCTCTGACAATGCAGCACCCCTTCAATGCTGCACAAGAGCGTCAATTTACAATCTACTCAAGTTCACTCATGGATTGCAAACAATAAACTCTGCCCCAGCAATAAGTGTTCTACTAACTTAAGCTAAACATGAAGAATTCCTCCATTCATTCGAAAATGAGTCAAAATTAATTAGAAACGAGAGAAGCAGCAATTCTGTCCATTGGAATTATACACTTTAAAAATTCAACCATATAAATTCTGGATGGGCTGCAGCCTTTTCACCATGCTGATAGAAAAGCTGTGGGAGGTAGAGTTTCAGGAAAACTTACCATAAATAAAAAAGTAAAACACTCAAGTTTAACATTATTCCACAATTAGAAGCTCCACATTAGCCGGACTTCCGAAACTGCCAGATGGGCAGAACTTCAAATGTTCAGATGGCCAGAGCTTCAATTACAAAGAACGAAGTACAGCACAGAAACAGGCCCTTCGGCCCTCCAAGCCTGTACCGCTGCCCGTCTAACTTAAAACCGTCTACATTTCCGAGAACCATATCCCTTTATTCCCATCCTATTCATATATTTGTAAAAACGTTCCTTAAACATCATTATCGTACCTGCTTCCACCACCTCTTCCGGCAGCGAGTTCTAGGCAATCACTAATCTGTGTAAAAAACTTCCCTCGCACATCTGCTCCAAACTTTGCCCCTCGCAACTTAAACCTGTGTCCCCTAGTAATTGATTCTTCCACCCTGAGGAAAATTTTCTGACTATCAACTCTGTCCATGCCACTCATAATTTTGTAGACGTCTAACAATAATCTTTATTGTCACAAGTAGGCTTACATTAACACTGCAATGAAGTTACTGTGAAAATCCCCTTGTCCCCACATTCCAACGCCTGTTCGGATAAACTGAAAGAGAATTCAGAATGTCCAATTCGCCTAACAGCACGTATTTGGGACTTGTGGGGGGAAACCGGAACACGCGGAGGAAACCCACGCAGACAGGGAGATAACGCACAGGCTCCGTACAGACAGTGACCCAAGCCGAGAATCGAACATGGGACCCTGGCGCTGAGAAGCAACAATGCTAACCACTGTGCTACCGTGCAGCCCCTCAACCTCTGTCGTTCCAGTGAGAACAAACCGAGTTTATCCAACTTCTTCTCATAGCTAGTGCCCTTCATACCAGGCAACATCCTGGTAAACCTCTTTTATACCCTCTCCAAGTCTCCACGTCCTTCTGGTAGTGTGGTGACCAGAATTCAACACTATATTCCACGTATGGCCTAACTAAGGTTCCAGACAGCTTCAGCATGACCAGCCAATTGTTAGACTCAATGCACCGGCCAATGAAGGCAAGCATGCCGTATGCCTTCTTGACTACCTTCTCCATCTGTGTTGCCCCTTTCAGTGACCTGTGGACCTGTACACCAAGATCTCTCTGACTGTCAATACTCTTAAGGCTTCTGCCATTTACTGTATATTTCCAACCTGCATTAAACCTTCTAAAATTCATTACCTCACATTTGTCTGGATTAATCTCCAGCTGCCATCTCTCCGCCCAAGTCTCCAATCGATGTATATCCTGCTGTATCCTCTGAGGTCCTCATCACTATCCGCAATTCCACCAACCTTTGTGTTGTCTGCAAACTTACTAATCAGACCAGATACATTTGTTCCCTAATCATTTATATATACTACAGACTGCAACGGTCCTAGTAATAATCCCTGCGGAACACCACTAGTCACAGCCCTCCATTCAGAAAAACATCCTTCCACTGCTACCCTCTGTCTTCTATGACTGAGCCAGTTCTGTATCTATCTTGCCAGCTCACCTCTGATGCCGTGTGACTTCACCTTCTGTACCAGTTTGACATGAGGGACCTTGTCAAAGGCATTACTGAAGTCCATGTAGACAACATCCACTGCCCTATTTTCAAACATCTTCGTTGTTTCCTCGAAAACCTTGATCAAGTTAGTGAGACACAACCTCCCCTTCACAAAACCACTCTGCCTCTTGCTAATACGACCACTTGCTTCCAAATGGGAGGAAATACTGTCTCAAAGAATCCTCTCCAATAATTTCCCACCACTGACAAGTCTCACTGGCCTGTAATTTCCTGCATTATCCTTCCTAACCTTCTTAAACAAAGGAACATTAGCTATTCTCCAGTCCTCTGGGACCTTACCTGTAGCCAATAAGGACACAAAGATCTGTTTCCTCCCTTGTCTCTCTCAGTATTCTGGGTAGATCCCATCAGGCCCTGGGGATTTATCTACGTTAATCCTGGGGATTTTCCGTAATCCTGTTTCCCAATGACTTTGTGTGACCCCTTTTAGCCCTCCTGATTCCTTGCGTAAGTTCCTGCCTACTTTCCCTACATTCTTCATGGGCTTCGTCTGTTCCCAGCCTTCTAGCCCTTACAAATGCTTCCTTTTTCTTTTGGACTAGGCTCACAATATCCCTCCTTATCCAAGGTTCCTGAAATTTACCATACTTATCCTTCTTCCTCTCAGGAAAATGCCGGTCCTGAATCCCTATCAACTGACATTCGAAAGCCTCCCACATGCCAGAAGTTGATTTGCCCTCAAACATCCGCCCGCAATGTAGGTTCTTCAGTTCTTGCCAAATATTGTTGTAATTAGCCTTCCCCCAATTTAGTTCAGAAAACTCACCAGTCTGGGACTGCATTCTAAAATACCGGTAATTATCAATAGTAAAGTGGCGGACGTCCAGGGTCCTTCCATGAACTTCTTTCTTCGGAAGAACCTTGAGCAATCTTTGTACATCACAATTCGAAAATAATTTCAGACTAACAAACCTACAAAAAACACAATAAGGTTATTTTTTGAAATACAAGAAAGAAATTCAGTGACAATAATACACCACCTTTGCCTTTCAAGGGCAACATTTCATTTATGATGTGTATATGAACTCATCTCAGTTTCCAACACTCATTCTCAACTTTCCATTCTTTCAATGCTGGACTGGTTTTGAACTGCTCTCTGACCCTTTGCCTGAAAGTCACAGAGCACAGAAAAGGACCTTCAGCCCATCCGTCTGCGTTGGTCAAAAACAACCAGCAAACTATTCTAATCGCATTTTCCAGCACTGGGCCCATAGCCTTGTATACCTTGGGATCGCAAGTGCACATCTAAATACTTCTTAAATGTTATGAGGGTCGCTGCCTCCACCATGGGCGACACAGTAGCACAGTGGTTAGCACTGTTGCTTTACAGCGCCAGGGTAGGGTGCTCTTTCAGTGGCCGGTGTAGACTCGATGGGCCGAATGGCCTCCTTCTACACTGTGAATTCTATGATTCTAGTTTACACCCTTTCAGGCAGCAAATTCCAAACTTCCACCACTGAGTAAAAATGTTTTTCCTCACATCTTCTCTAAATCTTACCTTAAATCTATGCCCCAGACAACATCCTGGTTAAATCTGCTCTGCACCCTTTCCAGTGCTATCGTATCACATCACTCCCACAATGTGGATTCCAGAACTGCACACAATACTCTAGCTGTGGCCTAACCAATGTTTTATACAGTTTTAGCATAGCCCCTCTATTCTTTAATATTCTATACCTTGGCTAATAAAGGCAAGTATACCATACGCCTTCTTAACCACCTGCTCTGCTACCTTAAGGGACGGGTGTACATGCACACAAAGGTCCCTCTGATCCTTGGTGCTTCCCAGGGTCTTGCCGTTTATCATGTATTCCCCTTGCCTTATTTGTCCCGCCCAAGTGCATCACCTCACTTTTTAAAATATTTTTATTCAACTAAGGAATATACATAACATATAAACAATCAATAAAAAAATAATCCAAATACAATCCTAACTTGATATTCCTTTCTCTTATCTCTATTAAAAATTCCCTTTTTCATCCTCCCTTATCCATCCCCCTCCCTACCCCCTCTCTGTAAACAGAGACAAGAACAGCTGTCATCTCGTCCAGAATTCCCCATATGAGCCACAAGATCCCTCAACCAGAACAATATTTTTTGCGCAAGTGAAGGAGACGCAGCCGGAGTGAGACGCAGCCGGAGTGAGACGCAGCCGGAGTGAGACGCAGCCGGAGTGAGACGCAGCCGGAGTGAGACGCAGCCGGAGTGAGACGCAGCCGGAGTGAGACGCAGCCGGAGTGAGACGCAGCCGGAGTGAGACGCAGCCGGAGTGAGACGCAGCCGGAGTGAGACGCAGCCGGAGTGAGACGCAGCCGGAGTGAGACGCAGCCGGAGTGAGACGCAGCCGGAGTGAGACGCAGCCGGAGTGAGACGCAGCCGGAGTGAGACGCAGCCGGAGTGAGACGCAGCCGGAGTGAGACGCAGCCGGATTTAGCATCGATTTCCCTGATGCTAAAAAAAGATAAGGATCCAACGGATTGTTGGTCGCTTAGGCCCATATCACTTCTGAATGTGGACGCAAAAGTCTTGGCGAAGGTACTGGCGGGTAGGCTGGAGGAGTGCCTCCCGAGTGTGAGAGATGAAGATCAGACGGGGTTCATGAGAGGGAGGCAGCTCTTTTCAAACGTTAGAAAGTTATTGAACGTGGTTGGGAGGCAGCTCTTTTCAAACGTTAGAAAGTTATTGAACGTGGTTATGGCACCGGCGGATGGGAAGGAAACAGAGATGGTTGTGGCATTGGATGCTGAGAAGACGTTTGACCGGGTAGAATGGGGGTACCTGATGGGAGTTCTGGAGAGGTTTGGGATTGGACCAAGATTTGTGAACTGGGTGAAGCTACTATATAAGGAGCCGAGGGCGAGTGTCCGCACAAACAACATCAGCTCGAGATACTTTTCTGTCCACCGTGGGACTAAGCTGGGATGTCCTATGTCCCCCCTGTGATTGAGCCGTTGGCCATCGTATTAAGAAGTTTGGGGGTATGGAAAGGGATAGTGGGGGGGGGAGCATAGGGCAGGGGTGGGCAAACTACGGCCCACCAAAGGTCTTTATGCGGCCCACCAAGATCAAGTCATTAAAAAAAAAATTTTTTTTTTTTAATTTTAAGGTTAATGTTAGGTTAGGTTACTGGTTACTGTTAGGTTACTGGTATAGGGTGGATACGTTGACTTGAGTAGGGTGATCGTTGCTCGGCACAACATGTGTTTCATGTGAAGTTTCTACTTTAAAATATTAATTAATAAAAATTAATTGCTTTTTTTTCTTTAAAAACCTTTTATTTTGGCTATTTTAAATATTAATTATTTTACTTAATATACTATGCGGCCCTTTAAAATTGTGAATTTCTGAATGTGGCCATTGCACGGAAACGTTTGCCCACCCCAGGCATAGGGTGTCCTTATATGCCGATGACTTGCTGTTATACGTGTCTGTCATGTGAGAGTACCTTTAAGAAATGGGTGTTTACTACTGCAGTGATGTCAGTGGGTGGAGCTGGGCGGTTAAAAAGAACATGTTGCCGCGATTTCTGTTTCTTTTTCAATGCCTGCCGATGTTCCTGCCAAAGGCTTTTTGCAGAGATTGAGGGAAGGATTACTTTGTTCATATGGGGAGGGAAGGTGGCCAGAGTTAGAAAGGTGCTGCTTCAGAGGGGGAGTTAGGCAGTGGGTTTGGGTCGAACCTGATGTATTACTACTGGGCGGCGAATGTGGAGAAGGTGCGGAGCTGGGTCCGAGGGGTTGATTCCTAGTGGTTCAGAATGGAGGAGGATTTGTGCAGGGGGTCGGGATTGAAAGCACTAGCAACAGCGCCGCTCCCAATGGCCCTGGGGAAACACTCAAGGAGTCTGACAATAATAGCTTCATTGAGAATATGGAGGCAGTTTCGCCAACACTTTGGGTTGGGGGCAGGGTCAAGGGAAATGCCATTTCAGTGGAACCACAGATTTGAGCCAGGGAAGTGGGATGGCAATTTTCAGAAATGGGAGAAGGGGATTAAGACACTAAAAGATTTGTTTCTTAGGGGTCGGTTTGCAGGATTGAAGGAGCTGGAAGCAAAGTATGGGCTGGAGCAGGGACAAATGTTTAGATACATGCAGGTTCGAGATTTTGCCAAAAAGGAGACAGAGCTTCCCGGTGGAGCGGCCTCCACATTGCTGGAGAAGGTGCTGCCGACAGGGGGACTGGAGAAGGGGGTAGTGTCGGCGGTTTACGGGGCTATTTTGGAAGAGGAGAAGGCACCACTGGAAGGGATCAAAGTAAAGTGGGAGGAAGAGTTGGGAGAGGATATGGAGGAAGGGTTCTGGTGTGAGGTGCTCCGGAGAGTGAATGCCTCCACCTCGTGCACAAGGTTGGGGCTAATGCAGCTGAAGGTGGTATACAGAGCACACCTCACGAGGACGAGGATGAGCCGATTCTTTGAAGGAGTAGAAGATGTGTGTGAGGGGCCCCGGGAGGCCACATTCAGGGTGTCGGGACCAACCAGGGTTGGAAACAGGTGCGGAGGCAGATGTTGTAGCCTTCGCGTCATTGATCACCCAAAGGCGGTTCCTGATAGGTTGGAGAGCAACCTCCCCACCCTGTGCCCTGGCGCGGCAGGGGGACCTGTTGGAATTATTGACTCTTGAGAAGGTTAAGCTTGAACTGAGGGGAAGGATGGAGAGGTTCTACAATTCACAGGCATTATTCATTATGCACTTTCAAGAACTGGATAACATCGAACATTAGTTGGGGTGGGATGGTGGGAGGGTTGGGGGTTGTGTGTGTTAATGGCGACTATGGGTGATCCCCAATTCCTTTTTGTCATTTGTTTGTGTGAACATGAGGGCTAATGTTTGGGGTTTGGTGGGAGGATGGGATCGTTGTTATTGATATGGGGATTGACATTTTTATTACTGATTATTGTTTATTGTCGGTGGGTGTAAATTTGGGAGAAAATGTGAAAAAGGAGAATAAAAAATATTTTTTTTTTTTAAAAAAGAACTGCAGAATACTGCCAAAAGGGTCGATGAAGTGGAGAAGAGAATCCTTACTGTTGAAAATGCAACTTCCTCGGCTGAAGCTCGCTTGCAATTCTTGAAAAGCAGCCACACTGTTATGTCAGAATTCCTGGACGACGTGGAAAAACAAGGCCAGAGGTAAAATGTTCACGTTGTTGATTTACCAGAAGGAGCTGAGAGTAAGCTCTCAGTGAAATTCTTTGGGAGCTGGCTATGTTTCCTTAATCTGGATACGAAAACTAGGATATTAAGTTAGACTTCGTATCTTTGGGGCAGAGGGCCAATCAGCATCCCCGGCCTGTAATTATGCATTATCATAACTTATCAGAGATCCTTTGATTGGTATGTATAACCACTCATTTCATAGAATAGAATCTACAGTGCAGAAGGAGGCCATTTGGCCCATTAGGTCTGCACCGGCCTTTGGAAAGAGCACCGTACCCAAGACCACACTTCCACCCCAACCTTTTATTTTGGATACCAAGGGCAATTTAGCATAGCCAATCCACCTAACCTGCACATCTTTGGACTGTGGGAGGAAACCCTCACAGACACGGAGAGAACGTGCAGACTCCGTACAGTGACCCAATCCGGGAATTGAACCTGGGATCCTGGAGCTGTGCAGAAACTGTGATAACCACTGTGATGCCAAGCAGCTCTGCTGCCAGTCGCTTTGTGAAGCAAATATTTCCTTAATTTTGAAGGCAGGCAAGGATCCTGAAGAATGTGCATCCTATTGGCCAATCTCACTCCCGGATGAAGATTTGAAATTAGTGCCAAAGGACTGTTCTTGGTAGGTCTGCATACTCCTTACTCTGTTGTTTCTCAAGAATTTCAAGGCTATACCTGTCAAATGTGTGCATCCTATTATCATTTAGCTCAATTGGTTGGACAGCTGGTTCTGACAGCAGAGGCCAACATAAGACCATAAGACATAGGAGCAGAGGTAGGCCACTCAGCCCATCAAGTCTGCTCCGCCATTCAATCATGGCCGATATTTTTCTCATCCCCATTCTCCTGCCTTCTCCCCATAACCCCGATCCCCTTATTAATCAAGAACCTATCTATCTCTGTCTTAAATACACTCAAGTGAACAGCGAGGGTTCAATTCCTGCATCGGCTGAGGTTCTTGATGAAAGCTCACTCTCTGAACCTTACCCTAACCTGAGGTGTGGTGATCCTCAGGTTAAATCACCACTAGTCAGCTCTCCCCCTCAAAAGGGGCAAGCAGCCTACCGTCCCAACAGCATTTCCCAATTTACACTTTTGAAAAATGTAGGTAAAAGTGAAAGCAAAAGATGGCAAATATTGGGATTTTACAACCAGAAAATGAGACGGTACTGCAAGTGTAAAGTGCAGGCAAACCAATGCTTCAGGAACAGGAAACTTCCATCAAAGTTGGAAAATAAAACGATGAATAATCATTATAATGAAATCCTAAAGTGTGATAGAAAGAATTGGTGGAAAGACTTGCCCAAGTAAACACGATTATTTGAGGATTTAGATGGTCATTACATGAAGCAACAGGGGGGAAAGGCATGGAAGTAGCCGAATACGTCGGAGAAACTAAGATATGAATGTCCAAAACAAAATATTGGAACCACTGAATGGGCCAAGTAATACCTGTTGTGATCATTAACATTTCAAGTATGGGCCTTCCGTTAAACCAGGAAGATAGTATAGATCCGTAGCATGCAGACAAATGGAAAGGAACACACACACACAACTCAGCCAAAGGAGAGTAAATACAAACTTCACAACTATGATGTTATAAGATTATTGTATTTTGGGATTGTAGTTTAAACTTTTGGGGAAATGAAGGAATCATGTGACCTGTTCTTGGGTCTACTTGTCAGCAAGCCTCGGTGATGTTATTGTTGACTTCAAAGGATGGCTTTTATTGTTTTACTGAGAAGGCGTTACAAGATATTTATAACAGTCTGAGTATACAATGCAGACTGGTCTCCCAAGAGGTTATTGGCACCGGGTTGTAAACAATTATGCGATAAACTGTCCATTTACTTCAAAGATGAAAGTGTGTTGGGGGCAAGGATAACTAATTAGCATTTCTACCTAAATGCAAAGTTAGGTGACAAATTGCCATGGGGAAAGAAAGCAGAAGAAGCCATTGGAGTTCAGATTACAGGTTTGACTACAAAAATCAATGAATACCACAGACAGAAGTTCTAGCTGGTGAGAACATAAAAAAAGACAGCTGGACTCGGAGCTATTAAAACCAGGATGTATGTGGGGAAAATAGGGTATCTGGGAAGACGTGCAGACTGCAGCATTTTACGGATTCCAAGAGGTTTATTCTGGTGTAGCCAAGAAAGAAGCTTTGGAACAGGTTTTACTGCTGAAGGTGGAGTTAAAGAACTCTCCGAAATTGAGGAAAGTGGCCGGGAACTCGGCAACACGAGGATACAGGAAGCCACTGGAAGCTGGGATATGGCGGGGATTGTGGGAGGCCGATGATCAGCCATGATCACGAGTGGCGGAGCAGATTCGAAGGGCCGAATAGCTTCCTCCTGTTTCTATTTTCTATGTATGCGAACAATTTGCTGTAATTTCATAGTGCGCAAATACAAAAAAAACGAATAGTCCTCTCTGCAATTGAACATACAATTGTATACAAAAACAAGTGTTTAGTCAATGGTATTTTAGTCAATTTCAGTAAAAAGTTTTAAAACATGAAATCTTGCCTCGTCATTCTTCCAGTAGCTGAAAATTAATTTTTTTTTTAAGTCTCTGCAGCCACTGAAATTAAAACGAGTCCATGCAAGAACTGCGAATGCTTTTATGGGGAGAGGAGAGGAGATAGCTCAATGGCATGTGATATTAACATGAAAGAAATGAAACAAATTTTTAAAAAAGAAACAGAATGTGGAATAACCGAGGAAATAAGATAAAGCAGAAAAGTGGGAGCACAAGAAACTGGCAACAACAGGACCGCCTCCAGTGGTTTAGGATACTCGAGAAGGAAAGAGGTCGAGACCCAGCACAAACCATGCATTCCGAGAAAGTACAACTAACTCCTTTCATTCCCACCCTCCAGAAACATCTACAACTTGCCATAATTTCAATGTTCTCTGCTTTGATATCATTTTCTACTCACCCTCTAAATTGACCAGTTCTTGGAACTTCAAAGAATTTCATTGCATCAACGTCAATTATTCCACTGGAATGAATAGCAGCCAGTAAGTCGTCAGCTGTTGTCCACTGTAAGAAATTGATGCACACCAATTAGAATATATTAGCGCAGTGCTTCCACAATTTTGTAGACTTCTTGCTCTAGTCTCCAATATACATAGCTTTCATTGTTAACTTACATTTCTCATGATTACTATTAAAGCCCATCATAAAACCTAATTCTCAAAGGTTTAACAGACCAAAACAAACACAATTTGGTAGATCAATTCAGGGCAGAACCTATTCAGGTAATGGTAGGGAGTTGGGGAGACTTACAGACCAAAGAGATCTAGGAATACAGGTTCATAGCTCCTTGAAGGTGGAATCACAGGTGGACAGGTTGGTGAAAAAGGCATTAAAGATGCCATATTTTCTTGGTAAGAATATTGAATACAGGAGTTGGGACGTCTTGTTGAAGTTGTACAAGACATTGGTAAGACCACACATGGAATACTTTGTTCAGTTCTATTCATCCTATTATAGGAAGGGTATTGTTGAACTAGAAAGAGTGCATACGGGATTTACGAGGATGCTACCAGGACTTGATGGTCTGAGTAATAAGGAGAGGCTGGATAGGCTGGGACTGTGTTTCTCTGGAGCGTAGGAGGCTTAGGTTTGATCATATACAGGTCATAGGTTACAGGCGAGAGGAGAGAGATACAAAAGAGACCAGAGGGGAAATGTCTTCACACAGAGGGTGGTGAGCATCTGGAACGGGCTGCCAGAGGCAGTGATAGAGGCAGGTACAATTTTGTCCTTTAAAAAGCAGTAAGACAATTACATGGGCAGGGTGGGTATAGAGGGATATGTGCCAAATGCGGGCAAGTGGGACTAGCTTAGTGATAGAAACTGGGCGGCACGGACAAGCTGGGCCGAAGGACCTGTTTCCATGCTGTAAACATCTATGACTCTATGACAAGAAAAGTCAGATAGTCAAACCTGCCGAAAAGAATGAAATTCACAGCAGCCCTTTGTGCGACTCTTTTTCCAATCAAGCTACCATTTTCTATCCACCTACAATCAGCATATCCATTCCCCTCTCGTAATCGTTCTGCACATCCCAGGACACTAAGGGGCAATTGATCATGGCCAATCCACCCAGCCTGCACATATTTGGACTGAGGGGAAACTGGAGCACCCGGAAGAAACCCACGCAGACTCTCCCCCATGCCCAAATTGATTTGAAATAATTTCACCGGTGAGTGCAGTCATTACATCATTGACCAAAAAATCCATCTCATCTGTTCAGCTGCCTCTTCCATTGATCCGCAGGCCACACCAACCCAACAATTTACTTTTGTATAAAACACTTGTTCTCGACCGCACTCCCACTAAACTCACCTTCCCGCCCTGGACCAATTCAGCTGACATTGTAAATGGTTCTTTCTCCTCAGATTCCCAACCTCCCTGCTCCCTAATAAAGCCCTTCCACAACTGTTCTATCTTGTTAACAGGCTTTAAACAGCTGGCTAACTGCAGGTAGAAGCCAGTCGATTGTCCCTCCATGAAACGGGTCAAACTGCAGAAGGACATCTGTACATATGAATAAGGAGCAGAAGGACACTCGCTGCACTCTGCCATCCAATAAGATCATGGCTGATCCGATTGGAACATCAAACATGCATTCCTGTCTACCCCCGATAACCTTTCACCCCCTTGTTAATCAATTTATATAGATTGAGCTTCCACCACTCTTTTGGTCGCAGAAAAATCAGATAAGGACACAGTAAAAATAGTAGGAATGGGACAAGGAACGTTAAAAGGACAAGCCTTAAGGTATTGTATCTGAACATTGGGAACATTCAACGTGAAATGGGTGAATTAGTTGCGCAGATCAATGTAAAGGGATGTGATATAGTTGGGTTTACAGAGACATGACTCCAAGGTGATAAACGATGGCTATTCCATGTTTAGGACAGACAGAAAGGAAAAGTTGATGGAGTTGCATTGTTGATTAAAGATATTGATACAATATTGAGGAAAGAAATTAGCACAGAAGATGTGGAACCTGTCTGGGTCAAGTTAAGAAACACCAAAGAAAGGGGTGGTATACAGAAACATTCATAGGGGCGGTATACAGAAACATTCATAGGGGCGGTATACAGAAACATTCATAGGGGCGGTATACAGAAACATTCATAGGGGCGGTATACAGAAACATTCATAGGGGCGGTATACAGAAACATTCATAGGGGTGGTATACAGAAACATTCATAGGGGCGGTATACAGAAACATTCATAGGGGTGGTATACAGAAACATTCATAGGGGTGGTATACAGAAACATTCATAGGGGCGGTATACAGAAACATTCATAGGGGTGGTATACAGAAACATTCATAGGGGCGGTATACAGAAACATTCATGGGGCGGTATACAGAAACATTCATAGGGGCGGTATACAGAAACATTCATAGGGGCGGTATACAGAAACATTCATAGGGGCGGTATACAGAAACATTCATGGGGCGGTATACAGAAACATTCATGGGGCGGTATACAGAAACATTCATAGGGGTGGTATACAGAAACATTCATAGGGGTGGTATACAGAAACATTCATAGGGGTGGTATACAGAAACATTCATAGGGACGGTATACAGAAACATTCATAGGGGCGGTATACAGAAACATTCACAGGGGCGGTATACAGAAACATTCATAGGGGCGGTATACAGAAACATTCATGGGGTGGTATACAGAAACATTCATAGGGGCTGTTTAGGTCACTGGGCTAATCGCTGGCTTTGAAAGCAGACCAAGGCAGGCCAGCAGCACGTTTCGATTCCCGTAACAGCCTCCCCGAACAGGCGCCGGAATGTGGCGACTAGGGGCTTTTCACAGTAACTTCATTTGAAGCCTACTCGTGACAATAAGCGATTTTCATTTTCATTTCATTTTCATAGGGGTGGTATACAGACCACCAAAGTGGAGTGGTAATGTTGGGAATAGTATTAGACAGGAAAGCAGAGATGCATTTGATAAAGGACTGGTTATGGGTGTCTTTAATCTGTATACAGATTGGGTGAGTCAAATTGGTCACAGAACAGAGGAGGAATATTTGGAGTGTATTCAGGATGGTTTTCTGGACCAATGTGTTGGGAACAGGCCATTTTGACTGGGATTAGTTGGTAATCTAGCTGTGAGAGAACCATTGGGGATGAGTGACCGTTAAAAGATAGAATTCTTTATCAAGGTGGATAGTTAAGTAGTTGATTCTGAGTCCAGGGTCCTGAACCTCAATATAGGTAACAATGATGGTGTGAGGCATGAGCTGGCTATGATGGGCTGGGGAACATTACTGAAAGGAAGGACATTGGACAGGCAACGACAGCATTCAAGGAATGAACAGGTGAACTCCAAAAGTTGTTTATTCCTATTTGGCACAAGAGTAGAAAGGAACTGTGGTCAAACCATGGCTTAAAAGTGAAATTCGAGATAGTGTTGGATTCAAAGAAGCATACAAATTGGTAAGAAAAACAATAGATCTGAGGATTGGGAACAGTTTAAAATTCAGCAAAGACAGACCAAAAGATTGATCAAGAAGGGAAAAATAAAGTATGAATATGAAAGTAAGCTAGCAGGGAACATAAAAACTGACTGTAAATGTTTCCATAGGTATGTAAAGAGAAAAAGATTGACAAAAACGAAACAAATGTCAGAAACGGGGCAATTTATAATGGGGAACAAAGAAACGGCTGAGGAACTAAATTCATACTCTGCTTCTGTCTTCACAAAGGAAGACATGGATAATGTACCTGAAGTTCTGAGAAACAAATTTTAGTGAGGAGCTGAAGGAAATCAGTATGAGCAGAGAAATGGTTTGGGGAAATTAATGGGATTGAAGGTGGATAAATCTCAGGGCCTGATAACCTTCATCATCATTCACTTAAGGATGTGGCCCGAGAAATAGTAGATCCATTGGTGGTCATTTTCCAAAATTCTTTGGACTCTGGAATGATTCCTACAGATTGGAGGGTAGCGAATGTAAATCAGCAACCGCTTATTTTTAAACAGCAAGCAGAGGACAATTAAAAGAGCAATAAGTGGGGGAGAAGATGAAATATGAGTGCAAGCTAGCTAGTAATATAAAAGACAGGAAGTTTTTCTCAATATATGAAAGGGAGGCAAGAATAGATATTAGACCACTGGAAAATGAGAATAGGGAACTAATAATAGGAAACAAAGAAATGACAGATGAACTGAATAGTTACTTTCAATCAGTCTTCACGGTGGAAGACACCAGTGGGATACCAGAACGCCAGGAGAATCAGGAGGCAGAGGTGAGTGCAGTGGCCATCACTCAGGGGAAGGTTCTGAGGAAACTGGAAGGTCTGAAGGTTGATAAGTCATCTGGACCGGATGGACTACACCGTAGGGTTCTAAAAGAGATAGCTGAGGAAATTGTGGAGGCATTGGTGATGATCTTTTAGGAATCCCTGGAAGCAGGAAGGGTCCCAGAGAACTTGGCTAATGAGGGAGACAGAAGACGGGAAATTATAGGCCGGTTAGCCTGAGATCGGTCATTGGTAAGTTTGAGAGTCCACTTTTAAAGATGAGATCGTGGAGTACTTGAAAGTGCATGATAAAATAGGACTGAGTCAGCACGGTTTCGTCAAGGGAAGGTCATGTCTGACAAATTGGTTAGGATTCTTTGAGGAGGTTACAAGGAAGTTAGACAAAGGAAAACCAATAGACGTGATCAATTTAAATTTCCAGAAGGCCACAAAGTGCCGTATAGGAGGCTGTTAAATAAGATAAGAGCCCATGGTGTTAAGGGTAAGATACTGGCATGGATAGAGGATTGGCTGACTGGCAGAAGGCAGAGAGTGGGGATAAGAGGGTCTTTTTCAGGATGGCAGCTGGTGACGAAGTGGTGTGCCTCAGGGATCTGTGCTGGGACCACAACTTTTCACAATATCCATTAACGATCTGGAAGAAGGAACTGAAGGCACTGTTGCTAAGTTTGCAGATGATACAAAGATCTGTAGAGGGACAAGTAGTATTGAGGTAGCGGGGGGGACTGGAGGGGGACTTGGACAGGCTAAGAGAGTGGGCAATGAAGTGGCAGATGAAATATAATGTGGAAAAGTGTGAGACTATGCACTTTGGACGATGGAATGGAGTCATAGACTATTTTCTAAATGGGGAAATGCTTAGGAAATCAGAAAAACAAAGACTTGGGAGTCCTTGTCAAGATTCTCTTAACGTTAACTTGCGCGGAGTTTTTCTGTCTTATCTACAGTCCTGATCAGACCTGCAACTTCCATTCACAAAGTCCGTCTTTGGCTTTGTTAAATTGCCGGCAGTTTTTTTTTCTCTCGGCTTTTCTCTTGAAGGAGCATGCAGCCAGTGAAAGGTAACAGTGGGGGATAAAAACGGCAGTGGACTGACCGCGAGGCTCTGGAGAGCGTGGTCAATGGCGCGATGGTGGCAGACACGGAGCCTCTGCTCCGGGCCCAATGATCTACTTCACAGTTGGTGGACTTCCTAACCTCACAATTCTGCAGATAGTGGACGGAAACCTCCGAAGATCTGATAAGGGCCATTGACCCGATAAAAGGGTCGAACAGCGGTTGGAGTCCCAGGGCACTTAGCTCCCAAAAGTGGAAGTCTGTCGCCGAACATGAGGACCAGCTGGCCCTGATGGAAGCAGAGCTTCCCCTGATTGCCGGCAGTTTTAAAAAGGTGCGGGATGAAGTGGACGAGCTGGAGAACCGAAAGCGGTGGCTGAACGACCGGATAGTGGGTCTCCCAGAGGGGCTGGAAGGTTTGAAACCTTCGGGGCATGTGGCACAGATGCTGCAGAAGCGGGTAGGGGAGGAAATTTTTAATTGTCCCCCAGAGGTGGATCGTGCATACAGGGCACTGAGAAGGAAACCGAAGGCAGGTGAACAACCAACGGCAATGATGGTACGTCTGCACAGCTTCCTGGACAAGTAAAAAATCCTGAGATGAGCTAGGCATGTGAAGAAAAGCAGGTGAGAGGGGAGCGTAGTCAGCATATACCCCAATTGGGCTACAGAACTGGCTAAACGCCGTGCCATTTTTACAAAGTCAAGGCAGTTCTCCACAAGGAAGGTTATGAGATTTGGAATGCTATATCCGTGTTCTTCAAAGTCGGAGGCGCGACCCGCGGGTGGATCGCGGGCGGGTGTCGGGAGGGTCGCGGAGCCGTTGTCCACGGCGCTCCTGATCGCGCAAATCCCCGCGCAGCAACCAGCTTTTCATAACGCCGGCTGCAAACGGCCGCGAACATGTTAAAAAAAAAATTGGCTGTATTACGCATACGATGATCACGGGCACACATGAGGAGTGCGGCCGCTATTTTTTAAAATGGTTGCAGCTTTTTGTTTTACAAGATCTATAGCGGTTTTTATTCATTTTTTTTACAAGTTCGGGGGAGGGGTTTATTCATTTTTTTCACTCATTTTTTTTTACAAGTTCGGGGGAGGGGGGGTTTATTTGATAAAATTTTACAGGAAAGAAATTCAGAACTTTGAACAGATGGAGACTCCATACTTTCCAACACCAGAAGGAATTCACCTTCATCCAACAGGTTCCATCGGAATGGTGGGTTGCGTAGGTCGGCCGGCGTGGGACGCAAAGGTCGGCCGGCGTGGGTCGCAAAGGTCGGCTGGCGTGGGTCGCAACGGTTGGCCGGCGTGGGTCGCAACGGTTGGCCGGCGTGGGTCGCAAAGGTCGGCCGGCGTGGGTCGCAAAGGTCGGTAAAAATGGGTCCCCGGAAAAAAAGTTTGAAGAAACCTGCTGTATCTGACCCGCTTGTGGATCACCTTCCGTAAGAGGAAATACTTCTTGGACACCCCTGAGGAGGCAGACGTTTCTTCGAGACCAAGGGATTGGGAACTTGTAAATATGTTAAACTGTTAAAATGGTTTTGTTCTGGATTGTAGGGGACTGTTTATTAGTTTGATGGTTGTGTATTCTAATACTGTTATTAAGTTCCTCTGTTTATCACTCTCCTCTCGGTTTTCTTCTTTGTTCTTTTGAGGCAGGACTGGTGCTCATGAGCAGGAGGGATGGGGGGGTGGGGGTATTGTAGCCACCTGGGTTGGCCACTTCCCAATTCCAAAATGGAGATCCGCTAAGAATGCAGGGAGAAATGGCCAAGCACAGGAAAACAAGCAGGTGCAAAGTTTCCTGTATATTAGGACTTGCAGAAACCCAGACAAAACCAAAAACCATCTGCATATTAATGAGCGATCCCCGGGAACAATTGGTAACATTAAGAGTAATCAAGACCAAACCAGACTCCTCGGCGCCAGCAGGAGCCAAGACAAAGGAAGGCCAACGGACACATAGGAACCGCCCAGCAATCAGGGAACAGCTCCAGTATTGGAGAAATCGATCCAAGTGATCAGAACTTAGTCCAATCACTTGGAACCAAGTCTGAGGTCCGCCCAAAGGGGTGCGAAGCCCCTGGGACTATAAAATAGAGTCCCCAAGTTCAATTCGTCCTTCTTGGCAGGGTCTCTCAGCATCTCGAAACAACCCTTGACCATGACCTGCCTAGCAGCTGCACCAACCAACTAAGTGTCCAGTCAACGCACGCTACGAGATAGGCGCTCCTAGCTACTCGTCCATACAAGCTTGAAGTCTGCAGACTCAGAATCGAACAATAGGCCATTTGTTCCCCTGACCTGGTGTGCCAGTTTCCAAAGCTATGTATTGGCCTTTTAGTGTTAGAGATAGTCTAGTGAGTAGTATTTTATGCATAAGTAGCGATTGACTGTGTATATAATAAATATGTTTTGATTTGAACCTTACTAACTGGTGTATTGAGTTATTGATCAGCACTTGAACTTGAACCTCGTGGTGGTATCATAAAGATACCTGGCAACTCTAGAGCAAGGTGATTAAACAGAGCAATTAAGTAAAAGCACAACTAGCAACAGTATTGTTTTTCATTTGTTTGGGATCGGGTATGGGTGATTTGGCGGATTCAGGGTCATTGTGGGCTTCGTACAGGAGCCACCATGCTGGTGAGTAAACCAGTAAACGCAAGAGATGTGGGGGACAAAATGGTGTAAGGAGGGTAAGATTTTGCATCTTTCGGCTTAACTTGAGGGTGGGGTTTGGGAGGGGGTGGGATAGTTGACGGTCTAAGTTTTATTAAGGTGCTGCGATCTGGGAGTCGATGGCAGTGGAAGCCTGGCCCTGGCTTCATTAGGTACGGCCTGAGGAGTTTGGCTCAAACAAAAATATGGCTGATTGTCAGGGGTGAGGGGATTGATAACTTGGAATGTTCCATGGCCAGAATGGTCCTGTTAAAGGGTCACGCATATTTGCCCATCTGAAGAGTCTGGGGGCTGTCTTGATTTTTATTTAGGAGACTCATTTGAAGGTGGCAGACCAGACAAAACTGAAAAGGAGATGGGTTGGCCAGGTGTATCACTCTGGTCTGGATATGAAGGCGAGAGGGGTGGTGGTAGTGTTAAGTAGAAGGGTGTCCTTTTCAATAAAGAGGTTCATTGCAATGTGTGTTGGTAAGCAGGTGTTTGGAGGGCTCCCCAGTGGTGCGGATGGAGGGCTCCCCAGTGGTGCGGTTGGAGGGCTCCCCAGTGGGGTGCGGTTGGAGGGCTCCCCAGTGGTGCGGATGGAGGGCTCCCCAGTGGTGCGGTTGGAGGGCTCCCCAGTGGGGTGCGGTTGGAGGGCTCCCCGGTGGTGCGGATGGAGGGCTCCCCAGTGGGGTGCGGTTGGAGGGCTCCCCAGTGGTGCGGATGGAGGGCTCCCCAGTGGTGCGGTTGGAGGGCTCCCCAGTGGTGCGGTTGGAGGGCTCCCCAGTGGTGCGGTTGGAGGGCTCCCCAGTGGTGCGGTTGGAGGGCTCCCCAGTGGTGCGGTGGGAGGGCTCCCCAGTGGTGCGGTTGGAGGGCTCCCCAGTGGTGCGGTTGGAGGGCTCCCCAGTGGTGCGGTTGGAGGGCTCCCCAGTGGTGCGGTTGGAGGGCTCCCCAGTGGTGCGGTTGGAGGGCTCCCCAGTGGGGTGCAGTTGGAGGGCTCCCCAGTGGGGTGCGGTTGGAGGGCTCCCCAGTGGTGCGGTTGGAGGGCTCCCCAGTGGTGCGGTTGGAGGGCTCCCCAGTAGTGCGGATGGAGGGCTCCCCAGTGGTGCTGTGCAATGCGTGTGCCCCAAATTGGGACGATGTGGACTTTACGAGGCGGGTTCTGTCCCTGATCCCGGACCTAGACTCGCACAAACTCATTCTGGGGGAGGTTTTAATACAGTCTTAGATCCGGAGCTAGACCAATCAAGCTCTCGGTCTGGGAGGACCTCGGCAATTGCTTAGAGCTGTCAAAAGTCATGAAGCTCATGGTGGTGGTGGTGGGGGGGGGGGGGGGGTTTGGATCTGTGGCGCTTTGGGAAGTCTAAGACGAGTGAGTTTTCCTTTTTTCACATGTCCACAAATGTTATTGCCGAATAGATTTTTTGGTTTTGGATAAATCGTTGATTGCCAGAGTTGCGGGGACAGAGTACTGAGCGATTGTGGAGTCTGATCACGCCCTTCACTGGGTGGACCTGCGGGCGGAAAAAACGGCCACTTCTCGACCTCAGTTGAGATTAGATGTTGGTCTCCTTGTGAATAAGGGATAATATGAGAGATTGAAAGGTGTCATTCGATCAGAACGACATTGGTGAAGTCTCTGTCGGGATGCTATGGGAAGCACTGATGGCGGTGATACCGGGAGAAATTATTTTGATCTGGCGCATCAGCTAAGGGTGAAGCAAGGAGAGATTGGTGAAGGCGATGTCAGCAGTTGACCACAGATTCCTGGAATCACAGGATGAAATACTGTTGAGGGAGGTCAGAGGCTCCAGATGGAGATTAATTTGGTCACCTCAGAGGAAGCGGTGAGACAGCTGCGCAAAGCCAGAGGGTTCTTGTATGACCATGGAGAGAAGTCTGGTAGGATGCACGCTCATCAATTGTGGAAGCAGGCAGTAGCTAGTGTTATAGGTAGACTTGGGGACGAGGGGGGAAAAGAGGTGGTCACAGGATTGCTACCAGTCCACGTGCTAGTCAGAGTAGGAATGACAGGTTAGACAGGATGAATGCGTGGCTTGAGAGAGAGTGCAGGAGGGAGGGATTCAGATTTTTGGGACATTCGAACCTGTTCTGGGAGAGGTGGGATCATTACAAAGCGGATGATCTACACCTGGGCAGGACTGGAACCAATGTCCTAGGGGGTTGTTTGCTAGCGCTGTTGGGGATGGTTTAAACTAATGGGGCAGGGGGATGGGAACCAATGCTAGAAGTCGGAGGGTAGGAAAGAGAGGATAGAAACAAAAGTCAGTAAGACGAAAAGTGGAAGACAGAGAAACGGATTGAACTGTGTTTATTTCAATGCAAGAGGCCTAACGTGCAAGGCAGATGAACTCAGGGCGAAAATAGGTACATGGGACTGGGATACTATAGCTATTACTGAAACATGGCTAAAGGAGGGGCAGGACTGGCAGCTCAATGTTCCGGGATACAGATACTATCGGAAAGATAGAACAGGAGATAAGAGAGGAGGGGGAGTTGCGTTTTTGATTAGGGACAGTATCACGGCAGTAAAGAGAGAGGATATATCCGAGGGTTCGCCCATTGAGTCTATATGGGGAGAACTGAAAAATAAGATGGGCGAAATCACTTTGATAGGATTGTACTACAGGCCCCCAAATAGTCAGCGGGAGTTAGCATACAAAATGATCAGAGGGTTAGATAGGGTGGACAGCGAGAGCCTTCTCCCGCGGATGGAGGTGGCTAGCACGAGGGGACATAGCCTTAAATTGAGGGGTAACAGATATAGGACAGAGGTCAGAGGTAGGTTTTTTACGCAAAGAGTGGTGAGGCCGTGGAATGCCCTACCTGCAACAGTAGTGAACACGCCAACATTGAGGGCATTTAAAAATTTATTGGATAAGCATATGGATGATAAGGGCATAGTGTAGGTTAGATGGCCTTTAGATTTTTTCCATGTCGGTGCAACATCGAGGGCCGAAGGGCCTGTACTGCGCTGTATCGTTCTATGTTCTATGTTCTATATTTAGGAGCAAATATGTAAGGCGCTTACAGATAGCTGCCAGAAAAATAGGGTGGTAATAGTTGGAGACTTTAACTTTCCCAACATTAACTGAAACAGCCATAGAATTAGGGGTTTGGATGGAGAGAAATTAATCAAGTGTATTCAGGAGGAATTTCACATTCAATATGTGCATGACCTGACCAGGGAGGGGCAAAACTTGACCTCCTCTTGGGAAATAAGGAAGGGCAGGTGACGGAAGTGTTAGTGAAGGATCACTTTGGGACCAGTGGCCATAGTTCCATTAGTTTTAAGATAGCTATGGAGAATGATATTTCTGGCCCAAAAGTTAAAATTTTAAATTGGGGCAAGGCCAATTTCGAGGGTATTAGGCAGGAACTTTCAAAAGTTAATTGGGGTAACTGTTTGCAGGCAAGGGGGCAGCTGGTAAGAGGGAATCGTTCAAAAAGGTATTAACGTGGGTTCAAGGTGAGCACATTCCTCTTCAGAGTGAAGGGTAAGGCTCGTAGGAAGGAATGGATGACTCGGGATATTGAGGCTATGGTCAAAAGGAAGGAGGAGGCATATGACATGCATAGGCAGCTGGGATCAAAAGGATCCCAGAGTATAGGGTTTGTCGGAGTAGAGTTAAGAGAGAAATCAGGGCAAAAAGGGGACATGAGATTGTCTGGGCAGATAAGGCAAAGGAAAATCCAAAGAGGTTTTACAGATACATAAAGGTTAAACGGGTGACTAGGGAGAGGGTAGGGTCTCTTAAACAAGGTCATCTATGTGCATATCCACAAGGCATGCGAGAAGTCCTAAATGAATATTTCTCGCCAGTATTTACTATTGAGAAAGGCACGCATGTTAGGAAAATTGGGGAAATAAAAAGTGATGTCTTGAGGAGTGTACATATTACAGAGGAGGAGGTGCTTGAGGTATTAAAGCGCATCAAGGTAGATAAATCCCCAGGACCTGATGAAATGTATCCCAGGACGTTGTGGGAGGCTCGGGAGGAAATTGCTGGCCCCCGAGCTGAGATATTTAAATCATCGACAGCCACAGGAGAGGTGCCTGAAGATTGGAGGGTGGCAAATGTTGTGCCTTTGTTTAAGAAGGGCTGTAGGGATAAGCCTGGGACCTAAAGACCGGTTAGCCTTCTGTAGTGGGTAAATTGTCAGAAGGTATTCTGAGGGACAGGATCTCCAGGCATTTAGACAGTCAATGGCTAATTAGCGAAAGTTAGCATGGCTTTGTAAGGGGAAAATCATGTCTCACCAATTTGATTGAGTTTTTTGAAGGGGTAACCAAGAAGGTAGATGAGGGCAGTGCAGTCGACGTTGTCTACATGGACTTTAGCAAGGCCTTTGACAAGGTACCGCATGGTAGGTTGTTGCAAAAGGTTAAATCTCAGGGAATCCAGGATGAGGTAGCCAATTGGATAAAAAATTGGCTTGGCAATGAAGCCAAGGGCAGCACGGTAGCATTGTGGTTAGCACAATTGCTTCACTGCTCCAGGGTCCCAGGTTCGATTCCCGGCTTGGGTCACTGACTGTGTGGAGTCTGCACGTCCTCCCCGTGTGTGCGTGGGTTTCCTCCGGTTGCTCCGGTTTCCTCCCACAGTCCAAAGATGTGCAGGTTAGGTGGATTGGCCATGCTAAATTTCCCTTAGTGTTGGGTGGGGTTACTGGGTTATGGGGTTAGGGTGGGGTTGTGGGCTTGGGTAGGGTGCTCTTTCCAAGAGCTGGTGCAGACTCGATGGGCCGAATGGCCTCATTCTGCACTGTAAATTCTATGAAATCTATGAACCGAAGCCAAAGGGCGGTTGTGGAGGGCTGTTTTTCAAACTGGAGGTATGTGACCAGCGGTGTGCCTCAGGGATCGGTGTTGGGTCCACTGTTATTTGTGATATATATTAATGATTTGGATGAGAATGTAGGAGGCATGGTTAGTAAGTTTGAAGATGACACAAGATTGGTGGCATAGTGGATAGTGAAGGTTATATAAGATTGCAACAGGATCTTGACCAATTGGGCCAGTGGGCTGCTGAATGGAGGATGTAGTTTAATTTGGATAAATGTGATGTGATGCAGTTTGGTAGATCAAATCAGGGCAGGACCTACTCAGTTAATTGTAGGGAGTTGGAGAGAGTTACAGAACAAAGAGATCTAGAGGTGCAGGTTCATAGCTCCTTGAAGGTGGAGTCGCAGGAGGACAGGGTGGTGAAGAAGGCATTCAGCATGTTAGGTTTTATTGGTCAGAATATCAAATACAGGAGTTGGAGGTCTTGTTGAAGTTGCACAAGGCATTAGTCACACCACACATGGAATACTGTGTTCAGTCAGTTCTGGTCACCCTATCATGGGAAGGATATTGTTAAACTAGAAAGAATGCAGAAGAGATACAAGAGGATTCTACCAGGACTTATTGGTCTGGGTTATAAGGAGAGGCTGGGGCTTTTTTTCCCTGGTGCGTAGGAGGCTTCGGAGTGAACTTAGAGGTTTATAAAATAATGAGAGGCACAGATGAGGTAGGTAGCTCACATCTTTTCCCAAAGGTAGAGTCTAGAATTAGAGGACATAGGTTTAAGGTGAGAGGGAGGGATACAAAAGAGACCAGAGGGCAAATTTCTTCACACAGAGGGTGGTGAGCATCTGGAATGAACTGCCAGAGACAGTGGTAGAGGTGGGTACAATTTTTCCTTTAAGAAAGTTAGACAGTTTCATGGGCAGGCTGGGCATAGAGGGATATGGGATAAATGCGGGCAAGTGGGACTAGCTTAGTGATAGAAACTGGGCGGCATGGACAAGCTGGGCCGAACGACCTGTTTCCATGCTGTAAACATCAATGATTCTATGACCCTGCGGGGATTAATAAAATCTTTGCATCCTTTTATCGAAGGCTATACCAATCAGAACCGCCATCAGGGAACAAACTGAGAAGTAGATTACTCGATCTGTTGGAGTTTCTGAGGATGGGTCAGGCTAGGGCGCAAGGATTAAAATGATAACTTTCTTTCTAGTTGAGGGCGTTTCAATCATATTTGTATATGGGAGTTCCTGTTATAGTGTTATATGCGTTGTTAATATGTTATGCGGTGTTTGTTGTTGTTTAATGTTATTTATGGATTGTTCCTGTCTTTGAATTCTCAATATGCTTTGGATATGCCTTCACTAAATTATCTTTCAAAAAAAAAAGACTAACGTGCAGGTTCAGTCGGCAGTTAGGAAGGCAAATGCAATGTTAGCATTCATGTCGAGGGGGCTAGGATACAAGACCAGGGATGTTCTTCTGAGACTGTACAAGGCTCCGGTCAGACCCCATTTGGAGTACTGTGATCAATTTTGGGCCCCGTATCTGCTGGCCTTGGAAAGGGTCCAGAAGAGGTTCACAAGAATGATCCCTGGAATGAAGAGCTTGTCATATGAGGAACGTTTGAAGACTCTGGGTCTGTACTTGGAGTTTAGAAGATGAGGGGAGATCTTATTGAAACTTACAGGATACTGCGAGGCCTGGATAGAGTTGACGTGGAGGGAATGTTTCCATCAGTAGGGAAAACTAGAAGCAGAGGACACAATCTCAGACTAAAGAGTCGATCCTTTAAAACAGAAATGAGGAGGAATTTCTTCAGCCAGAGTGTGGTGAATTTGTGGAACTCTTTGTCGCAGAAGGCTGTGGAGGCCAATTCACTGAGTGTCTTTAAGACAGAGATAGATAGGTTCTTGATTAATAAGGAAATCAGGGGTGAGGGGAGAAGGCAGGAGAATGGGGATGAGAAACATATCAGCCATGATTGAATGGCGGAGCAGGCCCGATGGGCCAAATGAAATGAAATGAAATGAAATGAAAATCGCTTATTGTCACGAGTAGGCTTCAATGAAGTTACTGTGACAAGCCCCTAGTCGCCACATTCCGGCGCCTGTCCGGGGAGGCTGGTACGGGAATCGAACCGTGCTGCTGGCCTGCCTGGTCTGCTTTAAAAGCCAGCGATTTAGCCCAGTGAGCTAAATGGCCTAATTCTGCTCCTTTGTCTTATGGTCTTATATCATAGCAACAAAAAATAATGCTCACCCATGTCAGATTTCCAATCAACATAGGCTTGCTATCAGAAGTTGGTACTTTAGTCTTATCCGGTAAAGATGTTTTAGAAGGATCAGCTTTGTCTGGAACTGCAGTAGTTGGAGATGTATCATTTGAAGAGCACTTGTCCTTTTCAGGCTTTACCTCAATGTTTACCCCTATGATATCATTAATCAAATTATCATATAACTCCATCTGGGCCCGATTCTCATTTTTCACCTGTGAAAGAAAAGAGAATAGTGAGCATTAAATGCCTCAATTCACAGGGCAGTACGGAATATGACTACATTTAGAATGTTCTACAATAAAAGGACCCCTATTGTTTCACTCCTGCTACTCTTTGTACAAAGGTACTGATCTTTACTAATGCTTCAAATCATTTACTGACATGAACAAAATGGAACACATAACAAGCATTTTGTTCAATATGTCCCTTTAATTGTGTCAAAATATCATGCCAACACCCATCTGTACATTTCAGCATTATTACAGGGTGTCCTCGGATTTAAGCAAGATAAAATAAAAGCAAATTACTACAGATGCAGGAATTTAAACAAAAAACAGAAAACGCTGGACAATCTAAGCAGGTCTGACAGCATCTGTGGAGAGAGAAGGGAGCTTTGGCAAAAATATCAACCAGTCTCGAGACATTAGCTCCCTTCTCTCTCCACAGGTGCTGTCAGACCTGATGAGATTGTCCAGTGTTTTCTGCTTATGTCCGATGATATGCCTGATAAGGATCAATAATTCAAAGCAAAAATTCCCCCTTCAAAATTAAATGCATTAAGTAAATACAAATGAAAATATAAGCACACCAATTAAAATTATCTTCTGTACAGTTGTTGTACCGAGCAGCTCAACAGAGATTGCATTCCAACATCAGTAAAATACGCAAACCTCTTGGGAATGGCATCAAAATACATTTTTACAAACTGATAAAAATCTATAGCTGCATTTGCCAACTTCAAACGTTTTTGGATTGTTATATTGTTAAGCATAACTATATTTGTAAAATGGAGCACTAAGATGGGTATGAATGAAATTTAGCATACTTTGCACATGGATGCGTTTGACAGAAGATAAACATAAAAGAAAAAAACAATCACAGCACCCCACCCCCAGGGGGTTAGTTACTGCCCCCCCCCCTCACCCCCAGGGGGTTAGTTACTGTCTCCATCCACCCCCCCCAGGGGGTTAGTTACTGTCTCCTCCCCCCCCCCCCCCCAGGGGGTTAGTTACAGTCTCCCCCCCCCCCACCCCAGGGGGTTAGTTACTGTCTCCCCCCCCCCACCCCAGGGGGTTAGTTACTGTCTCCCCCCCCCCCCAGGGGGTTAGTTAGTGCCCCCCCCCGGGGGTTAGTTACTGTCTCCCCCCCCCCCGGGGTTAGTTACTGTCTCCCCCCCACCCCAGGGGGTTAGTTACTGTCTCCCCCCCCCCCAGGGGGTTAGTTAGTGCCCCCCCGGGGGTTAGTTACTGTCTCCCCCCCCCCCCCCCCCGGGGGTTAGTTACTGTCTCCCCCCCCCCCCCCCCAGGGGGTTAGTTACTGTCTCCCCCACCCCCCAAGGGGTTAGTTACTGTCTCCCCCCCCCCAAGGGGTTAGTTACTGTCTCCCCCCCCCCCCCAAGGGGTTAGTTACTGTCTCCCCCCCCCCCCAGGGGGTTAGTTAGTGCCCCCCCCGGGGGTTAGTTACTGTCTCCCCCCCCCCCCCCCCCCGGGGGTTAGTTACTGTCTCCCCCCCCCCCCCCCAGGGGGTTAGTTACTGTCTCCCCCACCCCCCAAGGGTTAGTTACTGTCTCCCCCCCCCCCAAGGGGTTAGTTACTGTCTCCCCCCCCCCCAAGGGGTTAGTTACTGTCTCCCCCCCCCCCCCAAGGGGTTAGTTACTGTCTCCCCCCCCCCCCAAGGGGTTAGTTACTGTCTCCCCCCCCCCCACCCCAGGGGATTAGTTACTGTCTCCCCCCCCCACCCCAGGGGATTAGTTACTGTCTTCCCCCCCCCCCCAGGGGGTTAGTTACTGTCTCCCCCCACCCCCGGGGGTTAGTTACTGTCTCCCCCCCCCCCCCCCAGGGGGTTAGTTACTGTCTCTCTTCCCCCCCCCCCCAGGGGGTTAGTTACTGTCTCTCTCCCCCCCCCCCCCCCGGGGGTTAGTTACTGTCTCCCCCCCCCCCCCCCCGGGGGTTAGGTACTGTCCCCCCCCCCCCAAGGGGTTAGTTACTGTCTCCCCCCCCCCAAGGGGTTAGTTACTGTCTCCCCCCCCCCCCCCAGGGGGTAGTTACTGTCTCTCCCCCCCCCCCCCCCAAGGGGTTAGTTACTGTCTCCCCCACCCAAGGGGTTAGTTACTGTCTCCCCCCCCCCCCAAGGGTTATTTACTGTCTCTCCCCCCCCCCCCCAAGGGGTTAGTTACTGTCTCTCCCCCCCCCCCCAAGGGGTTAGTTACTGTCTCCCCCCCCCCCCCCCCAAGGGGGTAGTTACTGTCTCCCCCCCCCCAAGGGGTTAGTTACTGTCTCCCCCCCCCCAAGGGGTTAGTTACTGTCTCTCCCCCCCCCCCCAAGGGGTTAGTTACTCTCTCCCCCCCCCCCCCCCCCAAGGGGGTAGTTACTGTCTCCCCCCCCCCCAAAGGGTTAGTTACTGTCTCCCCCCCCCCAAGGGGTTAGTTACTGTCTCTCCCCCCCCCCCCAAGGGGTTAGTTACTGTCTCTCTCCCCCCCCCAAGGGGTTAGTTACTGTCTCCCCCCCCAAGGGGTTAGTTACTGTCTCCCCCCCCCCCCACGGGGTTAGTTACTGTCTCTCTCCCCCCCCCCCCCCCCAAGGGGTTAGTTTCTGTCTCCCCTCCCCCCCACCCCAGGAGGATAGTTACTGTCTCCCCCCCCCCCAAGGGGTTAGTTACTGTCTCCCCCCCCCCCACCCCAGGAGGATAGCTAGTCTCCCCCCCCCCCCCAAGGGGTTAGTTACTGTCTCCCCTCCCCCCCACCCCAGGAGGATAGTTACTGTCTCCCCCCCCCAGGAGGATAGTTACTGTCTCCCCCCCCCCCCCCCAAGGGGTAGTTTTTGTCTCCCCCCCCCCAAGGGGTTAGTTACTGTCTCCCCCCCCCCCAAGGGTTAGTTACTGTCTCTCCCCCCCCCCCCCCAAGGGGTTAGTTACTGTCTCCCCCCCCCCCCCAAGGGGGTAGTTACTGTCTCCCCCCCCCAAAGGGTTAGTTACTGTCTCCCCCCCCCCAAGGGGTTAGTTACTGTCTCTCCCCCCCCCCCCCCAAGGGGTTAGTTACTGTCTCTCTCCCCCCCCCCAAGGGGTTAGTTACTGTCTCCCCCCCCAAGGGGTTAGTTACTGTCTCCCCCCCCCCCAAGGGGTTAGTTACTGTCTCTCACCCCCCCCCCCCCCCCCCCAAGGGGTTAGTTTCTGTCTCCCCTCCCCCCCACCCCAGGAGGATAGTTACTGTCTCCCCCCCCCCAAGGGGTTAGTTACTGTCTCCCCCCCCCCACCCCAGGAGGATAGCTGGTTCCCCCCCCCCCCCCCCCCCAAGGGGTTAGTTACTGTCTCCCCTCCCCCCCACCCCAGGAGGATAGTTACTGTCTCCCCCCCCCCAGGAGGATAGTTACTGTCTCCCCCCCCCCCCCCCCCCAAGGGGTTAGTTACTGTCTCTCCCCCCCCCCCCCCCCCCCAAGGGGTTAGTTACTGTCTCCCACCCACCGCAGGTACCCCTCCCCTGGGCCCCAGTACCTCTCTCCCGCCGCCTCCCTCCTCCGGCGCCGCCGACAACAGGCCCGGGCCCGGCTGCTCGCTGCTGTCCGACTGCACCGCCATTACACACCCAGCATGCCCCGCGACACCGGGTGCCGTGCGCACCCCGACCTGCGTGCGCGCACCAACCCCCCCCCCCCGACCTGCGTGCGCGCACCAACCCCCCCCCCCGACCAGCGTGCGCGCCCCCCGAACTGGGTGCCCCCGACCAGCGTGCGCCCCCCCCCCGACCTGCGTGCGCGCCCCCCCCGACCTGCGTGCGCGCCCCCCGACATGCGTGCGCCCCCGACCAACGTGCGCGCACCCCGCCCTGCGTGCGCGCGCCCCGACCTGCGTGCACGCCCCCGACCTGCGTGCACGCCCCCGACCTGCGTGCGCACCCCCCCCCACCTGTGTGCGCGCCCCCCCGACCTGCGTGCGCGCCCCCTGACCTGCGTGCGCGCCCCCCGACCTGCGTGCGCGCCCCCCTGACCTGCGTGCGCGCCCCCCTGACCTGCGTGCGCGCCCCCCCGACCTGCGTGCGCGCCCCCCTGACCTGCGTGCGCGCCCCCCGACCTGCGTGCGCGCCCCCCTGACCTGCGTGCGCGCCCCCCTGACCTGCGTGCGCGCCCCCCCGACCTGCGTGCGCGCCCCCCTGACCTGCGTGCGCGCCCCCCCGACCTGCGTGCGCGCGCCCCTTCTCAGAGTACCGTGCGTTCCCATTTTGGTCCCAGCAGGAAAATCAAAACATTTTTAAAAGCATCAAAACTTCAAACACGGCGTCAGGGTCCCGCGTTCAATTCCAGCCTCGGCTCCCCGTGTCCGCGTGGAGTCTGCACTGCTCCCCGTGTTGAGTCTGCACTGCTCCCCGTGTCCGCGTGGAGTCTGCACTGCTCCCCGTGTTGAGTCTGCACTGCTCCCCGTGTCCGCGTGGAGTCTGCACTGCTCCCCGTGTCCGCGCGGAGTCTGCACTATTCCCCGTGTCCGCGCGGAGTCTGCACTGCTCCCCGTGGAGTCTGCACTGCTCCCCGTGGAGTCTGCACTGCTCCCCGTGGAGTCTGCCCTACTCCGCGTGGAGTCTGCACTATTCCCCGTGTCCGCATGGAGTCTGCACTACTCCCCGTGGAGTCTGCACTACTCCCCGTGTCCGCGCGGAGTCTGCACTGCTCCCCGTGGAGTCTGCACTACTCCCCGTGGAGTCTGCCCTACTCCCCGTGGAGTCTGCACTACTCCCCGTGTCCGCGTGGAGTCTGCACTACTCCCCGTGTCCGCGTGGAGTCTGCACTGCTCCCCGTGTCCGCGTGGAGTCTGCACTGCTCCCCGTGTCCGTGTGGAGTTTGCACTACTCCCCGTGTCCGTGTGGAGTTTGCACTGCTCCCCGTGTCTGTGTGCAGTCTGCTCTACTCCCCGTGTCTGTGTGGAGTTTGCACTACTCCCCGTGTCCGTGTGGAGTTTGCACTACTCCCCGTGTCCGCGCGGAGTCTGCACTACTCCCCGTGTCCGTGTGGAGTTTGCACTACTCCCCGTGTCTGTGTGGAGTCTGCTCTACTCCCCGTGTCTGTGTGGAGTCTGACTACTCCCCGTGTCTGTGTGGAGTCTGACTACTCCCCGTGTCTGTGTGGAGTCTGACTACTCCCCGTGTCTGTGTGGAGTCTGACTACTCCCCGTGTCTGTGTACAGCCTGAAAGTTACATTCCTGTGCAACGGCTTTTAAATCGCGCAGGTCGTCCTCTAGCGACTCTGCGGGGCGCTGGCCGCGGGTAGCAAAAATGTGCCACGTGTAGACCTCGTTTACAGGCCGCACGTATAATCGGTCGAGGATAGCGAGGGCCTCGGTGTACGGGGCCGGTACTGTTGAGTTGCGTAGAGATGCGATGGCTCACCCGTGCGTGCAGTAGGCTGAGTTTCTGCTCATCTGTAGCCTCGGAGGTAGTAGGCCTTGTAACACCAAAGCCAGTGTAGAAAGATTTCCTTCACCTCTGCAGCCTGCGGGTCGAGTTCTAGTCGATCAGGTTTGAGGGCTGATTCCATAGTAGATTTCTTAAGTCTATTAAATTGATGTGACCATCAATTTACTCGAGACACAATAGGAAGTAAACTGTGGTTTTAATAGACCAGAAGAACTGAGGGCAGACTCAAGGCTGCAGCACTTTATACTTCCGGTAATGGGAGGAGCCATGGACGGAGCCATAGGCGGAGCCGAGGGTGGAGCCCTGTACAAGCTCCTCATCGCCCCCTGTGGGCAGAGCCGCGCAACGGCTCACAGACAGAGCCCACAAGGACACAATGCTATATAGTGTGAACGCAATACTATACAGTGTGAATTACATGATGTACATTCACCACAGGGATGTAGATCAGAATGGATCCAAGTAGGAAGAGGTACCTGGGCAGTACGGTCATTTTGATGGTCTAGACTCTCCCCTCAAAGGAGAGCGAGAGTGTGTTCCATCTTTGCAGGTCCTTTTTTACTTCCTCCGTCAGACTGGTGAGGTTCCATTTGTGGATTCCTTTCCAGTCATGGGCTAATTGGATCCCCAGGTAGCAGAATTCATGTCGGGCTTGTTTAAACGGCAGTCCCGTTAGTGCTGCCCCCCCCCCCCCCCCCCCCACCACACTTGTGGGTGTACCGGGAAGATCTCACTTTTGTTCATGTTGAGTTTGTAGCCCGAGAAGGCGCCAAACTCTTTCAGAAGCACGATGATTCCGTCCATGCTGCTCTGTGGGTCCGAAATGTAGAGGAGCAGGTCATCTGCATAGAGTGAGACTCTGTGCTCTCTGCCTCCCCTTCGGATCCTCCTCCAGCTTTTTGCTGCTCGGAGCGCGATTGCTAGTGGTTCGATCGCTCGAGCGAACAGCAGCGGGGACAGTGGGCATCCTTGTCTGGTGCCCCTGTGCAGCTGGAAGTATCGGGAGTTGGTATTGTTGGTCCGTACGCTCGCCATGGGAGCGTTGTATAGGAGCTTTACCCAGGAGGTGAACCCTGTTCCAAGCCCGAACCGCTCCAGTACCTCTATGAGGTATTTCCATTCGACTCTGTCGAAGGCCTTTTCTGCGTCTAGGGAGACGATCACCTCTGGTGTTCTCTCCCCGGAGGGGGTCATTATCACGTTCAGCAGGCGCCTGATGTTCGAGGTAAGCTGTCTACCTTTGACAAAGCCCGTCTGGTCCTCTGCGACCACCTCAGGTACACAGTCTCCTAGCCTTTTGGCTAGGATTTTGGCCAGTATTTTGGCATCCGCGTTCAGCCGTGAGATGGGTCTGTATGACCCACATTCCGATGGGTCATTGTCTTTCTTAGGTATCAGCGAGATTGAGGCCTGTGCTAACGTGGGTGGCAGTGTGCCCCTAGCTAGCGAGTCTGAACATCTCCCGCAGGTGCGGGGCCAGCGCTGTCGCAAATTTTTTGTAGAAGTCCGCCGGGAATCCGTCCGGTCCCGGCGCCTTCCCCGTCTACATGGAGCTAATGCTGTCCATGATCTCTCCCAGTGCTAGTGGTGCTTCCAGGTCCCGTTTTCTGCCCTCCCCCACCACTGGAATGTCCAGTCCATCAAGGAACCGGTTCATCCCAGCCTTCCCCGTTGGGGGCTCTGAGGTGTACAGCTCTTGGTAGAAGGCCTTGAAGGTTTTGTTAATCTTCTCTGGTTCTGTTTCTAATGTGCCTCTGGTATTCCTGATTTGTGCAATTTCTCTGGTGGCTGCCTGCTTTCTCAGCTGGTGTGCCAACAGGCGGCTGGCTTTGTCTCCGTGTTCATACAGGGTCCCGCGCGCCTGGCGGAGTTGGTGCACTGCTTTCCTGGTGGAGAGCAGGTCAAAGTTCCTTTGTAGTTCTTTCCTCTCCACCAGGAGCTCTACGGTCGGGGCCTCGGAGTATTTACGGTCTACCTCCAGTATGGAGTCAACCAGCTGCTGCCTAGCCACCCTTTCCTCCCTATCTCTTCGCGCTTTGAAAGCGATGATTTCCCCTCTTAGTACAGCCTTTAGCGCTTCCCAGAACGTGGAAGGTGAGACCGCCCCGTTCTGGTTGTTCTCCGTGTACTCTGCTATGGCCCGCGCTATCCTTTCGTTGAAGGCCTTGTCAGCTAGTAGGGCAACGTCTATGTGGGGAGTTGGACTCTGCCTGTCTCGAGACTCACATCCATGTAGTGTGGAGCGTGGTCTGATACCACAATTGCGGAGTATTCCACTTTGTCTATCCCCGGAAGCACCGTTTTCCCCACCACAAAGAAGTCAATTCTGGTGTATACATTGTGTACTGGGGAGAAAAAGGAGAATTCCTTCTCCCCCTGGGTGGGCGAACCTCCCGGGGTCCACCGCTCCCATCTGCTCCATAAAGTGACTGAGTTCCCTTGCCATGTTTGAGGTTTTCCCCGTTTTGTGGTTTGATCTGTCCGTCTTTGGATCCTGTACACAGTTGAAGTCCCCCCCCCCCCCCCCCCCCATGATTAGTCGATGCGTCGCTATATCCGGGATTTCTGCCATGGTTTTCTTGATGAAGCTCGTGTCATCCCAGTTGGGCGCGTACACGTTGACTAGAACTACCGGTGCCCCATCCAGGGCCCCGCTGACCATGACGTACCGTCCCCTCGGGTCCGTAACCGTCTTTGTCGCCCTAAACATCGTCCATTTGCCGATCAGGATCGCCACCCCCTGGCCCTTGTCCCATAGCAGGAATGGTGGGTTTGGGGCAGCACGGTGGCCTAGTGGTTAGCACAACCGCCTCACGGCGCTGAGGTCCCAGGTTCGATCCCGGCTCTGGGTCACTGTCTGTGTGGAGTTTGCACATTCTCCCCGTGTTTGCGTGGGTTTCGCCCCCACAACCCAAAAATGTGCAGAGTAGGTGGATTGGCCACGCTAAATTCCCCCTTAATTGGAAAAAATAATTGGGTAATCTAAATTTATTTTAAAAAAAGGAATGGTAGGTTTGTCCCACCCAGCCCTTCCTTACCCGCAGTCGGTCCTGCTCCATCAGGTGTGTCTCTTGGAGGAAGACTATGTCGGCCCTCATGTTTCTGAGGTGGGTGAGGACTCTGGATCTCTTCACTGGGCCGTTGAGTCCCCTTACGTTCCAGGTGACTATCCTGGTGGGGGGTTTCTACCCACTCGTTCCTGTGGGATTAGCCATACTTACCTAGTGGACACGTCCCTGCCCTCCGGGGTTTCCCTTTGTTTAGGGGACCGTCCAGGATGGCCACTGCCGCTGCTCTCTCCATGCAGTCGGGTCCCTGCGCTCTGGGGTTTCCCTTTGTCCTGGGGGCACCCGCCATGGCCGCCCACTGTGCGTCCGCCACGTGGGTAGTCCCCTGCACTCTGGGGTGTCTCTTCGCCCAGAGACCGTACTGGGTGGGTGCTTGCAGCAATTCCTTGTTTCGAGTCCTTGGTTATGGCACTTTGTAGCCATATTCCTTTTCGAGCCTTGGGGCAGCACGGTAGCATGGTGGTTAGCATAAATGCTTCACAGCTCCAGGGTCCCAGGTTCGATTTCCGGCTTGGGTCACTGTCTGTGCGGCGTCTGCACGTCCTTCCCGTGTGTGCGTGGGTTTCCTCCGGGCGCTCCGGTTTCCTCCCACAGTCCAAAGATGTGCGGGTTAGGTGGATTGGCCAGGCTAAATTGCCCGTAGTGTCCTAAAAAGTAAGGTTAAGGGGGGGGGGGTTGTTGGGTTACGGGTATAGGGTGGATACGTGGGTTTGAGTAGGGTGATCATTGCTCGGCACAACATCGAGGGCCGAAGGGCCTGTTCTGTGCTGTACTGTTCTATGTTTGTCCCTCCTTCCCTGTATCCCCCCCTCCCCAGTCTCTCCCTCCCTGTGTCCGCCCCCCCCCCCCCCCCCCCGGTCTCCCCCTTTTCCCCCTTTTCCCGTATACCCCTCCTTTGTCCCTCTTTCCCCTGTTCCTATCCCCGTTTGCTCTCTCGCCTCTGTTGAGTGGTCCCCCCCCCCCAGCCCCTGCCTGGCGCCTTCCCCCCTGTCGGGGGTGCGCTGCAGCCCTGCTTTGTTGCATGTCCCCAGCGCTAACTTTCCTGCTAGTACGGTGGCTCCCCTCTCGGGGGTTACTGTCTCGCTTCTCCCCTTCCTGGTCTCTGCGGTTTTCTGCCTGCTCTTCCCCCATCCTACCCTGCACTCCTCTTGCTTGCTCTCCCTTCTCAGCTACTGTCGTCCCCTCGAGCTGGGGCCTGGTCTCCCACCTGAAGCGGTCCCTCGGGCAGTGGTTTGCTCTTTGTTCAGGGTGCACTCGCCGTGGCGGGGGCCGGGGGTGGGGGGGGGGGGGGGGGGGGCTGGCGTTGCCTCACCCCTCCCCTCCATCAGCGTGTTGTTTCCCCTTGCCAGGGGCCCCACGTCCCTACCCTCGCTGCTGGTTTTACAGCCCGTGTTCCTCGACAAACTTGTTTGCTTCGGCGGGGGGGTGTAAAGAAGTATTCTCTTTCTTGGTATGTGACCCAGAGTTTCGCTGGGTACAGCACACCAAAACGCACGTTGCTCTTGTGAAGAGCTGCTTTCGCTCTATTGAACTCGGCCCATCTCCTGGCTAGGTCTGCCCCAATGTCCTCGTAAACTCTAATGATGGAGTGTCCTTCCCATTTGCAGGCTCTATTTTCCCTGGCCCAGCGCAGGATTGTTTCCCTGTCTTGGTACCGGTGCAGTTTGGCTATGACTGCTATCGGGTGCTCCCCTGCTTTGGGCTTTGGGCGCAGTGACCGGTGTGCTCTGTCCATTTCCGGTGGGTTGGGAAAGGTTTCCCTCCCCACCAAGTTGTCCAGCATCTCGGCCACGTATGCTGTGGGGTTTCTACCCTCGATTCCCTCTGGTAGGCCCACTATCCTTACATTTTGCCTTCACGAGTGGTTTTCCTGGTCGTCCACTCTGCCCTTCAGGCTCCCGTGATGTGCCCAGTCTCGCCACTTCCCTCTCCAGGGCCGTGATCCGGTCGCTCATGTCAGTCGCTGCTTTCTCCAGCTCCTTAATGGTCGCCTCTTGGGCTTCCAGTTTCTCCTCTACTCTGCCCAGGGCCTGCTGCACCTCTGTCAGGGCCTTCGCCATTGCTGCCTGTACTGCGGCCTCTATATCTGCCCTCGCCTCTGCCTTGTTTACCTGCTGATGTTCCCTCAGCGCCTCGATAAAGGCTGCCTACCAGTTCCCCCCTGGCCCCGGGGGAGAGTGCACCTGTCTGCCCAGCTCTTTTTGATGTGGCGATACTTCCGTTCCACCGCTTCGTGCGCTGATTAGCTTGTCTGAGCTGGCTCGCCCATTGCCCCGTCTGCCTTTGGTGCCCATCCCTTCCTCCCCCCCCCCCCTTTTGTTTGTTTCTTCCCTTTTTCTTTTCCTTTCCCTTCTCTCCTTTACCACTTTGTTTTTCCCCTTTTATAAAATTATTTTCAGGGAGGTTTTGGCTGAGAAAAAAAAAAGAGCAAAAAGATTTTTTTTCCCCCCGCCTCCCTTTAAAAATTTTGTTTTTGCAAAAGTTATTTTTTCCTTTCATTTCCCTCACTCACCCAGGGTGAGAGAGAGAGATAGAGAGAGAGAGAGGCTTCTGGTCGGGAGTCCCTTTTTGTTCCTGCTCGTGGTGGTCACCGCCGGGAAGGGTGGGTGGGGGTCGGTCGGTCGGTCGGCGCTTCAGTCCCCGCTGCTGTCCTGGGCCACTGCTCGTCGCACCCTGCCACCTCCTGCCGGGGGGAGAGGGGGGTGTTGTCGGTCGCTCCTCCATTCCTTCTTTCCTTCCTGCAGCTTCGGCCCCCGCTTCGGTCCGGGCCGCCTGTCCTGCCCTGCGCTCTGCTGCCGTGCGTTGGAGGGGGGGGGGGGGGGGGGGGGGAGAATGCCACCGGATTGCTCCGCTCCCGAGGACGCAGTTCTCCTGCTCCCAATAACTTTTAAAAAAAAATTTTTTTTTTTTTTTTAAAAAACAGAGACCCCTGAAAAAGCCCCGACTTTGTGGACCTGTGGGAGCCTTTTTGCTGCGACCGCTCCGCTCACGAACGCCACGTGTGCCATTGTTTTTAAAGGAGTAACTGTGTATAAAAGGGAGGCTGTGGATGTACTGTACTTGGATTTTCAGAAGGTATTTGATAAGGTGCCACATCAAAGTTTATTGTGAAAATAAAAACTCCTGGTGGAGGGGGTAACAGATTAGTATGGATCGAAAATTGCCTGGCAGACAGAAAACAGAGAGGATGTATTTGCTTTACTGATTAGCAGCATAGGATGAGTGGAACGCCATTGGAGCTTATGCTGGTCCCATCGACGTTTTACAAAGGCACGGTAACTAAATTTGCAGGTGGCACAAAGATAGGTAGAAAGGTGTCTTATAAAGAGCACGGTAAGAAGTCTTACAACACCAGGTTAAAGTCCAACAGGTTTGTTTCAAATCACTAGTTTTCAGAGCACTGCTCCTTCCTCAGGTGAATGGAGAGGTAGGTTCCAGAAACATATATAGACAAAGTCAAAGATGCAAGACAATGCTTTGAATGGAGAGTATTTGCAGGTAATTAAGTCTTTACAAATCCAGAGATAGGGGTACTCCCAGGTTAAAGAGGTGTGAATTGTCTCAAGCCAGGACAGTTGGTAGGATTTCGCAAGCCCAGGCCAGATGGTGGGGGGTGAATGTAATGCGACATAAATCCCAGGTCCCGGTTGTGTCCCGTGTTTGTCTTCCGAGAAGGTCGGTGCGGTTCTTTGCTGTGGCGCGTTGGAACTGTCGATCGATGTGTCAAATGCCATATCCCGTTCGTGCGAGGGCATCCTTCAGCGTCTGTAGATGTCTGTTATGCTCCTCCTCATATGAGTAGATCCTGTGTATACGGAGGGCTTGTCCATAGGGGATGGCTTCTTTAATGTGTTTAGGGTGGAAGCTGGAGAAGTGGAGCATCGTGACGTTATCCGTGGGCTTGCGGTAAAGCGAAGTGCTGAGGTAACCGTCCTTGATGGAGACGAGTGTGTCCAAGAATGCAACTGATTTTGGAGAATAGTCCATGGTGAGTCTAATGGTAGGATGGAACTTATTGATCAATGTGTCATCATTGTCGTCATTTCAGTGATTCTTCTCCGTGGGTCCAAAGGAAAAAAATGTCATCGATGTATCTGGAGTTTAACGTCAGTTGAAGGTCCTGTGTGGTGAGGAGGTCTTGTTCTTGTTGCATGAAGATGTTTGCATATTGAGGTACGAATTTGGTCCCACGGCTGCTCGGTGTGTCTGGATGAAGAACTTGTTGTCGAAGGTGAAGACATTGTGATCTAGAATGAAGCGGATATTTTGCAGAATTGCGTCTGGTGATTGGCAGTTGTCGGTGTTAAGTACAGAGGCTTTTGCTGCAATGCCGTCGTCATGGGGGTCATGACGAACCTCAACCGACATTATATACCAGATACATCGATGACATTTTTGTCCTTTGGACCCACGGCGAAGAATCACTGAAACGACTACACGATGACATAAGAACATAAGAACACTAGAACAGCTGGGCTCTCCTGTATTCACAGCTGTAAGGTCGGGCGAATTTCCCGAGGCAGGTCAAAAGTAACATTTGGAACCAAAGGGACTGGCGTGGAAATTAATGCAAATGCGAACTGAAAATGGAATTGAATGGTCGAAGGAATTTTGGATCCACCCCATATTTCTGCAGAACCCTGTTGACATTGTCAGAGTTCAGTTTCCAAAACTGTTGCTTGCAGATTGAGTAGCCCGGTACTGAACATAGAGATACCTGTCATTGGACTGTGAATAGCTTCTGACTGTGATGTCCAGAAACTCTTGCAATATTAGTTTCCACTTGCGTGTCAGCCGTGGCTCAATTGGCAGCACGAACACGGCTCAGTCAGAAATCTCACTCCAAATCATGAGCCCAAAAGTAAGGTGACACTCAAAGGAACATAAGAACATAAGAATTAGGAGCAGGAGTAGGCCATCTGGCCCCTCGAGCCTGCTCCGCCATTCAATTAGATCATGGCTGATCTTTTGTGGACTCAGCTCCACTTTCCGGCCCGAACACCATAACCCTTAATCCCATTATTCTTCAAAAAACTATCTATCTTTACCGTAAAAACATTTAATGAAGGAGCCTCAACTGCTTCACTGGGCAAGGAAATCCATAGATTCACAACCCTTTGGGTGAAGAAGATTCCTCCTAAACTCATTCCTAAATCTACTTCCCCTTATTTTGAGGCTATGTTCCTTAGTTCTGCTTTCACCCGCCAGTGGAAACAACCTGCCCGCATCTATCCTATCTCTTCCCTTCATAATTTTAAATGTTTCTATAAGATCCCGCCTCATCCTTCTAAATTCCAACGAGTACAGTCCCAGTCTAGTCAACCTCTCCTCGTAATCCAACCTCTTCAGCTCTGGGATTAACCTAGTGAATCTCCCCTGCACACCCTCCAGTGCCAGTATGTCCTTTCTCAAGTAAAGAGACCAAAACTGAACAATACTCCAGGTGTGGCCTCACTAACACCTTACACAATTGCAGCATAACCTCCCTAGTCTTAAACTCCATCCCTCTAGCAATGAAGGATAAAATTCCATTTGCCTTCTTAATCACCTGTTGCACCTGTAAACCAACTTTCTGTGACTTATGCACTAGCACAACCAGGTCTCTCTGCACAGCAGCATGCTTTAATATTTTATTGTTTAAATAATAATTCCATTTGCTGTTATTCCTACCAAAATGGATAACCTCACATTTGTCAACATTGTATTCCATCTGCCAGACCCGAGCCCATTCACTTAACCTATCCAAATCCCTCTGCAGACTTCCAGTATCCTCTGCACTTTTCGCTTTACCACTCATCTAGTGTCATCTGCAAACTTGGACACATTGCCCTTGGTCCCCAACTCCAAATCATCTATGTAAATTGTGAACAATTGTGGGCCCAACACGGATCCCTGAGGGACACCACTAGCTACCGATTGCCAACCAGAGAAACACCCATTAATCCCCACTCTTTGCTTTCTATTAATTAACCAATCCTCTATCCATGCTACTACTTTACCCTTAATGCCATGCATCTTTATCTCATGCAGCAACCTTTTGTGTGGCACCTTGTCAAAAGGCTTTCTGGAAATCCAGATGTACCACATCCATTGGCTCCCCGTTATCTACTGCACTGGTAATGTCCTCAAAAAATTCCACTAAATTAGTTAGGCACGACCTGCCCTTTATGAACCCATGCTGCGTCTGCCCAATGGGACAATTTCTATCCAGATGTCTCGCTATTTCTTCCATTTAAAAAAAATAAATAATTTTAATTCAGATTTTTACAAAACAAGAGAGAGCAAAACCCCCCCCCCCCCCCCGGTAAATACAAAAAAAGAAGAAATAGATTAACGCCCGTCATAAACAAAGAACACATATACATGTCCCTTCAACCCAACCCGCAGAAACGACCCCCCCCACCCCGGGCTGCTGCTGCTGCCGGCCTTTTTCCCTATCGTTCTGCCAGGAAGTCCAGGAAAGGCTGCCACCGCCTGAAAAACCCCTGTACCGATCCCCTCAGGGCAAATTTCACCCTCTCCAATTTAATAAACCCCGCCATATCACTGATCCAGGCCTCCACGCTTGGGGGCCTCGCATCCTTCCACTGAAGAAGAATCCTCCGCCGGGCTACTAAGGACGGAAAGGCCAGGATGCCGGCCTCTTTCTCCTCCTGCACTCCCGGCTCCTCTGCAACGCTGAATATTGTGAGTCCCCAGCCTGGATTGACCCTGGATCCAACCACCCTCGACACTGTGCTTACTACCCCCTTCCAAAATTCCCCCACCGCTGGGCATGCCCAGACATATGGGCATGGTTCGCTGGGCTCCCCGAGCACCTAGTACACCTGTCCTCGCCCCCAAAGAATCTACTCATCCTCGTCCCGGTCATATGAGCCCTATGTAGCACCTCGAACTGTATGAGGCTAAGCCTCGCACAAGAAGAGGAGGAGTTTACTCATTCCAGAGCATCCACCCACGTCTCCTCCTCAATCTCCTCACCCAGCTCCTATTCCCATTTACCCTTCAGCTCCTCCACCGAGGCCTCGTCTACCTCCGGCATCACTTGGTACATGTCCGAAATCCTCCCCTCTCCAACCCACACCCCCGAGAGCATCCTGTCCTGGACCCCACGCGGGGGCAACAGAGGGAACCCCACCACCTGCCGTCTGGCAAACGCCCTTACCTGCATGTACCTAAAGATGTTTCCCGGGGGGAGCCCGAACTTCCCCCCTAACTCACCCAGGCTTGCAAACTCCCGTCTACAAACAGGTCCCTCAACCTCCTAACACCCACCCTGTGCCAACTCAAGAACCCGCCATCCATTCTCCCTGGAACAAACCGGTGGTTCCCCCGTATCGGGGACCCCATCGAGACCCCCACCTCCCTCCTGTGCCGTCTCCATTGCCCCCAAATTCTGAGGGTAGCCACCACCACCGGGCTCGTGGTATACCTCGTCGGAGGGAGCGGCAGCGGCGCCGTCACCAGCGCCTCCAGGCTCGTGTCCACACAGGACGCCATCTCCATCCTCTTCCATGCTGCCCCTGCCCCATCCATCACCCACTTACGCACCATCACTGCGTTGGCAGCCCAATCATACCCAGAGGTTGGGCAGCGCCAGCCCCCCCTATCCCTGCCCCGCTCCAGAAACACCCTTCTCACCCTCGGGGTCCCACGTGCCCACACAAACCCCGTAATGCTCCTGTTAACCCTCCTAAAAAAGGCCTTCAGGATAAGGATGGGAAGGCACTGGAACAGGAACAAAAACCTCGGGAGCACCGTCACCTTGACTGACTGCATCCTGCTCGCCAGCGACAGCGGCAACATGTCCCATCTTTTAAACTCCTCCTCCATTTGCTCCACCAGCCTTGTACGGTTAAGTTTGTGTAGGGCCCCCAGTTCCTGGCCACCTGAACTCCCAGGTACCTAAAGCTCCTCTCCACCCTTTTTAGTGGGAGCCTACCAATCCCTCCTCCGGGTCCCCCGGGTGCACGACGAACAGCTCGCTCTTCCCCAGGTTGAGCTTGTACCCTGAGAAGTCCCCAAATTCCCTGAGAATCTTCATCACCTCCGGCATTCCCCCCACCGGGTCCGCCACATTTAACAATAAGTCATCTGCATAAAGCGACACTCGGTGCTCCTCCCCACCCCGCACCAGTCCCCTCCAGTTCCTTGACTCCCTCAACGCCATGGCCAGGGGTTCGATTGCCAACGCAAAGAGCAGGGGGGACAAGGGACACCCCTGTCTCGTCCCTCGTTATAACTGGAAGTACTCCGATCTCCTCATATTCGTGCCCGCGCTCGCCATCGGGGCCTCATATAACAGCCTCACCCATCTGACAAACCCCCCCCCAACCCAAAACTCTCCAGCACCTCCCACAAGTACCCCCACTCAACCCTATCAAAGGCCTTCTCCGCGTCTAGCGCCACCACTATCTCCGCTTCCCCTGGCATCATTATAACATTCAAGAGCCTCCGTATGTTGGTGTTCAGCTGCCTCCCCTTCACGAACCCCGTCTGATCCTCGTGGATGACCCACGGCACACAGTCCTCTATCCTTGTGGCCAAGATCTTCGCCAACAGCTTGGCGTCTACATTTAACAGCGAGATCGGCATGTATGACCCACACTGCAGGGGGTCCTTGTCCCCCTTAAGGATCAAGGAAATCAGCGCCCGGGACATAGTCGGGGGCAAAGCCCCCCCCTCCCTTGCCTCGTTAAAGGTCCTAACCAACAGGGGGCCCAGAAGGTCTGCATACATTTTATAGAATTCGACCGGGAACCCATCCGGCCCCGGCGCCTTCCCCGACTGCATGCTCCCTATCCCTTTGACCAGCTCCTCCAGCTCAATCGGCGCCCCCAGTCCCTCCACCTGTCCCTCCTCCACCCTCGGGAATCTCAGCCGGTCCAAGAAGCGCCCCATCCCCCTCCCTCCGCTGGGGGTTCAGACCGATACAATTCCTCATAAAAGTCCCTGAAGACCCCATTGATGCCTACCCGCCTTCGCACCACATTCTCTCCCCTATTCTTAACTCCACCAATCTCTCTGGCCGCATCCCGCTTACGGAGCTGATGGGCCAGCATCCTACTCGCCTTTTCTCCATATTCATACACCGCTCCCTGTGCCTTCCTCCACTAAGCTTCCGCCTTTCTGGTGGTCAGCAGGTCGAACCTGGCCTGAAGACTACGCCGCTCCCTCAGCAATCCCTCCTCTGGAGCCTCCGCGTATCTCCTATCCACCCTCACCATCTCCCCGACCAGCCTCTCCCTCTCTCTCTGCTCTCTCCTCTCCCTACGGGCTCGGATGGAGATAAACTCCCCTCTGACCACCTCCTTCAATGCCTCCCAGACAATCCCCACTCGGACCTCCCCATTATCATTGGCCTCCAGGTACCTCTTGATACATCCTCGAACCTGCCCACCCACCTCATCGTCTGCCAGCAGCCCCACCTACAAGCGCCAGAGCGGGCGCTGGTGTCTCTCCTCCCCCTGCTCGAGGTCCACCCAGTGCTGGGCATGGTCAGAAATGGCTATCGCCAAATATTCGGCATCCTCCACCCTCGGAATCAGCGCCCTGCTCATAATTAAAAAATCGATCCGGGAATAATCCGGGAATAACTCCACATGGGAGAAGTATGAAAACTCCCTGGCCCTCGGCCTCGCAAACCTCCCAAGGATCCACCCCTCCCATCTGGTCCATGAACCCCCTCAGCACCTTAGCTGCCGCAGGCCTCCTACCCGTCCGGGACCTGGATCGATCCAATGGCGGATCCAGCACTGTATTGAAGTCCCCCCCCCCCATTATCAGCCCCCCCCCCCGTCTCCAGATCTGGAATGCGGCCCAACATGCGCCGCATAAAACCCGCATCGTCCCAGTTCGGGGCATAGACATTGACCAGCACCACCCGCTCCCCCTGCAGCTTGCTGCTCACCAACACATACCGCCCGCTGCTGTCCGCCACAACATTCAACGCCTCAAACGACACCCTCTTTCCCACCAGGATCGCCACCCCCTGATTTTTTTGCATCCAGCCCCGAATGAAACACTTGGCCTACCCCATCCCTTCCTCACTCTAACCTGGTCCGCCACCTTCAGGTGGGTCCCCTGAAGCATGGCCACATCCGCCTTCAGCCCCTTCAGGTGCATAAACACGCGGGCCCGTTTCACCGGCTCGCTATTTCTTCCTTGGATAGATTCCAGCATCTTCCCTACTACCGAAGTTAAGCTCACTGGCCTACAATTTCCCGCTCTCTGCCTACCTCCTTTTTTAAACAGTGGTGTCACGTTTGCTAATTTCTAATCCACCGCGACCACACCAGAGTCTAGTGAATTTTGGTAAATCATCACTAGTGCATCTGCAATTTCCCTAGCCATCTCTTTTAGCACTCTGGGATGCATTCCATCAGGGCCAGGAGACTTGTCTACCTTTAGCCCCATTAGCTTGCCCATTACTACCTCCTTAGTGATAACAATCCTCTCAAGGTCCTCACCTGTCATGGCCTCTTTTCCATCAGTCACTGGCATGTTATTTGTGTCTTCCACTGTGAAGACCGACCCAAAAAACCTGTTCAGTTCCTCAGCCATTTCCTCATCTCCCATTACTAAATCTCCCTTCTCATCCTCTAAAGGACCAATATATACCACAGCCACTCTTTTTTGTTTTGTATATTTGTGGAAACCTTTGCAATCTGTTTTTATATTCTGAGCAAGTTTACTCTCATACTCTATCTTACTCTTCTTTATAGCTTTTTTAGTAGCTTTCTGTTGCCCCCGAAAGATTTCCCAGTCCTCAAGTCTCCCACCAATCTTTGCCACTTTATATGCTTTTTCCTTCAATTTGATACTCTCCCTTATTTCCTTAGATATCCACGGTCGATTTTCCCTCTTTCTACCGTCCTTCCTTTTTGTCGGTATAAACCTTTGCTGAGCACTGTGAAAAATCGCTTGGTAGGTTCTCCACTGTTCCTCAACTGTTCCACCATAAAGTCTTTGCTCCCAGTCTACCTTAGCTAGTTCTTCTCTCATCCCATTGTAATCGCCTTTGTTTAAACACAAAACACTAGTATTTGATTTTACCTTCTCACCCTCCATCTGTATTTTAAATTCCAACATATTGTGATCGCTCCTTCCGAGAGGATCCCTAACTATGAGATCATGAATCAATCCTATCTCATTACACAGGACAAGTTCTAGGACCGCTTGTTCCCTCGTAGGTTCCATTACATACTGTTCTAGGAAACTATCGCGGATACATTCTATAAACTCCTCCTCATGGTTGCCTTGACCGACCTGGTTAAACCAATCGACATGTAGATTAAAAGCCCCCATGATCACTGCTGTACCATTTCTACATGCATCAGTTATTTCTTTGTTTATTGCCTGCCCCACCATAACATTGCTATTTGGTGGCCGATAGACTACTCCTATCAGTGACTTTTTCGCCTTACTATTCCTGATTTCCACCCAAATGGATTCAACCTTATCCTCCATAGCACCGATGTCATCCCTTACTGGGATGGTTTGGGATCTGGGATGGGGCTGGTTTACCCATCTGGGATGGGTACTGGGATGGGGCTGGTTTAGCTCACCAGGCTAAATCGCTGGCTTTTAAAGCAGACCAAGCAGGCCAGCAGCACGGTTCGATTCCCGTACCAGCCTCCCCGGACAGGCGCCGGAATGTGGCGACTAGGGGCTTTTCACAGTAACTTCATTGAAGCCTACTCGTGACAATAAGCGATTTTCATTTTCATTTCATACTATTGCCCGGATGTCATCCTTAAATAACAGAGCTACACCCTTACCATCCACTCTGTCCTTCCGAATAGTTTGATACCCTCGGATATTTAACTCCCAGCCGTGACCATCCTTTAACCATGTTTCAGTAATGGCCACTAAATCATAGTCATTCACGATGATTTGCGCCATCAACTCATTTACTTTATTCCGAATACTACGAGCATTCAGGTAAATGTTGGTTCACTTATGTTGGTTTTTTTTAACCTCTGTTTTGAATCTTAACATCTCCAGTTTTATTCCTTTTAGTATTACTGGGCCTATTCACCGAGCTCCCCTCAGTCACTGTAACTTGTACTGTCGCCCTTTTTGATTTTTGACTATGTCTTCTCTGCCTTGCACTTTCCCCCTTACTTCCTTTTGCTTCTGTCCCTGTTTTACTACCTTCCAACTTCCTGCATTGGTTCCCATCCCCCTGCCACATTAGTTTAAACCCTCCCCAACAGCTCTAGCAAACAAGGACATCGGTTCCAGTCCTGCCCAGGTGCAGACCGTCCGGTTTGTACTCGTCCCACCTCCCCCAGAACCGGTGCCAATGCCCCAGGAATTTGAATCCCTCCCTCTTGCACCATCTCTCGAGCCACACATTCATCCTATCTATCCTGACATTCCTACTCTGACTAGCTCGTGGCACTGGTAGCAATCCGGAGATTACTACTTTGAGGTCCTACTTTTTCGTTTAACTCCTAACTCCCTGAATTCAGCTTATAGGACCTCATCCCGTTTTTTATCTATATCGTTGGTGCCTATGTGCACCACGACAGCTGGCTGTTCACCCCCCCCCCCCCCCCCCCAGAAAGTCCTGCAGCCGCTCAGAGACATCCTTGACCCTTGCACCAGGGAGACAACATACCATCCTGGAGTCTCGATTGCATCCACAGAACCGCCTGTCTATTCCCCTTACGATCTAGTCCCCTATCACTATAGCCTTGCCATTTTTCTTCCTGCCCTGCTGCGCAGCAGAGCCAGCCACGGTGCCATGAACCTTGCTGCTGCCTTCCCCTGATGAGCCATCTCCCTCAACAGTATCCAAAGCGGTATATCTGTTTTGCAGGGAGATGACCGCAGGTGACACCTGCACTGCCTTCCTACTCTTGCTCTGTCTTTTGGTCACCCATTTGCTATCTCCCTCAGTAACTTTCACCTGCGGTGTGACCAACTCGCTAAACGTGCTATCCACGACCTCCTCAGCATCGCGGATGCTCCAAAGTGAGTCCATCCGCAGCTCCAGAGCCGTCAAGCGGTCTAACAGGAGCTGCAACTGAACACACTTCCTGCACGTGAAAGAGCCAGGGACAGTGGACGTGTCCCTGAGCTCCCACATCGCACACGAGGAGCATGACATGGGTCTGGAATCTCCTGCCGTGTCTTAAACCTTAGGTAAACTTATACAACTACAATTTCAAAATAAAAATAAATAAATTAGACAATGAAAAGAAAAACTACTTACCAGTCACTTACCAGGGTTTAAAAGCACCTCCGAAAAAGCACCTTCTCTCACTCTGCACCGAATTACCTAACTGCATCAAATTACCAAGTTGCAATTCCCACTCTGGATGTGGCTCATTCACTCAGGCTGTGTCTTCTTGACCTGCGCAAGCTTACTGAGTGCGTTTTCTGTCTGTCGTTTATACAGACCTCAGCTAACCGATGACTCAAACTACCTAAACTTCAAAGAGAAGAATACAATGTGCACCTTTGTGCCCCTAAACAGGCCTCAGGTGACTGACAGATAACTGCCTCTCAGCAATTAGGGTGAGGGCAGCTTCAGCCAATCAGACACTAAGCTACACACTGCACTTTTAACTGAAAAACAGCAGAATTAGATTTACCACTTACCTTTCCTGATTACCTCACTGCACCAAATTACCAAGTTGCAATTCCCACTCTGGATGTGCCTCACTCCGGCTGTGTCTCCTTGACTTGCGCAAGCTTACCGAGTGCACTTTCTGTCTGTCTTTTATGCAGACCTCAGCTAACCGATGACTCAAAACTACCTAAACTTCAAAGAGAAGAATACAATGTACACCTTTGTGCCCCTAAACAGGCCTCAGGTGACTGACAGATAACTGCCTCTCAGCAATTAGGGTGGGGGCAGCTTCAGCCAATAAGTTCTTTTTTTTCCAATTAAGGGGCAATTTTGCATGACCAATCCACCCACCCTGTACATCTTTTGGGTTGTGCGGGTGAGACCCACACAGAAACGGGAAGAATGTGCAGACTCCACACGGAAAGTAACCCGGGGCCAGGATCAAACCTGCGTCTCCAGCGCCATAAGGCAGCAGTGCGAACCACTGTGCTACCGTGCTGCCTGGGTGAGGGGTGATTTGACTAAAGCATACAAGATTAGAAACAGTCTCAACAAGGTGGATGTGGGGTCCAGATTAAGAGGCACTGTTTTAAAATTAAGGATCACCTTCTGAGGATAGAGCGGAGAAGAATTTTGTTCCCTCAGAGGGTTGTGGAACTCTGGAGCTCTCCGTCTCAGAAGATGGTGGAGGCAGGAGCAGAATATTTTGAAGGCCGGGGTAGAAAGATTCTTGTTCAGCAAGGAAATCAAAAGTTATTGGTGATAAACGGGAACTTGGAATTACAAAAAAAAGGCCAGCCATGGTCTTTTTGAATGGCAGAGCAGGCTTGATGGATTGAACGACCTACTTATGCGGCTATTTTGTATGTTTGTATGCTTCTGTACCCTGTGGTTAAGTATGTGCAAGCTCAGCCACCAAAGATATTCGGGCAAGAGCTGACTCCAGCAGTCTTTCCAGTTGCTGCACAAGAAATCACCCTGGGCAACCAACGTACGGGCTTGAGACAGTGAGGTAAATTACAGGACAATCCTGTCAAATCCAGGACGGATGATGACCTTGCCTCGAAGCCACACACCATCCTGACTTAGAACCACATTGTCGTTCCTTCACTGCTGCTGCTTCCAAATCCTGAAGCTCCCTCCCTAACGGCACTGTGCATCCAACTACACCAGATGGACTGCAGTGGTTCAAGAAAATGGCTCACCAGCACCTTCTCAATGACAATTAGCAATGGGGAATAAATGGCCAAGCCAGCGCTATCCCATCCTGTGAAAGAATAAAAGTGACTACACTTCAAAAGTACTTAATTGGCAGTAAAGGGCTTTGAGCAACTGGGTGGGCGTGAAAATCATTACAATTTTTATTGTGTGGATAAATGTGGTTCAATAACTGGAAATAATTTGAATTTCTCCCCTAAATAGCCTCCTGTAAACATCAGTTCTAACCATTATAATGAGGTAGGGTGGGTAGGGGGTAGGGTGGGTAGGGGGGGGGGGGGGGGGGGGTAGGAAGGGCCCTCATGCGTCTCTCTGGTTTATCAACATTTCTTCGATATGGTTGAAAATGGGCCATCCAGGCAGAGTTAGCCGGGGCCTCACTGACAACCTGCCGCCTCCGCCCAGAAAGCGCTCTCTGCCCAGAAAGCGCTCTCTGCCCAGAAAGCCCTCTCTGCCCAGAAAGCCGCCTCCGCCCAGAAAGCGCTCTCTGCCCAGAAAGCCCTCTCTGCCCAGAAAGCGCTCTCTGCCCAGAAAGCGCTCTCTGCCCAGAAAGCCCTCTCTGCCCAGAAAGCGCTCTCTGCCCAGAAAGCCCTCTCTGCCCAGAAAGCCCTCTCTGCCCAGAAAGCCCTCTCCGCCCAGAAAGCGCTCTCTGCCCAGAAAGCCCTCTCTGCCCAGAAAGCGCTCTCTGCCCAGAAAGCGCTCTCTGCCCAGAAAGCCCTCTCTGCCCAGAAAGCGCTCTCTGCCCAGAAAGCGCTCTCTGCCCAGAAAGCGCTCTCTGCCCAGAAAGCCCTCTCTGCCCAGAAAGCGCTCTCTGCCCAGAAAGCCCTCTCTGCCCAGAAAGCGCTCTCTGCCCAGAAAGCCCTCTCCGCCCAGAAAGCGCTCTCTGCCCAGAAAGCCCTCTCTGCCCAGAAAGCCCTCTCTGCCCAGAAAGCCCTCTCTGCCCAGAAAGCCCTCTCTGCCCAGAAAGCCCTCTCTGCCCAGAAAGCCCTCTCTGCCCAGAAAGCCCTCTCTGCCCAGAAAGCCCTCTCTGCCCAGAAAGCCCTCTCCGCCCAGAAAGCCCTCTCCGCCCAGAAAGCCCTCTCTGCCCAGAAAGCGCTCTCCGCCCGGAAAGCCCTCTCTGCCCAGAAAGCCCTCTCTGCCCAGAAAGCCCTCTCTGCCCAGAAAGCGCTCTCTGCCCAGAAAGCCCTCTCTGCCCAGAAAGCCCTCTCTGCCCAGAAAGCCCTCTCTGCCCAGAAAGCCCTCTCTGCCCAGAAAGCCCTCTCTGCCCAGAAAGCGCTCTCCGCCCGGAAAGCCCTCTCTGCCCAGAAAGCCCTCTCTGCCCAGAAAGCCCTCTCTGCCCAGAAAGCCCTCTCTGCCCAGAAAGCGCTCTCTGCCCAGAAAGCCCTCTCTGCCCAGAAAGTGCTCTCTGCCCAGAAAGCCCTCTCTGCCCAGAAAGCGCTCTCTGCCCAGAAAGCCCTCTCTGCCCAGAAAGCGCTCTCTGCCCAGAAAGCCCTCTCTGCCCAGAAAGCGCTCTCTGCCCAGAAAGCCCTCTCTGCCCAGAAAGCCCTCTCTGCCCAGAAAGTGCTCTCTGCCCAGAAAGCCCTCTCTGCCCAGAAAGTGCTCTCTGCCCAGAAAGCCCTCTCTGCCCAGAAAGTGCTCTCTGCCCAGAAAGCCCTCTCTGCCCAGAAAGCGCTCTCTGCCCAGAAAGCCCTCTCTGCCCAGAAAGCGCTCTCTGCCCAGAAAGCCCTCTCTGCCCAGAAAGCCCTCTCTGCCCAGAAAGCGCTCTCTGCCCAGAAAGCCCTCTCTGCCCAGAAAGTGCTCTCTGCCCAGAAAGCCCTCTCTGCCCAGAAAGTGCTCTCTGCCCAGAAAGCCCTCTCTGCCCAGAAAGCCCTCTCTGCCCAGAAAGTGCTCTCTGCCCAGAAAGCGCTCTCTGCCCAGAAAGCCCTCTCTGCCCAGAAAGTGCTCTCTGCCCAGAAAGCGCTCTCTGCCCAGAAAGCCCTCTCTGCCCAGAAAGTGCTCTCTGCCCAGAAAGTGCTCTCTGCCCAGAAAGCCCTCTCTGCCCAGAAAGCGCTCTCTGCCCAGAAAGCCCTCTCTGCCCAGAAAGTGCTCTCTGCCCAGAAAGCCCTCTCTGCCCAGAAAGTGCTCTCTGCCCAGAAAGCCCTCTCTGCCCAGAAAGCCCTCTCTGCCCAGAAAGTGCTCTCTGCCCAGAAAGCGCTCTCTGCCCAGAAAGCCCTCTCTGCCCAGAAAGTGCTCTCTGCCCAGAAAGCCCTCTCCGCCCAGAAAGCGCTCTCTGCCCAGAAAGCGCTCTCTGCCCAGAAAGCCCTCTCTGCCCAGAAAGTGCTCTCTGCCCAGAAAGCGCTCTCTGCCCAGAAAGCCCTCTCTGCCCAGAAAGTGCTCTCTGCCCAGAAAGTGCTCTCTGCCCAGAAAGTGCTCTCTGCCCAGAAAGCGCTCTCTGCCCAGAAAGCGCTCTCTGCCCAGAAAGCCCTCTCTGCCCAGAAAGTGCTCTCTGCCCAGAAAGCGCTCTCTGCCCAGAAAGCCCTCTCTGCCCAGAAAGTGCTCTCTGCCCAGAAAGTGCTCTCTGCCAGCTACAGTCACTGAAGAAGCCTCTTGTCATAGAGACGCGGGCGGGGGGGGGGGGGGCGGGAGCGCGCGGGCTGGAGGCGGCGGGGCTGGAGGCGGGGGGGCGGGGCTGGAGGCGGGGGCGCGCGGGGGGGCGGGGGCGCGCGGGGGGGGCGGGGGCGCGCGGGGGGGCGGGGGACGCGGGGCTGGAGGCGGGGGCGGGGCTGGAGGCGGGGGGGGCGGGGGACGCGGGGCTGGAGGCGGGGGGGGTCGGGGCGGGGCGGGGCGGGGGGGGGCGGGGCGCGAGGGGGCGGGGCTGGAGGCGGTGGGGGCGCGGGGGGCGGGGCTGGGGGGGGGGGGCGGGGGGGCGGGGGGGGGGGGGGGGCGGGGGGGGGGGGGCGGGCTGGAGGCGGGCTGGAGGCGGGCGGGCGGGGCGGGCTGGAGGCGGGGGGGCGGGGGCGCGCGGGGGCGGGGCTGGAGGCTGGGGCGGGGGGGCGGGGCTGGAGGCGGGGGGTCGGGGCGGGGCTGGAGGCGGGGGCGGGGCGGCGGGCGGGGGGGCTGGGGCTGGGGCGGGGGCGCGCGGGGGGGGCGGGGCGGGGGCGCGCGGGGGGGGGGGCGGGGCGGGGGGCGCGGGGGGGGGGCGGGGGGCGCGGGGGGCGGGGCGGCTGGAGGCGGGGGGTCGGGGCGGGCTGGCGGCGGGGGGGGCGGGGGGGCGGGGGGGGGTCGGGGCGGGGCTGGAGGCGGGGTCGGGGCGGGGCTGGAGGCGGTGGGGTCGGGGCGGGGCTGGAGGCGGGGCGCGAGGGGGCGGGGTGGAGGCGGGGCGCGCGGGGCTGGAGGCGGGGGGGCTGGGGCGGGGGCGCGCGGGGGGGGCGGGGCGGGGGCGCGCGGGGGGGGCGGGGCTGGGGGCGGGGGCGCGCGGGGGGCGGGGCTGGAGGCGGGGCCGCGCGGGGCGGGGCGGGAGGCGGTTGTCCGGCGCTGACGGACCGGGCGGGAGGATCGGGGCGGCGAAGGTAACCTGGCCGCAGGGACGGAGAGGGAAAGCCGCTCTACACCGGCCCGAGGCCCAGAATCCACCCGGAGTTACCCTGAGACCCCCCCACAGTGTGGGGGACCCCCCCTCACCCCCACAGTGTGGGGGACCCCCCTCACCCCCACAGTGTGGGGCCTCACCCCCACAGTGTGGGGACCCCCCTCTAACCCCCACACATCACCCCCTCAGTGTGGGGACCCCCCCTCACCCCCACAGTGTGGGGCCACCCTCCCTAACCCCCAGAATCACAGTGTGGGGGTCACCCCCTCACCCCCATAATGTGGCGATCACCCCCACAGTGTGGGGATCACCCCCCCTAACCGCCACAATGTGGGGATCACCCCCTCAAACCCCCACAGTGTGGGGATCTCCCCTCACCCCCATAGTGTGGGGCCACCCTCCCTAACCCCCAGAATCACAGTGTGGGGGTCACCCTCCTAACACCCAGAATCAGTGTGGGGATCACCCCATAACCCCCAGAATCACATTGTGGGGATCACCCTCCCTAAGCCCCAGAATCACAGTTTGGGGACCCTCCCTAACCCCCAGAATCACAGTGTGGGGACCCTCACCCATCCCCAGAATCAGTGTGGGGATCACTCCCTAACCCCCAGTATCACATTGTGGGATCACCCCCAGAATCACAGTGTAGGGATCACACCTTCACCACCAGAATCACAGTGTGGGGACCCTCCGTTACCCCCAGAATCACAGTATGGAGATCACCCCCAGAATCACAGCGTGGAGACCACCCCCTCGCCCCCAGAATCACAGCGTGGCGATCACCCCCTCGCCCCCAGAATCCCAGCGTGGAGATCACCCCCTCGCCCCCAGAATCACAGCGTGGAGACCACCCCCTCGCCCCCAGAATCACAGCGTGGAGACCACCCCCTCGCCCCCAGAATCACAGCGTGGAGACCACCCCCTCGCCCCCAGAATCACAGCGTGGAGACCACCCCCTCGCCCCCAGAATCACAGCGTGGAGACCACCCCCTCGCCCCCAGAATCACAGCGTGGAGACCACCCCCAGAATCACAGCGTGGAGACCACCCCCAGAATCACAGCGTGGAGACCACCCCCAGAATCACAGCGTGGAGACCACCCCCAGAATCACAGTGTGGAGACCACCCCCAGAATCACAGCGTGGAGACCACCCCCAGAATCACAGCGTGGAGACCACCCCCAGAATCACAGCGTGGAGACCACCCCCAGAATCACAGCGTGGAGACCACCCCCAGAATCACAGCGTGGAGACCACCCCCAGAATCACAGCGTGGAGACCACCCCCAGAATCACAGCGTGGAGACCACCCCCAGAATCACAGCGTGGAGACCACCCCCAGAATCACAGCGTGGAGACCACCCCCAGAATCACAGCGTGGAGACCACCCCCAGAATCACAGCGTGGGGACCACCCCCAGAATCACAGCGTGGGGATCACCCCCAGAATCACAGCGTGGGGATCACCCCCAGAATCACAGCGTGGGGATCACCCCCAGAATCACAGCGAGGGGATCACCCCCAGAATCACAGCGTGGGGATCACCCCCAGAATCACAGCGTGGGGATCACCCCCAGAATCACAGCGTGGGGATCACCCCCAGAATCACAGCGCGGGGATCACCCCCAGAATCACAGTGTGGGGATCACCCCCAGAATCACAGCGTGGGGATCACCCCCAGAATCACAGCGTGGGGATCACCCCCAGAATCACAACATGGGGATCACCCCCAGAATCACAGCGTGGGGATCACCCCCAGAATCACAGTGTGGGGATCCCTCCCTCACCCCCAGAATAACAGTGTGGGGATCACCCCCTATCCCCCATAATCACAGAGTGGGGATCCCTCCCTCACCCCCAGAATAACAGTGTGGGGATCACCCCCTAACCCCCAGAATCACAGTGTGGAGACCCTCCGTCACCCCCAGAATCACAGTGTGGGGATCCCTTTCTAACCCCCGAATCACAGTGTGGGGATCGCACCCTCATCCCCAGGATCACACAGTGTGGGGACCGTCCCTCACACCCAGAATCACAGTCTGGTCACGATCCTTCTGTAACCTGCAGAATCACAGTGTGGGGAAGCACAGGGGGAGGCCGCTCGGCCTCTCCTGCCCATGCCAGCTCTGCTCCAGCCCCACCAGAATCCTGTACATATTTTTATGGTCAGCTATACAAATCCCTTTTGAAAAGCACCCTCAGCTGCTCAGGCAGTGCATTCTAGATCCCAGTCACTCACTGTGTAAATCCATACAGTGCAGGAGGAGGCCCATCGAGTCTGCACCGACCCTCTGAAAGGACACCCTACCCACCCCCACCGTAACCCCATTAACCGGCACAACTTTGCACTGTGGGCGGAAACCCGCTGACCCATTGACTACTGACCTGAAACGACTGAATGTGGAAATTGTTTTTGCTTCAAAATTACTTTCCTGTGTCTTTACAGTGGATATTGGGCAAATCCTTGGTGTTCATTTAGCTACCCGGCTCAAGCTCGGAATCCAATGATTGTGGAAGTACCCACTGTTGCTGCAATGTGCACTCGCAAAGAATTTCAAGACATTTGAATACAACATTTAATGAAATGAAAATGAAAATCGCTTATTGTCACAAGTAGGCTTCAATGAAGTTACTGTGAAAAGCCCCTAGTCGCCACATTCCGGCGCCTGTCCGGGGAGGCTGGTACGGGAATCGAACCGTGCTGCTGGCCTGCTTGGTCTGCTGTAAAAGCCAGCGATTTAGCCGAGTGAGCGAAACCAGCCCCTGTATATCATTGCTGTATATTGCTGTATATCAGCCTCCTCTCCCCCCCACTTGCACACACCCAATTAATAATAAAAAGTAATCGCTTATTGTCACAAGTAGGCTTCAATTAAATCTAAATCAGTGCTTATATGCAACTAATAATCATATGTTACAGATATATGAAGACATTGTTTAGATCCAGCTACTCTACAGTATCAATACATAAAGATGCAAAGGCACTAACTCACTGAGTCACAACATGGAGATATTATTTAGATGGACTGGTAAGTATGAATTTTTTTTAAAAGATAAATCCCAGGGCGGCACGGTGGCGCACTGGTTAGCACTGCTGCCTCACGGCGCCGAGCACCCAGGTTCAATCCCGGCCCCCTGTCCTTGTGGAGTTTGCACATTCTCCCCGTGTCTGCGTGGGTCTCACTCCCACAACTCAAAGATGTGCAGGTTATGTGGATTGGCCACGCTAAATTGTCCCTTAATTGGAAAAATTGAAAAAAAAAGATAAATCCCAAAAGTGCTGAACATTATTTGCTTAGAATTTGATTTGTATGGGAAAAGAGTTATTGCTGTTTGTTGTGAATGTATTGCAAATCAAAGATGTTGCCCTGTGGATGGGACCAGTTACCTTTTGGTGGCAGTGGTGTGCAGAAAAGCAGAGACAAAGGGGAAGAAATAAATAGCTAACTTCATCAGAATGTGATCCGTGCCAACCATCAACAAATCTTAAAAACAGCATAGTAAAGGTACACTTAATTGCATTTAATCTATATTTTTTTTTAATATGGGAGGTTTCTGACAGACTTTGCCATACATTTTCATTTGTCCATATTTATCCAATTATTACAAAAAAAAAATTAATTGCAGAAATCTTGCCCATTTATTTTAGTACAATGATTTAAAACAAAGACTACAAAGTGTGCAGAATTTTGGGATTCTGTTTGACGCTATTTTATCTTTTTTATTTTGTTTGTGCATCGTTACTGGGCCAAACCATGGCTTTTTTGATGGCTAGGTGAAGTTCATAAAGATTAATCAGCATTTGCTCCTCGTGATGTGAGTCATTCGGCGGAATTCTCCAAATTTGAGACTTAAGTGCAATAGGCGGCTCTGGCAGTGCCAGAATGGTGAATCCTGCACCAACCTCAGTACTCGGAACCTCAGATTATGCACAGGTGTGTTCTGGTGGGCCGGCAGCTGATTTGTCCATCCGCACTCAGCTGGTGGGTTGAAGGTCCTGGTGCCATATTTAAACACCTCCAGCACACTTGTATCACTCTCTAACCCACCAGCTTCACCAGACTGTAATTGATGTTCGGGACCCAGGTAAAAGGCAGGTGCCATCAAGGAGAAAGCAGCTCCCAGCGCCAGAGACATCCAGGCCCTTATTCGGGGAGTTTGGGCCCATGGCATGTCCTCTACTCCAGGGACAGCTCAAAGAAGCACACCAACGTCACCTCTCTGGGTTGGGAGGCGATTGCCTAGGAGGTGGTACAGTGGTATTGTTGTTGGACTACTAATCCAGAGACCCAGGATAATAATTTGGGGACCTGGTTTGAATCCCATCATGGCACGTGATGGTATTTAAACTCAATAAAATACCTGGAATTAAAAATCTAATGATGATGAAAACCATTGTGGTAAAAACCCATCTGGTTCATTAATGTCCTTTAGGGAAGGAAATCTGTCATCCTTACCCGGTCTGGCCTACACGTGACTCCAGACCTACAGTTAACTTTTAAGTCTCCTCTGAAATGGCCCAGCAAGCCACTCCGTTGTATTCAACCACTACAAAAATCCAAAAAGGGATGAAACCGAACAGACCACCCGGCATCGAAACAGGCACCGGAAACGACAATGGCAAACCCAGCTCTGTCGACCCTCTAAAGTCCTCCTTCCTAACATCTGGGGGCTTGTGCCAAAGTTGGGAGAGCTGTCTCACAGACTAGTTAAGCAACAACCCGACATAGACATGCTCACAGAATCATATCTTACTGACAATGTCCCAGAAATCTCTTTCCTGGGTATGTTCTGTCTCACCAGCAGGGCAGTCCCAGCAGAGATGGTGGCACAGTGAAATACAGTCGGGAGGGAGTTGCCCTGTGAGTCCTTAACATTAATTCTGGATCACATGAAGACTCATGGCTTCAGGTTAAACATGGGCAAGGAAATCTGCTGATAACCATGTAGCGGCCACCATCAGTTGATGAATCAGTACTCCTCCATGTTGAACACCACTTGGAGGAAGCACTGAGGGTGGCGAGGGCACAAAATATTCTCTGGGTGGGGGACTTCAATGTCCATCACCAAGAATGGCTCGATAGTGCCACCACAGACCGAGCTGGCCGGGTCCTAAAGGACATAGCTGCTAAACTGGACTGCAGCAGGTCATAAGGGATCCAACAAGAGAGAAAAAAATACTTGACCACATCCTCACCAATCTGCATGCTGCCGATGCATCTGTGCATGGCAGTATCGGTCGAAGTGACCACCGCATAGTCCTCGTGGAGAAAGTCCCGTCTTCACATTGAGGATACCCTCCATCGTGTTGTGTGGCACTATCATGGTGCAAAATGGGATAGACTTTGAACAAATCTAGCAACTCAAGACTAGGCTTCTATGAGGTGCTGTGGGCCATTAGCAGCAGCAGAATTGTATTCAACTACAATCTCCAACCTCATGGCCCGGCATATTCCCCACTCTACCATTACCACCAAGCCAGGGAGAGGATCAACCCTGGTTCAATGAAGAGTGCAGGAGAGCATTCCAGGAGCAACATCAGGCATACCGAAAAATGAGGTGTGAACTTGGAGAAGCTGCAACACAGGACTACATGTGTGCCAAACAGCATAAGCAGTAAGTAATAGAGCTAAGTGATTCCACAATGAATGCATCAGATCTAACCTCTGTCGTCTTGCCACATCCAGTCGTGAATAGTGGTGGGCAATTAAACAACTCACTGGAGGAGGTGGCTCCACAAGTATCCCCATCTTCAATGATAGAGGAGTCCAGCACATATGTGCAAAAGACAAGGCTGAGACATTTGCAACAATCTTCAGCCAGAAGTGCTGAGTGGATGACCCATCTCAGTCTCCTCCGAAGGTCCCCAGCATCACAGATGTCTGTCTTCAGCCAATACAATTCACCCCATGTGATATCAAGATATGGCTGAAGGCAGTGGATACTGCAAAGGCTATGGGCCCTGACAATATCCCAGCAATAGTACTCCAGAACTGGCTGCACCCCTAGTCAAGCTGTTCCAGTACAGCACTGTGGAATTTTCTGCATTTCACTGGATGTGCAGCTTCAACAACACTCAAGAAACCCGGCATCATCCAGGCAAAGCAGCCCGCTTGATTGCTCCCCACTTCCACAAATGTTCACCGATGAACAGTAGCAGCCGTGTGTACCATCTACAATATGCACTACAGTAACTCACCAAGGTTCCTTGGACAGCACCTTCCAAACCCACGACTACTACCATCTAGAAGGACAAGAGCAGCAGATACCTGGGAACCCCATCACCTGTGTCAAGTAATGGATTAAAAGACATTCCAATTAGTTGTCTCATTTATGTTAAGCATCAATAATTGACACTGATATGTAAAGGGACTTCAGATGCCCCTTGTGTCAGGTGGTGTGATGTTAAAAGTTTTGTGCAAAGTCTGTTGAATGAATTAAAAGGTGTTTTGTGTAAAAGCAGCAGGACCTTTGACTCGTTATACTACAGCAGCTAAACGTCTAACAACCTGGAGGTTCCACTCCAAGTCACTCACCACCCTGACTTGGAAATATATTGCTGTTCCTTTCCTGTCGCAGGGGCAAAATCCTGGAACTGCTTCCCGAACAGCACAGTGGGTGTACCTATACCACAAGGACTACAGCAGTTCAAGAAGGCAACTCATCATCACCTTCTTAAGGGCAACTAGGGATGGCAATAAATGCTGGCCTAACCAGTGACACCCATATCCCGTAGATTCATTATATTTTCAAAAAAGGTCAGTTCGGCTGTCACCAGCCCATGAAGCGCCATCCAGTTCAGGAAGCGAATGAACATGTACGTGCCCAACTGGGATGACATGGAATTTGTAAAGGAAAACCATGGCGGAAATCCCCAAAATAGACACCCACAGACTAATCATGGGGGGGGCGGGGGGGGGGCCTTCCACTGTGTACAGGACCCACTGACAGGCAGGTCAAGCCTCAAAACGGCAAAAGCGGCAGGTATAGTGAGAGAACTGATGATATTTATAGAGCAGGTGAAGGCGGTGGACCCATGGAGGTTCATCCATCCAGGTGAGAAGGAATTTACTTTTTTTCGCAAGGGCACAAGGTATACACCCGCATCGACTTCTTTGTAGTGGGGAAATCGGTGCTTCCAGGGATAATAAGAGCGGAATATTCTGCGATCGTAATGTCCGACCACGCTCCACATTACATGGATGTGAGTTTGGAGATGGGTCGTGCCCAACGCTCCACATGGAGGTTGGACACGACCCTCCTGGCCAACATGGTCTTCTGCCAGAAAGTATCACAGGCCATAGGTGAGTATTTTACAAACAATCGGAACGGGGACACCTGACCCTCCACATTCTGGGAGGTGCTGAGGCTGTGATTAGAGAAGAAATTATCGCCTATATGGCGCGCAGGGACAGGGAAGAGTGGCAGCTGGGCAACAACTGATCGACTCCATTCTGCAGGTCGACAGAATATACTCTGAGGCCCCTACCATAGAACTTCTGGCGGAGATGGAAAAGCTACAAATCGACTTTAACCTGTTATCTACCAGGAAGGCAAAGCACAAACTCCGCAAAGCACAAACTCCGCCAGACAAGGGGGACCTTCTGCCAACAGAGAGACAAGGCTACTCGCCTGCTGGCTCACCAGCTGAGAAAGCAGGCAGCCACAAGGGAAATAGCGCAGATGAAGGATAGCAAAGGCGGATTGGTAGCTGAACCAAAAAAAGGTGAACAAAGCACTCAAGGCCTTCATCCCTGTCGTTGGGGATGATTAGAGGAAGGGGCTAGAAACACCGCTGGAACTGGGAGGGCATCAGTTCCTTGCAGACGGGAAAGGCACTGGGCCCTATGGAGTCCCAGCGGACTTCTACAAAATATTTGCAAGAGCACTGGTCCCGCACTTGCTGAAGATGTTTGCAGACTCGCGAGCAAGGGGCACCCTGCCTCCAACACTAACACAAGCCACCGTATCGCTGATACTAAAGGAAAACAAAGACCCAACGGGATGCAGATCATGCAGATCCATTTCGTTGCTTAATGTGGTTGCGAAAATAATCTCAAATATCCTGGGTAAGCAGCTGAAGAACTGCGAAACAGGTGTTCACAGAGGACCAGACGGGCTTCATTAAGAGTAGATAGCTAACAGCGAACATCAGGCAACTGTTAAACGTGATAATGACTCCACCAGGAAGAGAAACCCGAGGTGATCATCTCCCTGGATGCAGTGAAGGCCTTCAACAGTCGAGTGGAAGTACCTCATTGAGGTACTTGAGCGGTTTCATTTGTGAAACTCCTGTTCAATGCCCCCAATGTGAGACCAATGCCACCATCTCTGAATACTTCCAGCTGCTCAGGTGGACAAGGCAGGCTGCCTGCTCCTATTTGCTCTGGCAACCGAACCGCTGCCGATTGCCTTCAGAGCGGTGAGAAGCTAGAAGGGAATCCGAAGAGGAGGCAGAGAGCATAGAGTCTCACTCTATGCAAATGGCCTGCTCCTCTACATCCTGGACCCGCAAAGCGACATAGAAGAGATCATGAAGCTCCTGAGAGAGTTTGGAGCTTTCTCGAGCTATAAGGTCAACCTGAACAAGAGTGAAGTCTTCCCCATGAACCCAAAAAGTTCGAAGGGCAGAGCTGGAGGGACTATCATTCAAACTAGCGCAAAGCAAAATCCACTGTCTGGGGATCCAGATTGCCCACGACTGGAAATGGATCCACTGTGGAACCTGGCCAGTCTGGCGGAGGAAGCTAAAAAGGACCTACAGAGATGGGACACGGTCCCACTGAGGATCAGAGGAGGGCTTCCACAAACCGTGGAAACCACTTAGCATTGTGGGCACCCCCGCGCTGCCAGTGAAATCCCGGGTGTGGATGTCCTGCCGGCGCAACGGAGACCCCGCCCCTTGCATATTGTACCCGACCCACATAACCTTGTCTGTTGTACAGTGTAGAAAATGAATAGCTTCAATAAAAATATTTAAAAAAAGAATTGGTGCAGGTTTGCCGCCTTGAGTCCCCAAGATTGCATTACTGTCTTCCACTATCTAGCTTTATAACATTTTGATGTGATCCTATTGAGTTGTACTGATCCCTTTCAAAGCGCTACATTCGAAACCTGGTTTGTTCTTACTTCCTGGACAACAAATTCTGAGTCCTGTGTAATTGACCTGTACTTTGTCCACTGTAGTTGCCCCAACAAGTGATACGCATTCCAAGAAGGAGCTGAGAGACCAGCTCATGGTCCTTCCACACTTCATATCCCTCCATGACAGAGATAATCTTACTTTCAATTTAGAATCATGCTATTTTACCTGAGTGTCTATACGTTGGTGCTGCCTCTCCCAGGCCAATACTCCCAGTATCGAGGCACTAGTCACATTCGACCAGCAGCAATGGGTGGGCCGCATGCCCGATTATATTATTCTAAAAACAAGTGCTGTACTCTGAGCTCTCCAATGGCAAGCGATGATTAGGAAAGCAGAGGAAACACAACAAGGACACTCTGAAAGCCTTGCTAAATAAATGCAACATCTTGCTTGCCTTAGAAAGCGCAAACTGGAGAAAAGGCATCTGTGATGGCGCCAGTTATCTCTAGCGTCATAGGGTCGAGCACATGGAACTCAAGTGTAAACAGCGGAAGGAGAGCACAGAATCCAGAGTGTCCCAGCCACCCACTCCATCAAACACCACCTGCCAAACCTGTGGCACAGTCTACGAATCCACAATTGGACTATTCACCGCCGCATAATCCACCTTCCTGAAGTGGAAGCAAGGCATCCTTAATGCTGAGGGACTGCCCAAGAGAAGAGAGCTGCCCCTTTTAATATAGGACGGAGTGGGACCCTCACTGTCCATGTGCTCCGATTCATCTGGAGCCGTACCGCACCCCCGCCACCTGAACCCATATTCCACAAGGTGCCCTTGGCTCACTGATCCCCCCCCCCCCCCCCCCCCCCCAAAACCACCATCAGAACTATACAAAGCCCGCCACACCCTGGGACATCAACTGTAGGACAACTCTGCCCACTAAGCTGTGCATTTTTCCTTTGAAGCACACAGCCGTTGCCGTTTTCTGCAGCTGTGGTACACCATGCTTCCAGTGTTTGTTCCGGCTGTATGTCTTTCTTTGAGTTAAGACTGAAGCCCACATAGTCTCTGGACTGCCTTTCATCTATTACTCCTTTCCATTGTGCTGCAGGAATGCCCATACTCTGACTCCTGTCTACCAGCTCTTGAACTTAAACGGGAGCCTTCAGATCATTCCCGTTTTCAAAGAGGACTATGACCAACAGTGATCTTCACAAAGCACTGCAGCCTCGACCTGTTTAGTGTCCAAGTGATACATCTCTAACACACCCATCCCATAAACTGTAGTCTGCATGTATACCCTTCCAGTAGTACATGTGCCAGCTCTTAGACTTCTTTGTTTGTCTGAGTGCCATGCAGCCTTGTCAGGATCCAGCTTCGATATCGCGCTTGGGACGAAGAGGATCAAAGGATATGGGGAGAAAGCGGGATTAGGCTATTGAGTTGATTGATCAGTCATGACCATAATGATTGGCGGAGCCGGCTTGAAGGGTGAATGGACTACACCTGCTTCTGTTTTTTATGTTTCTTTTTTTTCAGCCTCTATCTTCCATTGTTCGTCTTCTTCATACACTTCCTTGACCCTCTCCCTGCCATTGTGAGCCCATGCCCTTCCTCACTCCTCTCCTTGCACAGCCCTCCTTTCACATTGCCCCCCCTGGCTTTTTCTGCCCTTGGTCCTCGGATCATTGCTGCAGTGGTTGCATGAGTATCGCAGCACAGTGCTGTCCGGATAGACACTGGTGTCTGGTTCCAGGGGGAAGGAGACCCCTGTACTCCCCAACATCAGGTGCAGCACCAATTTGAGTTGGTGGCACAGGAGGGTCCCTGGGTCCAGCAGCACGGTGCTGTCCATGAAGACCAAATTGACATGGAGATGGAGGGCAAGCCCCAATGTGCCCCGACAGGCTTGTGTACAGCGCATCAGGTGCAGCGCAGCACTATGGCAGGCAGGCTTTGCATGTTGCACTCACTTCGAAGTCTGGCAAACGGATCCGTCTTGTGCATGGCACTTTTTAGCATTCGGGTTGACGCTGACGTAATTTCCCGCTTGCTGACGCAAGATTGGAAGCCTGACCGGATTCCGGTGGGCAGCTGTTTCAATGAGCATTCATGAGATGCAGATTAATATCTACAGGAAGACAACCCATCGTTAATCTGCCATTGGGAAATTACAACATGATTTTATGCCAGCAGATATCCAACATTTAGGCACTCACCAGATTCTCCATGCACGCTTGCCACCAAGCACACCATGGTGTGTTGGGAGAATTCCGCCCATTGTTTGTAACGCTCCACAGCTGCAGCCTGGATGGCCTTGCCGACCCCACTGATATTGGGTGGCTGCACAGAGGCCTTGTCCAGCCCGGGAATGATTTAAAAGAGCCTGTTGTTGCTGTGGGAGATCAAACCTGGGTGAGCGAGCAGCGCGGTATAAGATTTTGTTTTTAAATTTAGAGTATCCAATTAATTTTTTCCAATTAAGGGGCAATTTAGCATGGCCAGTCCACCTCCCCTGCACATCTTTAGGTTGTGGGGGCAAGACCCACGCAAACACGGGGAGAATGTGCAAACTCCGCATGGACAGTGACCCAGAGCCCAGATCGAACCTGGGACCTCATTGCCGTGAGGCAGCAGCGCTAACCCACTGCACCATCATGCTGCCCTGCAGCCGGTATAAGATGAGAGAGTGACTTCTTCTGGATGTTTTTTCCTGTCAATCCTTCTGCCATTGGTCCTCAGCTTTTATTCTGGCGTGGTGAGTTTAAAAATATGCGTTGGCATGAGTGAAAGCATACAACTGGTGGGCTGAGGAGGTCCTTGAATAAGATTTGGGTTGGAACAGACCTTTTCCGGTAGCTTACTTTTTGCAATTACCCTGCTGTTGTGGTGGTGGGACGGTTGTGGGCAGTATCTGACTCAGGAATAGGAGCCAGGGGATGTGAGTTGGTTGAAGTCCACATTGTTCAGTTGCACATTTTGCTTGGATTTGTACCATACTGGTGTGCAGTATTGTGCAGCTGAGGATGTGGCAAGACCAACGGCCCTAAGGGTCTTGGCCTGTGATCCCCATAAGGTATTGGCCGGCTAGTTAACTACAGGTCTTAATATTTTCTGCAATTTTTTTTTAATAAACATTTATTGAGGTATTTTTGGTATTATAACAACAACACAATAAACAATGTACATGAAACTATAAACATAGTACAAAAGTCGTCTCCCTCCCTTACAGGTCCCACCTTTATTAACCCCCTACTCAAGGCTAAACTAACCCCCCCCACTTCTGCTCACGATTAATTTTCCGGAAAGAGGTCGACAAACGGTTGCCACCTCCGGGCGAACCCTAACAGTGATCCACTCAAGGTGAACTTGATTTTCTCCAAACAGAGAAAGCTAGCCATGTCCGACAGCCAGGTCTCCGACTTCGGGGGCTTTGAGTCCCTCCAAGCGAATAGTATCCGTCTCCGGGCTACCAAGGAAGCAAAGGCCAGAACGTCTGCCTCTTTCTCCTCCTGGATTCCTGGGTCTTCCGATATTTTCTGCATTCTTGATGAGGTGTTCTCTGTCCATCAGGGTTCTGATGAGGGTGACGCCTACTTAAACAGGGTGGGGATCATTCTTCATGCTCTGGCCATCCAGAGTGATATTCAGTTCCCTCTTAGCACTGGCATTCTGAAGGTGGAATGTGCTAGATTCTGTTTCCAGTGCTTGGTTTTAGGCAAGTATTTGGCCAGCTTTGCAATTAAGACAAAGTTTGACATTTAGACAGAACTTCAGTTGCACAACTTCTCCTTTATGTAAGGTTGAATCGTACTCCCATCCAAAAATTTCACGTTTGAGGGAACTGTGGCCTTCTCAGTCTTTTCTAAGCCAGTGAATTTGTTGATTAAACCCTGACACCCTCAGTATTTTCTGATTTGTGGAGCACCCGGCATAAAACCTGTATTATTTGAGTAGGAGTAAACATTGGCTGCATGGCACTGAGGAGACGCAGCTTTACTTTGCATCAATGACTGGACCGGCAACCCTTCAGAACAGTGGAGTTGCTTCGGCTGGGAACCAGAATCACACTGAGAACTCCCTTTTCTTCTGGGAGATATAGGTAGAGGTGCCCTTTAAAAAATAAAAATAAATATATATTGTTTAAAATTCAGAAACTATTAAACAACAATGCCCCTTTTACTAATGGGATGAAGAGTGAACAGGACTTGAGTTAGGATGCTGCATCAGATGACCTCACGTTAACAAAGGATACAACCTGGGAAGCTAGCCAGGAGTGTGTTGGAATGGTCAAGTCTGGAAGTAAGAAAGGCATGGATATGGATTTCAACAGTTGAGGCATGGCTGCAATCTGGACACATTATGGAGGTGGAAAAATGCAGTCCTTTGAGGATGGATCTAGTATGTGGTAGGAGGCTCATCCCGAGGTCAGCTATGACAACAAGCTTCTGAGTTGTCTAGTTCAACATAGACAGTTGTCATGCTGGTGTTTATGCGAGTAGTAATGCAAATCTCAGCAGACCCTGTTCCCAAAGGCTTTTATTTATTTTTCCTTGAACCACCTATTTTTGCATATTTCACAATGCCAAAGTAATATGTGCGGCACGGCAGCATAGTGGTTAGCACTGTTACTTCACAGTGGCAGGTGTCATGTGAGAGTACCTTAATAAATGGGCGTTTATAAATGGGTGTGTATGTAAATATCTGTAGTGAGAGTACCTTTAAGAAATGAGTGTTTACTACTGCAGTGGGTGGAGAGTGGGTGGAGCTGGGCTGTCTGTCGGCTTTTTACTTTTGTTTTAGGCTGTTTGCTGCAGGGTGTGTTTTAGTTTTGTTTTCAGTGTTGGAGCTGAAGACAGACAGAGCAGGTGTACTGTTGATCTCTCTGCCATGAAAAGACTATTTCTTGATCATTTGGTGAATTCAGAATTATAAATGTTCTCAGTAGTGAATGTAAACCTAATGTGCTCCTGTTAAAAGGTGTTTCTTTAGTCTTCTGGATGTTGTTTGGGAAGTTATTAAGGATTACTTAGTGTTGTATTCTTTGGGTGTTGTATTTGAATTGATGGTTGCTAAGATGTTCACTGTATATTTTAAAAAGGTTAACTTGAGTTCATAGAATAAACATTGTTTTAATTTAAAAGTACTGTAAAGCTCTGTTTGCACCATATCTGTCGAGTGGACCGTGTGCGCCCCATAACCACAATCTATTAAAAGTCGTGGGTCAGGTGAACGCCATGATACACTTTGGGGTTCTCTAAATCCTGGCCCATAACACAGGGTACCAGGTTCGATTTCCGACTTGGGTCACTGTCTGTGCGGAGTCTGCACATTCTCGTCGTGTCTGTGTGAGTTTCCTCCGGGCGCTCCGGTTTCCTCCCATCAGTTCTGAAAGATGTGCTTCTTAGGTCATTTCGACATTCTGAATTCTACCTCTGTGTACCCGAACAGGCGCCAGAGTGTGGCAACTAGGGCTTTTCACAGTAACTTTATTGCAGTGTTAATGTAAGCCTACTTGTGACAATAATAAAGATTAGTATTATAGGTCATGTTCCTCTTTTGCGGATTGTGGTGCCAGAGGAGGAACATCTAACGTATTCAGTGTTCATTTTGGGTTTCCGTACCCTCGTTTGAAATTCATCACCCTGTGTTTAAATTCCCTTAATGGCCTTGCACACACAATATCTGTAGCTTCTTCCATTCTTAAAAGCTAGCCCCTGCATGCATCCTATCCCTTTCAACTGAGCTCTCGGTTCCTCTGCGTCTTATGGATTCACTCTCCCTTCAACCACCACTCTCTGTAATTTTCTCCTTAAACCCTCTACTTCTTCACCTTTTCCTTGTCCTTTGGGACCATAACCCATTTCTTTGATCAACTTGGATCACCTCTTCTAATATTTGCTCCTTTGGCTCAGTGTCTATCATGTCTGTGAAAGGATTTGGACATATTTGCAATGTTAAAGATGGTATACAAATAAGTTGCAGTTATTGAAATATGCTGCATGCTACACTGGAGGGAAAAAAATGAAATAATATTTTACTTTTCTTTTCTAGTGGGATTCATCCTGTTGATCCAACTGCAACTAAGTAAGTTACAGTATTGCTGGTAAAATGTAAGAGCTGCTGATCATGGGCAGGATTCCCCAGCAGCACGTTTCTTGGCAACACCAGAATTCCGTGCCGTATCCTCGTAATCGATTTCCTAAAAAGTTGTACCCTATTAAACAATTAACTCAACAAAAAAAAGTTGAATCACTTTGAATTCTTGTAAAAAGCATTGATTTCTGTCAATGGTATATTTAAGAGGGATTATTTTCGCAAAGTAAAATTTATTAAGATTGTAACATCTTTGCCACATGGCTGGATTTTATATTAATCAGCAGCTTAGATTTATTTTCCAAATCGTTAAATATCAACTGAATTTTTGATCAGGAATATTTTGTAAGTTTCATCGCAACATAATTTATTTTCTATGTTTAGGTAATTCTTCAGTTCTGCTCTGTTATTTCACAAACTGGGCGCAATACAGACCTGGAATTGGTCGATACACACCTGATAAAATTGATCCTTTTATGTGCACCCATTTGGTTTATGCATTTGCCGACATGAATAGCAACTTTGAACTTACTACATTTGAATGGAATGATGAAACTCTTTACAAATCATTCAATGGTCTCAAAATAAAGTGAGTAGAAATCTCAGCAGTTCTAAAGATTTGATTGTTCTGTGGTTCATTTTCATGTTAAATGTTTTCATGGTCTATCCTTCCCCTCCTCAATTTCTTTTCACCTGTCCTTGAAGCGTTGATTCATTACAGTACAGTTCAGGCTTTTGCCAGCAGAACTCCAAAACTTTGTCTTGGATGGAAGTCAGAAAGACGATTCTGATTATCAGAAATTTGAAGTTGTGTGAAAAGGTTTAAGAAGCTGGATTTGTTTGCACAAGAGAAAAGGAGACGTGCAAAAAAAAAATTGACCCAGTAAATTAGTCACTGAACAAGAATAGACGAGCACAGAATCTTGGTGTCCATGTTGGCAGCACGGTAGCATGGTGGTTAGCATAAATGCTTCACAGCTCCAGGGTCCCAGGTTCGATTCCCGGCTGGGTCACTGTCTGTGCGGAGTCTGCACGTCCTTCCCGTGTGTGCGTGGGTTTCCTCCGGGTGCTCCGGTTTCCTTCCACAGTCCAAAGATGTGCGGGTTAGGTGGATTGGCCATGCTAAATTGCCCGTAGTGTCCTAAAAAGTAAGGTTAGGGGGGGGTTGTTGGGTTACGGGTATAGGATGGATACATGGGTGTGAGTAGGGTGATCATTGCTCGGCGCAACATCGAGGGCCGAAGGGCCTGTTCTGTGCTGTACTGTTCTATGTTCTATGTTCTATGTACACAAATCCTTAAAGGCGGCAGAACAACTTCGATAGCTGGCTCAAAAAGGAATCTGTGTTGTTTGGATTTGGAAATATAAAAGCAAAGAAATCATGGCAGAATGACATTAGTGAGAAAGGATATGGCATCTGAAGATCATGAAATAAAATAGTATAGCAGGAAAGTAGAGTCAAAGCAGTACCTCCAAAGGAAGTACCATGACCATAGGATGCCTAGGAGAGGCTTAAAACTGGGAAATGCCATGTAAATCTGGAATTCTGGTGTCAGCGCCCATTGGATCCCTGGGGTCATGTTGGAAAAAACAGAGCCCATTTTGTACAAGGTCAGAACCAATAAAAGACCCTGCAGAAACATGTGGACCTCTTCAAGGACAGGGAACCCACCTCGGAGGAAACCACGGCAAGCACATCAGTGCCTCCACCACCTGTGGTGCTGCGCAACACACTGGGGAACAGCATCTGGACCGACAGTGCGATGGCACGGAAACATCAACAATTAACGGACAACGCCGCAACTAGAGCAGAGCTCCCAGCAGTGACCCTCCTTCATTTGTTGTGAAAAATGTGATCAAAAGTCGATACACACTGCCCAACCCAGCCCCACCACTGGCAGAGGAGGCGCAACCATGTGTGAAGCAGCGAAGAAGGCCCATTAGATGGCCACTGGAGGGGAATCTTCAGATATGGGGCGGGTGTAATAATCCTCACGAGGCCCAGGGGGATACACTAATCCAGTATTTATCAAACTTTTATTTCACGGGACCCACTTTTGCCAACCAGCCACGTTCGCGACACATACCATGTTCACTCACCTTGAATGCAAAAGGGGAGCCCGCTTGGTCCTCACGATCTCACTCCAATCAGGTTCACAGGAGGCGTGGACAATGCATAGATCAGGTGCAGTGTTCAGCCAGTTCCTTTGTACCCTCTTCGTCTTTCTGAGAACGGTAAATCCAACTTCAGACATGAAGGTCGTCGTGAAGGGCAATAGCAACAAAATGCTTGTTTTATTCAGCACTGGATAGTCCTGGGAGATGTGACTCCAGAATGCTGACAGCCTCATGGGCCTTTGGCAGGTTTTTAATGTGCTGTCACAGGTCATGTACAGCAACTTAGTCTTTTCATTTGGAGTCAGCTATAAGTTAATAACAGACTCTGGGGTCTCATCTTCAAAAGGAATTTTTCACCCACCACTTCTCTTTCAAAACTTGAAACGTACCTAATTTGTCAGTAATTCCCTGTATGTAGCACACATGGGCTTATTTGCATTGGCACAAGGGAAATATTAATATCACTCAAAGTACATTCTGAGAGGAAGCGCAGTTGTAAAAGGGTGAAAAACGTTCCATGACTAAACAAGGAAGGCATAAATTGAAAAACTAGGGCAAAAGCTAGTAGTAAAAAAGGTGGACAGTGAGAGTCTTTTTCCTCGGATGGTGATGACCAACACGAGGGGACATAGCTTTAAATTGAGGGGTGATAGATATAGGACAGATGTCAGAGGCAGTTTCTTTATTCAGAGAGTAGTAAGGGTGTGGAACGCCCTGCCTGCAACAGTAGTAGACTCGCCACCTTTAAGGGCATTTAAGTGGTCACTGGATAGACATATGGATGAAAATGGAATAGTGTAGGTCAGATAGGCTTCAGATGGTTTCACAGGTCGGCGCAACATCGAGGGCCGAAGGGCCCGTACTGCGCTGTAATGTTCTATGTTCTATTAAACTGGAGTATTGGGAGAACTTTAAGATTCAGCAAAAGGCCACTAAAAATAAAAAGAGCTCAGATGACCTATGAAAGGAAACTAACACAAAACATCGATACCAAAACCTTCCATAAGTATATAAAGAGGAAGATGATCGCTAAAATAAATGTTGGCCCTTTAGACGATGATGCTGCCGAGGTAATAATGGGGAAGACAGAGATGGCAGAGGTAATGAACCAATATTTAGCTTCTGCCTTCACGGTAGAAGATATTAAACATTTTCCGAAAACTACAGTTAATGCAGAGGAACTTGGTGCAATAACCATCACTAGGGAAACGGTATTGAATAAACTGATGGGATTGAGGGCAGACAAATCTCCGGAAGCTGATACCCTGCACCCTAGGGTATTAAGGGAGATGGCAGCAGAGACAGTGGATGCATTGGTTATAATATTTCAGAATTCCGTGGTTTCAGGAAGGGTCTGTAATTGAAAATACAGAAAAATGTGTCATTTGAAACATGGAAGTCTGGCAATATCTGGTCTGAGAGGATACAGGGAAAGATCCCACAAAAGGTTAATAGCAGCTGCAAAGAGCAGGATTATAAAATGCAGATTCTTTCTCACAAGCAGGCTTATCAAACATACAGGATCATTGTGGTAAGCTAAAACAATGGCTCACACCTTCATTGAAAGTAACTATCTCAGGAAGCATCTGGAAAAGCATGGATGAAAGTTTCAATTGAATTAAGTGACGAATGTTTAAAGCAGGCAGGTCTTTCAAGTCATAACCAAGTTAAATTTTAGCATACAGCTAAAAGCAAAGTTTCACACCTTAATTGAAATAAACTCTCTTAGTAAACAGCTGGAAAGGATGGACGAGCTCAGTCGCATTTGGTGTCAATTCTAAGTGTAAAATTCTACGAACATCAAGTCAATTAAAAGAAAATTAGAGACGACCTGTCTATGAGAGACATAATTTAAAGTCAAAATCAAAGGCAAAGTTATGAGCTGGGGACAATTGGAAAATTAAACGATTCGAAATCACAGAAATAAAAGTAACACCTATTGAAACCAAAGCATTTTGTAATCAGATCTGAGGTGACGATATGCCCAAAATGAATAATTAGTTGTATTCAAATGATTACATCAAAGATACTTTTTAACAATCAAAGTGAAACAAGCTCATTTACAATAAAGTCGTTAAAACTTAATAACTGTTTGAAAGAGAATATAAACCCGAAGAAAGGCAACAGAAACAGCAACAGGAGAGAAGGGGAGGAGAACTCAGAGAGAGAGAGAGAGAGAGAGCTCGGTCATGGGAAAGACAAGGCAAGCAGCCGAGTTTAAACAGTTATACATCTAAGGAAGACTAGAATTTAAACAGGAGTCAGAGTCAGCTTAGAGATAGGTAGCAGAGTTAGCTCTTATAGCTCAGTACATGGATCAACAAGACACAACAACAGAGCTAACCAGCGAATACATCCCAAAATGACCAGAATTTAAAGAAGATTGAGTGTCAAGGTGGGCCTGAAGGTCCCTACAACCAACCAGCAGGATCCAGAAGCAAGATCTTTTTACCTTTCTGTAAAGAAAGTGTTTGCAGCTTTTAAAAGAAAAAAATATAATAATAAAATAACTTAACTTAACCTGAAAAAGTGGTTTATTCCTGAAAGTCTACGTTACTTACTTAGCAATGCAGGACCCAGGACATCGATGCTACTAAGTGGTAAGTAGATAAAATCTTCGGTGAAGGTATGGGTTATACTGGGGGATAACTTGAAAATATAGTTTGACCTGAATAGCACCCACCGAAGCCTGCATCGGAGTCAGGGAGTGAGAATCTCTGTTCACCATTTAGAATATTGGCCCTTTTTGGTATAGGGGGAATTCTAAGAATAGTGGTGAGTTTTCAAAAATAGGTCCCAGTGGATTGGAAACACTGAATGTGACGCCCCTATTCAAAAAGGGAGAGAGGCAAAAAGTAAGAAACTATAGACCGGTTAGCTTGACCTCCTTGGTGGGGAAGTTGCTGGAATCAGTCATTAAGGAGATGACTGAACATTTGGAAAGTCAAAGCTCACTCCACCATTGTCAGCATGGTTTTATGAGGGGTAAGTCATGCTTGAAAAACTTGCTTGAGTTCTTTGAGGATGTAACCTGCAAGATGGATATTGGGGAACTTGTGGATGTGGTACATCTAGACTTGCAGAAGGCGTTTATTACGGTATTAAACGACTGATCCAGAAGGTGAGATTGTAGGGGATTAGGGATAGAGTACTAGATTGGATTGGGGATTGGTTGACTAACAGAAAGCAGAGGATTGGAATAAATGAGTCCTTCTTTGGCTGGCAAACTGCAAATAGCGGCGTGTCGCAGGGGTCAGCCTTGGATCTCAACTGTTTCCAATCTATATAAATGATCTGAAAGCAGTGAAACAGAGTGTAATGTAGCAAAATTTGTGGATGATACTAAAATAGGTGGAAGAACAGGCAATGAAGAGGAGATAAAGATTTTACAGACGGATATAGATAGGCTAGGAGATTGGGCCAAAAGTTCGCAGATGGAGTTTAATGTAGATGAATGTGAGGTTATCCATTTTGGCCGAAAAAATAGAAAGGCAAATTATTATTGAAATGGAAAGCAGATTCAAGGTGCATCTGGGAAGAGGGATCTGGGTGTCTTTGTTCATGTATTGCAAAAGGCAGTACGCAGGTACAGCATGTAATTAAAAAGGCAAATGGAGGGTGGCACAGTGGTGCAGTGGTTAGCCCTGCTGCTTCACGGTGTCGAGGTCCAGGTTCAATCCCGGCTCTGGGTCACTGTCCATGCGGAGTTTGCACATTCTCCCTGTGTTTTCCTGGGTCTCACCACGACAACCCAAAGATGTGCTGGGTCGCTGGATTGGCCGCACTAAATTGCCCTTTAATTGGAAAAAAAATGAATTGGGTACTCTAAATTTATTTTTAAAAAGGCAAAAGGAATGTTAGCATTTATTGCAAAAGGACTGGAATATAAAAGCAGAGAAATGTTGTTGCAATTGTATAGGGTGTTGTTGAGACCACATCTGGAGTTTTGGGTCCAGTTTTGGTCTCCTTATTTGAGGAAGGATGTGGTGGCATTGGAGGCAGTTCAGAGAAGGTTCACCAGATTGATTCCGGGGATGAAAGGGTTGATGTATGAGGAGAGATTATTTGTGCTTATTCTCACTGGAGTTTAGAAGGATGAGAGGGGATCTGATCGAGATGTGTAAAATATTAAAGGAGATTGATAAAGTAAACGTAGACCAAATGTTCCCCTTTGTGGAGCTATCTAAAAAGAGAGGTCACGGACATAGGTTGCGAAGCGGTAGATTTAGAACTGAGATAAGGAGGAATTACTTCTCGCAGAGGGTGGTGAATTTGTGGAACTCGCTGCCCCACAGTGCGGTAGAATCTGAGTCATTAAATGGTTTCAAGAAAGAGATAGATATATTTTTAATAAAAGGCAGGTTAAAGGGATATGGGCAACAGGTGGGGAGGTGGATTTGAGACAAGGAAGAGATTCAGACATGATCTGATTGAATGGTGGAGCAGGCTCGAAGGGCTGATTTGCCTACTTCTGCTCCTAATTCCTATGTTCCTATGTTATGAAGAGGAAATCATGCTTGACAGATCTACTGGAATTCTTCGACGATGTAACTAATAGAGTTGATGAGGGGAACTAGTAGATGTGGTGACTTTCAGAAGGCTTTTGACAAAGTCCAGCATAAGAGATTAGCGTGCAAAATTAAAGCGCATGGGATTAAGGATGGTGTATTGAGATGGATAGAAATCATGGTTGGCAGACAGAAAACAAAGAGTAGTAATAAATGGGTCGTTTTCAAATAGTCAGGCAGTGACTATTGGGGTACTGCAGGAATCAGTGCCAGGACCCCAACTATTCACAAAGTATACTAATGATTTAGATGAGGGAACAAAATGTCGTAGCCGGGATTCTCCGGGCCCACGCCGGGTCAGAGAATCGGCATTGACCCCAAAAATTTCCGCCACACCTTTCCGACACCGGGGCGTGATTCTCCAGTGACCGGAGAATCGGTGCCATTCGTGCGCGTGCGGTCGATGCGGCACCGGTCGGGGCCAGTTGAATTAGGCCCCCGTGACTATTCTCCACGGTCAACCGACCGAGTTCCGCCGGCGTGGTTCACATATGGTACCACCCGGCGGAGCTCAGACCCGTGGCCGCGATGGCCGTCCTGATGGGGGATCACACTCCAGGGGGGCTATCGGGGGCTACCAATCGGCAGGTGCGCGTGACCTGGGGGAGGGGGGGGGTGGCCTACCTTCTTCCGCGTGGGCCCACTATGTCGCTACACCATGTTGCGCGGTGCTGGCACAGAAACGGCCACCACACACATTCGCGGAAATGGCCACTGCGCGCATGCGTGGACCCGCACCGCCAGTGCAGGGCCGCATAACGGTGCTGGAGCTGTGTGGAGCACTCCAGTGACATGCTGGCCCCCCGTGGGCCACCGAATCGCTGGGCCAAGAAGCACGTTGACACTGGCATGAAACACTCCGGTGTTTATGCCGACGTCAACATTTAGCCGGGATTTTGGAGAATCCTGGCCCATATCTTCAAATTTGCAGATGACATCAATTTGTGTGGGAGGGTGAGCTGAGGAGGATACAGAGATCCTTCTGTGTGATTTGGACAAGTTCAGCGATTGGGCAAATGAATGGCAGATGTAGTATAATTTGGAGAAATCAGAGGATTATTGACTTTGGTAGCAAAAGCGAGAAGGCAGCCTATTATCTGAATGGCCATTAATTAGGAGAGGGGAATGTGTAACGAAACCTGGGTTCCTCGTACACCAGCCATTGAAGGTAAGCATGCAGGTACAGCAGACGATAAGAAGGCAAATGGTATGTTGGCTTTCAGGTACAGGAGCAGTGATGTCTTGTTGCAATTATACAAGGCCTTGTTGAGGCCACAGCTGGAATATTGTGTGCCGATTTGGTCTCCTTATCTGAGGAAAGATGTTCTTACTTTAGAGGGAGTGCAGTACAGCAAAGGTTTACCAGACTGATTTCTGGATTCATTAAATAGTTTAATAACATGCTTCCAAGAAGGTGCAAGATCAAGCTTGCAGGTATTTTCCCAGAAATCTCTAGCTAAGTTCCCTGTTATATTCCAAAGGTTCTTGTTTAGCTATTTCTTAGGCCACTGAAACAAATATTTTCTCAAGATTTAAAAGTTCAGCTCAGTCGTTAAAATAATACCTGAAAAATTGTTTTATTTCTTACAGAAATCCTCAGTTGAAGACGCTTCTGTCTCTTGGAGGGTGGAAATTTGGTTCCAAAAGGTACAAACTGCATTGGTGAAGTATATTAATGCAACAAATATAACGTTAAAAATTATTCCCTTAAAGACAATCTGATTTTTCTTCCAGACACGGCACATACATTTTCCATAATACTATTAACTTGAAAAATGAGCCATGGAAATGTTTAAAGGCTGCAAGGCTATAAATGGAGATTAGCTGAGTAGAGAAACTAGTCCAATTGGGGAAAATTGGCCACTGAACCCGAAAAGACCAGACACTGTGAATCTTAGCAGCAGGGCCTCATTAACTTATTGGGGGTGGTTTTCCAGCCACGTTACACCCGGCACAAATCCCTTCATATCGGGAAAATCTGTCATGCGACCTAAAACAGGATTTGTTCATTTGTGATGTGCCCGAGCCCACACGCTGGCATGATCCGGATCTCGGTCTTATTAGCGTGCATTTGAATTCATTATAATCTCATTTGCGAGATTAAGGTCAGATGTTCTGGCCTCACGGAAACTTCCCACCCACCAGCAGGATGTCAAGCTGTCGCCAATTACTATTGGCGTTTAAAAATGGGAACCAGGGGCCATAAACTCCGAGAGGGAGGGAGGAGATGCGTACCCCTCTCCACTTGTTCATATTCAATTTCACATTACGTTAACTTTTACGAGCCTCTGCAGTTTAGCCAACTGCTGTCTTCCTCGTAGGACCTATGGAGATCGTTGACACTGTAGTTCTCGTCCTATTAACTCTCAAGAGCATCCTCGATTGCAGACCTGGGGCCTGGCTGAACTCACCTTTTTTTCTCAATGTTCTTTTTTTTCATTCTGCATTATGACAGCTCTGTGGGTTGCTTGAGATGATTTTTTTCCCATCCAAGCAACTGGCAAAACTCAGATGTTAGCGTGAAAGAGTTCTTGAACGGTGACCTTTCGTAGCCAGTGTTGAATTTTCAGGCTGAACTCCAGAAAACCGACTCCCTAGGGCACAGCGGCTCCTTATTTGGGCAGAAAGGAGTAATAAAACTGTAGGCAGCACGGTAGCACAAGTGGATAGCACTGTGGCCTCACAGCGCCGGGGTCCCAGGTTTGATTCCCCGCTGGGTCACTGTCTGTGCGGAGTCTGCACATCATCCCCGTGTCTGCGTGGGTTTCCTCCGGGTGCTCCGGTTTCCTCCCACAGTCGAAAGACGTTAGGTTAGATGGATTGGCCATGATAAATTGCCCTTAGTGACCAAAAAGGTTAGGAGGGGTTATTTGGTTACGGGGTAGGGTGGAAGTGAGGGCATAAGTGGGTCGGTGCAGACTCAATGGGCCAAATGGCCTCTTTCTGCACTGTATATTCAGTGTTCCCAGAGAGAAGTTGGGATAGTAATATTTTTTTTGGGGGGGGTGAGCAATATGGGACGCGACGTTGGGCATTAAGTCATATGTCATGCAGTGGCTGACCAGGTGCATTTGGTGTAAAGGCATGACAATAAGATGGCAGGATATCCAACCCTGAGTTTCAAAGGTGCATATTAGTGTTGCCCTTCTCTGCCTCTGAGAGATCTTTAATGTGCTTACATTCCTGCAAGTCATGGTCGTCCAACCAGTTGGCCATTATGATTTATCCTTCACCACTCTCAACTGCCCTCACTCTCCAAGTCAGGGATAGGGTTTGAATCCTTAAGCAACAATGTGTTATGGACAGCAGCTAATAGAGGTGATGTTGGCCACCAGAGACAGTGTAAGATTGTTATCCTCCAGGATCATGAGGACAAGGGGTTTTGGGAGGGTTTGAGGGTCATGGAATCGATGACCTAACTGACAGCCTCTCCTCCCAGATTATTGAGTTTTATCAAGATGGAGCCAGTGAGCTGGCAATCATCCTAACTACTGTTCTGGAGGTGGGACAGATGTCGCCAACTCCAACAAGGACAACCCAGGCTGGAGCCAGAGCTAAAACAACAGAGGGGCCATTGGTCAGGCTTTCATAGAAACCTATAAACTTCTAATAGGACTATACAGGGGTGATGCAGGAAAGATGTTCCCAATGGTGGGAGCGTCCAGAACCAGGGGTCACAATCTCAGGATACGGGATAGACCATTTAGGACAAATGAGGATGAATTTCTTCACCCAGAGTGGTGAGCCTGTGGAATTCGCTACCACAGAAATAGTTGAGGCCAAAACATGTTTTCAACAAGGTGTTAGATATAGCTCCTGGGGCAAAAGGGTTGAAAGGATTTGGAGGAAGGCAGGAACAGGCTATTGAGTTGGATGATCATCCATGATCACAATGAATGGTGCAGTAGGCACGAAGGGCCGAGTGGCCTCCTCCTATTTTCTATGTAAGTCCCATCTTCCCATTAGGCTAAGGAGTGGGGGGGGGGGGGGGTGCAGAAGACAGCAGAGAAGGAGATCCCGGGTGTAAAGGATCTTCTGTTCTTCCATTGAGCTGTCAGGCTCCATGTGCCACTGTTGACTCTGGTTGACCAAGGTGATGTGCGGACCTGGCACCTCATGAAGCAGGAGGATACCCGCTCCTTGTAGCCTTGCAGCTCACAGCAGTCCCAAACCTTTTTGCTGCTGGATTATTTCAGGGAGTTGTTTGGCATTTCAAAATCCTCAGTTGACAAGTGCATCCGAGAGATGATGGCTGCTCTGTATGCCAGGGTGTCTGACTACATCAACCACGACCTGGACCAAGACTAAAGGATTTGCCGCCATCACCAGCATGCCTCAGATCCAAGGGGATATCGATGGCACGCATGCTGCCTTAAGTGCACCATGGCATTAGGGAGTGCCCTTCATCAACCTGAATGTCCAACCCATGTGCGACCACCGACTCAGAATCATGCACGTGTTTGCATGCTACTCAGGAAGCGTACATGATAGCTACATACTGAGGCAATTAATGGTGATATTCCAGGAGTGGTAGATGGGACTATGGCGGGGAGGAGACAGGTGGTAACTCACTCTTACAGATCATAGGAAGTCATTCATTTTCTTTCAGTTTTGGACACTCTTACCCGAGCAGGCGCCGGAATGTGGCGACTAGGGGCTTTTCACAGTAACTTCATTTGAAGCCTACTTGTGACAATAAAGCGATTTTCATTTCATTTCATTCATGTTTCCAGCACAACCGTGTAGATATACATGGCTGCAGTTTGTCAGCCCTGCAATTCTCTGGCCGTTCTCCATGCGATCCACGGGTGTTTCATACGGAGCCGGTGCTAGCCCCTCACCGGTACCAGAATCGGTGAGGGTTTTGCACGGATTTTCCTATCACGAAACATGGGTCCTCCGTTGGTGTCGGCACTTAGCCGCAGGAACGGCGAATCCAGACGATTGAGTTACAGACTATTGGAATCAGAAAATAATGCTTTTTATTTAAATCTGTTGAAAAAGATGTTTGTTGTTTGTTTTTCTTTTATGTAAAATATGCAATTTTATGAATGTTAAAATAGAATATGTTGCACTGCATGAAGTTTTATGTTTACATTGTGTTAAATATGAATAAAATAACACCGCCACTTTTTAAATTTCCTCTGAACCCTCTGCCCCCTCCCTAGTTTTAACAGAATGGTGTCTACTCCGGCAAGCAGAGCAACATTCAGCCACTCTGTGATTAACTTTCTGAAGAAGTATGATTTTGATGGTTTTGATCTGGATTGGGAGTATCCAGCTTCTCCAGGAAACCCACCAGAAAACAAAAAACTGTTTACTACTTTGATTATGGTAAGAAGAACAATTTTCACTTTTAAAACATACCATACACTATGGGCGCGATTTAACGAGTAGAGTCCATTCTGGGCAGGAATCAAGCGCTGGGAACGACCCCGCTATCTAACAGCATTCTTTTCATCAGCCCCCTGTCACGGAGCATCCCGCCGAGGCCACACTTTGCTGAGCGCAGCTGCACAGTACAGGAAGAGATCAGAGCATCATTTTTAAATGGGGCCACGATCTCGCGACCCCCCCTCCCCCGATGAGACCCCCTCCCCAACGCCCCAACTCACCCTATGGGGATCCTCGAGCCCCGCACCCCACCACATGCCAACAGAGCATCCCCAGGCCCGATCCCTGATGTGACAAACTGGCAATGCCAACTGGGCACTGGCAGGGTGGCAGTGGCAGCCTGGCAATTACCAATGTGCCTGGGTGGCACCAGCAGTGTCAGGGTGTCAGCCTGCCCAGAGGCCAACTACCCGGGGCCCTCCGATCACCTGGGAGACCCCCACCCCCTGCCATTGCCGTTCCGCCCGGTCCCTGTTGTGGGAACCAGTGCTGAAGGGTGCTTGGCCGCGGTCTCCTCTGCGAGGCTGATAAGGTGCCGGGTGGCCGTTCGATCTAGTTCATTCATGTCCTTTAGCCAAGGAAGCTGCTATCCTTCCCTGTTCTGGTTTGTATGTGTCTGTTTGCAGACCCACAGCAATGTGGTTGACTCTTAAAATTCCCTCAGAAATGGCCAACAGAGCCACTCAGCTCAAGGCCAATGAGGGATAGGCAATAAATGCTGGCCCTGCGTGCATGCCCCAGTGAATTAATTTCAAAAATATCAAATGTACTTGCTCTTAAAGAGATGAAACAGCAGAAAATAAATGGTTTTGTTGCAGAATTTAAGGGGTAATTGCATGATCTTAACGTGCCGGTTAAGAATCTCCACAAATAGTTGAGTGTGAAACCTGGACCATTTTAACTCGCAGGCCACATCAAATGCATCTGCACGGCAGACCATCAGAAGTTGGCGGGAATTTCTCATCTGCTTTGTGGGACAGGTGACATGATCAGATTATCATATCAAAATATTAACTAAGCCTTGGGCAGCTCTTATGCCTGGAATATGTTTCATTTAGATAACTGGCTGAAATGCAGCATGATCCTTTCAAGAATTTTAACCCGAACTGGAGAGGCTGGGTTAAAATCAGGTCTCTTGCATTTCCATTGGGAAGCTGGGTTGGCTGTAGGTAAAATACTGCAAGCCACAATTATCATGCTCATGATCCCTGTAACTATTGCTCCCTATTTCGACCATGAGATCTCAGATTTAAAACAAAGAACAAAAGAAATTACAGCTCAGGAACAGACCCTCCAGCCCTCCAAGCCTGCACCGACTATGCTGCCCGTCTGAACTAAAGCCCCCTACCCTTCCAGGGACCATATTCCTCTATTCCCATCCGATTCATTTACTCCAATATTTTGTTTACCCCAGGATTTGAAAAAAGCGTTTACAAAAGAGGCACAAAAAACAGGAAAAGCCAGACTACTGCTGACAATTGCTGTGGCTGCTGGGAAAGATAACATTGATGCTAGTTATGAAATACCTGAAATCTCTAAGTAAGTGTAATTTAGTTTTAATTACAGCTTGTGCTGTGTAACTTACAAATTGACTAGGATTAGTTCAATCATTCCTCTGTTGCAGGAAAAATAGCATTCTACTTTTGTGCCCAAAAGGAAGTTTAATTTCTGTCTCACACGTGCACAGTTTTAATTCTTTTCATTGAGAAACTTAGGTGATGAGCTGAGTTCATAAATGACAGAACAAAGGGTACCTGTGTAACTTAAATCAAAACTAGCTGATGTGAAGCTTGAGTTTAAATTTAAAAATATACTGTAAAAGGAGAAGAAAACTGAGGCCATTTCCTCCTTTTCACTAAGGCTACTGCCAGAGTTACAGTGTGACACTAGTTTCACGGTGGAGACATGAAAGATAAAAATTATGTGTTATAACTCTGCATGGGACTCATCCAGCTGGAGATGATTGATCCTAAGTGCTGATTGGGCTGAGAGTTAACCAGGTCAGCTGCTGTAGCAACGACAGAAAGGAGTGAGGACCCTGAGATATGTAACCGGGTCTTGTGTGAATACTGCTGCGATGCTGAATAAATGTCTTTCTTCCAAAATCTTCGGATACCCCCTTTGCTATTTATTTCATTGCCGACCAGGATGAATTGGAGCTGTTCGCCTCCTTCCCTCAATTTCTTTTAAGAGTGAGAACTGAGGAATGGACTTTTGTTGCTGCAAGGCCTTTTTTTGGAACCTGTATTGAAGTGGCAGGTGAGCGTCGAGCCGAGGTTTGAAGCCGCCTTGTAAAGTGCGTGTGCTGGGAAAGTTCCGGGGTCTGATGTATCCAACAATACCGGAGGTGACATCACCAGGGTGACTTCTGGTGATGGTTGCACATAATTTTCATCCATTTCCATTGGCAGTCCTTTTGCGATGCCGGCTTGCTGTGGCAGAATGGTTTACTGGGAAGTTCTTTTTGGAGTTGGTCACTGCCCTTTTGGACTCTCATTTGTGAGCATGGCGTTGATTTTGAAGGACTGTTCCATGATGGTTGGGACTGCGCCGTGGACTCCAGCGGTATTTTACATGACTATTGATGTTGCTGCAAGTCTTTTGTCTACTGACACTGTTGGGGTGCCAATATTTGTTTTGTTTTATGTGCCTGATTGAATCAGTACTGTATGAATTCTGGGGCGACAGCTCCCTGGGCATTTGGTGAGCACAGTTAATTCCCCTTTTGTACGCTGAGGTGAGCGGTTTTGGGGTATATGGGGGTGTATTGTTGGGCGTTATCAGATGATTTCCACCCCAAACCAGAGTCTCCCAGAAAAAAGGAATCCTGAATTAAACACCAAGGGTAGAGTTTTATGTCTGCACGTCTGACCTATAAGCAAGTTAAATAGCGCATGATGACGTCGGACACGTATCAGGACATCACCATGCATTTGCGCGATATTTTTGTCAGTGGGCACAGGTGTGCTTTGGCTGCTTGCCAGCCGACAATTGTCCAGTTTGCTGAGGGGACTAAATCCTCAACTGACCAAGATTTTACGTTCCCTGTGCAATTTCACGTTCGGTACATGGGAAATGTGAGCAAGTGGCCCAACCAATTTTCAACTTTTTAGATTCAAGGGCTACATTCAAGAGCAGGATAAAAGGGGAATGGAGCAAATACAGGATGAGGAGTTTGGAGTTTCAGGGAGAGAGCTGAGTTGGTGTTTTGTGATTTTGAATTAGTGATTTCTGTGTTGGGCTCAGCACAATGTGGAGCTCTCTGGATATTGCTGCCCTTTGACACGAGAGGTTTTGTTCCCTTTGTGCGTGAGTCAGCCCCATGTTCATTCCCATAATTGGGTATTGTTTACTTAGTATGTATCACCTCCTCCTCTGAGGAGGGCAGGGAACAAAGAAGGAGGAGGCCTGGCCTGGTGGTCGCAGGGATCCATCTCTGGCAGAGGCGTAGGCACTGGTTCATGAGGGACAGCAAGAAGGACAAGGAGCACGTCCCTGCAGAAGGCACCACTATACAGCTGCCAGGATGTTCCAGCAACTCTCAAACTACTTGGAAATGACAGAGGTCCAGCGCCGCAGAAAGTTGCAGCTTTCAAGGGAAGCTGTACAAGCATATGGCAGATCATCGGCCCAGAGATGGCCTCCAATTGTGTGGGTAGATACCCAATTCCTGTGGCTCTGAAGATCACTATGGCACTGAACCTTTATGCTGCAGGATCATTCTAAAGCGCTGTCAAGCTGGTGACTGCCGCCATGTTCAGGCAATTAGAACATACGTTCATGTACTGAATTCATTCATATAATGAATATTCATTCATGTAACATTCATTCAGACCCCTACCAGCCTCCTCGGACAGGCGCCGGAATGTGGCGACTAGGGGCTTTTCACAGTAACTTCATTGAAGCCTACTCGTGACAATAAGCGATTTTCATTTAATTTCATTTTTTATTTCACGGCGGACCAATTCAGCCAGACTGAGTGGGACAGAGGCTTCGCCATTGGTGCAGGTTTCCCCTGGTCCTCCTTTTGGTTTGCATTTTTTTTAGAGCTAATCGAGTAGGGAGAAATAAGTTCCGGCACATGCCAGGGTGTGGTTAGTTGACCGTCATTAGAATTTTTGAAGTGAGAGCCTGTATGTTATGCCTCTATGATGTTGGAGCCCTTTCTTGGTTTGTGGGTAGGCTGATGGGGGTTTAGGAACCCCCCTCCTGGTCTTTTATAGTGGTCTCCTGAGTGGTGTCCTCATTGTGGTTGGGTCTTCCATGGGGCGGGCAGTGATTCTGTCTCTGAGGCAGCACTGCCTTGACCCTAGTATCTTTATTGTAAAGGCATTTAGTGCTGGTCAATGGCTAGCGTTCCTGGGATAATTTGGGTGTTCCTCCCTTTGGGGAGTTCTTCTGGATGAGCAGCGTGCTGTTATAAACCCTGAATTGGTTGAGTAGGTTGCGGACGGTTCACCCTATCATTTTGGGGGAAAGAGAATCGCCCCCCCTCCCAGAATGCCCACTTGTTGGGTCTCTTGACAATTCTTTGTCTCTTCGATAGTGGGGTATTCCCTGTCGTAGCTCATTTTGGTGGGGTTGGCGCACTGCCCTGGGTGTGGTTGGAGAGGTGTAGGGTTGGCTGCGTGATAGGTCTTAGTTCTGCTGGGTGTCCTGGGAGGAACTCTACTCCTGTGTGTTAGAGAGAATTGGACACGGCCAAGTCCAGTGCGGTGGCTGATATCTTGTGGCCCCCATATGCTTGGGACATTCCATCTCGAAGGCACTTATTATGGCCATCCTTGGTTTACTGGCTCCAAGGCGCTCAACAGTTTGGGTTTGAGCCGGGTTCTGTACTATGGTTGATATCTTGTTCCTCCCCTTACGGCTGGGACATTCCCTTGTCTGAACAAGCAGCTTTTTCTCATCATAAGTAGGTGTAGGAATCTACCATGCAGTTTAAGTGTAGTCTCGTATAAACTTCAAAGAATTTAAGTTACACTTCTCGGATGCGAAATAAAAATATTTTATTGTGTCTATTGATTATAATTGAGAGACTAAGATCTTCTTGTGGTTACAAATTAAATGTTCTCAAAAAGCCCTTGCCAGCAAAAGACTTTAAGAGAAATAATTGGCTTAATTGTTTACAACAAATTTAACTTTCAAAATACAGTAATGGTTTTTGCTTAAAGAAAAACAGCTTGCGCGAACTTCAAGAGTTAGAGTGGAAATTTGAAAATATGAAATAAGGATAGCGAGTAGTTAGATCAAAGGTATAGAGTGATACTGAATAGAAAATGGCTTCCCGAACCTCTATCTTTAAGAAAAATATTATCAGTCTGACTCCATCTGTCCCTGCCCCTGCAATGTGCTGATTGGCTTGGATGGGTCTCAAATGCATGTGGTTGGATGGTTTCTTGTCAATCATCAATGTGCAACATTATCTTTTTGAACTTTTAACATTAATATAAATGTGAAATTCTAATGTGTGTTGGAATGCAAACTCTGCTCTTTTCATTAAACTGGTATGTGCTGAACTCTGCCATTCTGTTCATTTGAACAATGGTAGAGCTTAAATGAACTATAATGTCAATTTGACCTTCAGTATAATGTTGCATAAGCTTTAGCTAGCTTTTTTTTAGATGTTTCAAATTCAATGCTTTGCCACTGCAAATTCTGCAAGCTGTGTCTTTGTAATCTAAGTTATGCTTGAAGTTATATAATGAAATCCAGTTTAAAATGGATTTTAAACTGGGCTTTAGTATTTACATTAAAATGGCTAAATCAATGACCCTTTTACCTATCAGAGATAGCCAGTTCCCTTCAGTAGGCAATGAGCATTAACCGGAGGAACATGGATTCTTAGTTATGTCCTGATCCTCTTTTACTGGTACCATCTGCTCCTGGTAGTTCACTCGCTTTTTTTGTATCCTGTCTTGATCAGTTTGTTGGAAGGAACTGACCATAATCTGAATCTATAGCTGCTGGTCCTCTCTGTATGAATGTGTGAAGTGATGATCTTTCTGTGCTGCCCCTGAGGTTGGAGTTATGTTGTGTTTTGAGACATATTTGTAATTCCGCATTTCATTTTTGTTATGGTGGTGAAAGAAACTTACTTTATTATAGGTAATAAAGGTTTCAGGAAAGAAACGATTTTGTGACATTATACTATTAAGAATCATATATGTTAGCCATAACAGCAGAAAATGCTGAGAGCATGGAAAAGATCTGATAAGAAAGTCAGTATTCAAACTGACTGTCCACGTTACAGAATAGACTCATTGTCATCATTACTGGGCAACAATCCCAGTTCTGGAGAACATGGTGGGAAACAGGTGGTTTGAAACATAGAGATGTTTTCCCATGCCATATTATCTCTTAAAACTTGATAGACAAACATTTCATCAAATTAAATGAATTATAATTATTTTAACCCAATCACGGTCAGAAAGGGGACAGAACCTAAAAAAGAATATGATTTCCTTATGAGACAGAGACGGAACCTTTTTTTTGCTCTCTCCAAAATCATCTTTAAGCTCTCATCTCTCTCTCTCTCTGAATTCATCTTTAACCTAACCTTTGAAACCTAGTCCTACTTGCTTTGCAAACAGCTATTTCCTTTTGTCTCATTTTTGTAGTCTGCATTTTGATCTGAAGAAATTACCCTGAACTGAATTGTATATTGAATTCAACTCAACCATCAATATTTGCATTGGACAAACAACTTTTTAGATTCTGTATTCGTATGAAATTTGACTTGATCAATAGACTTTGAAACTGACATAAATAAAGCTACACTTGACTTCACCCAAAACGCTCAGTCTTGAGTTCTCTGACAGAACTCAAGACTGAGCGTCTTGGATGAAGTCAAGTGTAGCTTTATTTATGTCAGTTTCAAAGTCTATTGATATATAGTGCGGCGACACATAAATATTAACAAAAAACAGATCCATCAGGTGGGCATAGTGAATCCGTGATTGGTACCTGCAGAGGGGCAGATGGGTCTGGTATACGAGGGGTAGAGGTTACAGTGTGTCATTGGTGCCTCTGGTGCTGCTGAAGTTGAGGGGTTGAGGGAGGTGTATTGGTGCACGCCCAAACATGGCGCAAAGAACGTATCCTGAATTCTTGTGTCTGTTAAAAACAATCACCGCATGGGAAGGTGAGCACCATTTTACCCTGTTTTCATGGCCTTTGCCTTTTCTCCCATGCTCTCTGGTGGTACAGCTAGAGGTACTGAGTTGAGTCTAATCATTGCACTGAGCCAGTGAAATTGTTGTCCTCCTGTATCCATGTGTGTTGAGACTGTACTTTTCTTGTTGAGCTGTACCATTCCTGTGGTTTTGTTGTATTATTTGTTAAGATGAAAAACCTCAATAAAACACAACATGACTGGTCAAAATGATAATCACATGAGAGTTTACAAATACCACTCCCAAACACATGGTTTAAAATCTTCTCTCATGATAATGCTTTCCCATAGCGGTTTGCATTCCAAAATCCAGCCCAAGTTTTCCAAATTACACTTTTTTAAACAAAGCTTCCGCTCCACTTAACATAAAATCCAGTCAAGGATTTTACACCACCCTTTTAGGTTTCCTTTGTTAAAACTGTTTTTACTCAAATTCGAGATCCAGGCACTGATTTCCATAGTTATTTCTACTCATATTCCACAGTAAAATCTCGCAAACCTAAAAATCACTTCAGATTTCTTTCTGGTCCCCGTGTTTGCATGGGTTTCACCCCCACAACCCAAAAGATGTGCAGGTTAGGTGGATTGCCCATGTTAAATTGCCCATTAATTGGAGAAAATGAATTGGCACTCTAAATTTTAAAATAAATAAAATATTTATTTCTGGTGCCTTAGCCTTCTTCTCAACTTCTTTACAGTCTTTACAGTTCAGTGTTCTAGTACCTTAACCTCAGACCTCTTGGAAACTGATCTTCATTTCTCTAGTTTCCTTAACTAGATGGACTTTAGAATTCCGACATCTGTTTTCTTAACCACAATTCCTTAGTATGGTTTTTCTTCTAGAAAGGCTGAGAGAGATATTCCCCCCTCTTGCCTTCAAAACAACTGCTTCTTGCAGAGCTGTGAGAACTGCCTTTTCTCTCATTACCTATCTCCAACTGCCCACAAATTAGCAAAACTTTTTTTTTTTTTTTTTATAAATGTTTTTATTCAGTTTTCATATTTTATATTGAACAAATTACAAATTGTTAGGAGAGAAAAAGAACAAAAAAAAAACAAACAAACACGCAAAAATTAACATACATATTTACAGGTAAGCATCTTCGTAGTAGTAACTGCGCCCGCCCCCCCCCCCCCCCCCCCCCCCCCCCCTCAACATGTTTATTTAGTTTGGTTTTGGGCCTTAGCTAGCCATCGAACCCCCGTACCGAACCTGTAGCCCCCCCCCCTCCCGCTACCTTCCCCCGACTATTCTTCCTCTTGTACATTGGCCACAAATAGGTCCCGGAACAGTTGCATGAATGGCTCCCACGTTCTGTGGAAGCCGTCGTCCGACCCTCGGATGGCAAATTTGATTTTCTCCATTTGGAGAGATTCCGAGAGGTTGGACAGCCAGTCCGCAGCTCTGGGCGGTGCTGCTGACCGCCAGCCAAACAGGATTCTACGGCGGGCGATCAGGGAGGCAAAGGCAAGGGCGTCCGCCCTCCTCCCCAGGAATAGATCTGGCTGTTCTGAAACCCCGAAGACCGCCACTATCGGGCATGGCTCCACCCTCACTCCCACCACTTTGGACATAACCTCGAAGAAGGCTGTCCAGTACTCCACGAGTCTGGGGCAAGACCAGAACATGTGGGCGTGGTTGGCCGGGCCTCTTTGGCACCGTTCACATCTGTCTTCCACCTCCGGGAAGAACCTACTCATACGGGTTCTTGTTAAGTGGGCTCTATGTACCACTTTTAGTTGCGTCAGGCTGAGCCTTGCGCACGTGGAGGTGGAGTTGACCCTATGCAGTGCTTCGCTCCAGAGTCCCCACCCTATCTCCATCCCCAGGTCGTCCTCCCATTTCCTTCTTGTTGCGTCCAGTACGGTGTCGTCCCTATCTACCAGTCGGTCATACATGTCACTACAGTTCCTTTTCTCTAGGATACTTGCGTCCAGTAGGTCTTCCAGTAGTGTCTGTCGTGGCGGTTGTGGGTACGTCCTTGTCTCCTTTCGTAGGAAGTTTTTGAGCTGCAGGTACCGTAGCTCGTTCCCCCCAGCTAGCTGAAATTTCTCTGTCAGTTCGTCCAGTGTTGCGATCCTGTCGTCCGTGTATAGGTCCCTGACTGTCAGTGTCCCCCCGTCCTGCCTCCACCTTTTGAAGGTGGCGTCAGTCAGTGCTGGTGTGAACCTATGGTTGTTGCAGATGGGAGCCCTGTTCGACATTTTGGTCAGGCCAAGTTGCTGCCGCAGTTGGTTCCAGGATTGGAGGGTGGCTGTCACCACTGGGCTGCTGGAGTGTTTTTTGGGTGGGGATGGGAGTGCTGCCGTGGCGAGGGCCCGGAGGGAGGTTCCCATGCAGGAGGCCTCCTCCGCACGCACCCACTCAGCCTCTGGCTCCTGGATCCATCCCCTTACTCGCTCGGCTGTTGCTGCCCAGTGGTAGAATTGTAGATTCGGGAGGGCTAGCCCTCCCCTGGTTTTTGTTTTTTGTAAGACCTTCTTTGGGATCCTAGCATTTTTACCCCCCCATACGAACGCCATGATGAGTTTGTCCAGCGCTTTGAAAAAGGCCTTGGGGATGTAGATCGGAATGGATCTAAACAGGAAGAGGAACCTGGGCAGTACGTTCATTTTGATCGTCTGAACTCTCCCCGCGAGGGAGAGCGGGAGTGTGTTCCATCTTTGCAGGTCCTTTTTAACTTCCTCCGTCAGGCTGGTGAGGTTCCATTTGTGGATCCCTTTCCAGTCATGGGCTATTTGGATCCCCAGGTAGCGGAATTTATGTCGGGCTTGATTGAACGGCAGCCCCTTTAGTGCTGCCCCCCCCCCCCCCCCCCCCCCCCCCCCCCCCTTGCGGGTGTACTGGGAAGATCTCACTTTTGCTCATGTTGAGTTTGTAGCCCGAGAAGGCTCCAAACTCTTTCAGGAGCGCGATGATTCCGTCCATGCTGCTTTGTGGGTCCGAGATATAGAGGAGCAGATCATCCGCATAGAGTGAGACTCTGTGCTCTCTACCTCCCCTTCGGATCCCCCTCCAATTTTTTGCTGCCATGAGCGCGATTGCTAGCGGTTCAATTGCTAGTGCGAACAGCAGCGGGGACAGTGGGCATCCCAAATTAGCAAAACTAAAACTTAAAAGCTTCTTTACCTTACAAGGCCCCAGTTGCTAAGCAACACCTACATGCTTATACCTTTCATTTATTCTTCACACCATCACCCTCTCTAAGCACAATAGAAACACATTTGAAGTTAACCAAACCTCTCACATACAAACACATTTTCCAGCATGAATCTAATTGAGTTAAAAAGACAATTGCACTAAGTAGATTTCAAGTGGAACAGCAGACTTCAGAGATGAATGAAACTTTGATGCCATTTTACTGCAGTCTGGGAATCAAGAGTTAAAGCAACTGTGAACAGTTGGTACAGCAGTCAAGCCAAAGAAATTCTAAAGGAGTTGGAGTAAAATCCTGGACTGGATATTCTGTTAAAAGTGGAGCAGAAGCTTTGTTTAAAAGTATAATTTGGAAAACCTGGTCCAGGATTTTGAATGCCAACCACTAATGGAAAGCATTATTGTGAAAAGTAAAATAAATTTGTTGTATAACAGCTAGGGGAAATTTTTAGAAATGCTTTATACCTTAATTCTATTGGACATTATTTTACATTAATATATGCTGTTATTGTTTAGTGTCTTGATCTATTAGTATTACTCGCGATTATGATTTCATTTACTGTATTTTCATTTCTCTAGACATTTGGATTTTATCAATGTGATGACATATGATCTTCATGGTGACTGGGACCCTTTCACCGGACACAACAGCCCTTTATATAGTGGCAAGACAGACAAGGGTGCTTTTTTGGATTTTAATGTTGTACGTTTACAAATTCTCCCATTCACATTGTGTGGCTGGTATATGACAAGAGCTATAACCACATTGTAACGTTTTACATTTTTAAACATTTTCTGAAAAGATATTTGAAAAGGTCTATAAACTTTCTTGAATAATGTTGTTATTCTAATTGCTCCTGTTGCAGGATTTTATTGTTAAATATTGGAGAGATAATGGTGCACCAGCAAATAAACTGCTAGTTGGAATTCCAACATATGGACGAACCTTCAAACTGAGCTCTTCGAATTCAGCCGTTGGTGCTCCAGCATCTGGCCCTGGACCGGCAGGCCCTTATACAACAGACAAGGGCTTCTTGGCAAATTATGAGGTGGTAAAACTTGAGTCGCTTTATTTTTATTTGAAGAAATTTAAGTCAAAACGAAGTGTTAATTTACAATATTCAACATTTTACACATGTGCATCCCTGTCTCCAAATTTCTGACATGCACCCTTCATTTCATTTTGAATATGCTAAAGGCACCGAAACGGGTTGCCCAGAGTGTACGAACTGCAGCTTGTTTGGCTTGGAATTTGCAAATTCAATGATAGAGCAGCTTGTAAAGGGCTGTAGCTCAGCATAAAGGTTAAAGTTGTAGTAGTGACATAGAGTTGCCTAACCTTTCAAAGTGCCATAGTCAATTCGATTCACTCCACCTGATATCAACAAAAGGCTGAAGGCACTGGATATTGCGAACGCTATGAGCCCTGTCAGTATTCCAGAAATAGTCCTGAAGATTTGTGCTCCAAAACCTGGAAAGCCCCAGCCAAGCTGTTCCTGTTGCAGCTATGACACTGGCATCTACTGATTGTCAATGTACCAAAGTACAGTGAAAAGAATTTTCCAGCGGCCAAGGGAACGTACACAGTACGTACACAGTAGACATAAAGAATAATTGACAAAGCACATCGATAAACAGTGATTGGTTACAGTGCGGAACAAGGGCCAAACAAAGCAAATACATGAGCAAAAGCAGCATAGAGAATTGTGAATAGTGTCTCACGGAACAAATCAGTCCGGGGGAGAGTCGTTGAGGAGTCTAGTGGCTGTGGAGAAGAAGCTGTTCCCATGTCTGGGTGCACAGGTCTTCAGACTTCTGTACCTTCTGCCTGATGGACGGGTCTGGAAGAAGGCAAAGCCTGGGTGGGTGGGGTCTCTGACAATGCTGTCTGCCTTCTTGAGGCCACGGGAGGTGTATAACAGAATCAATGTGAGGGTGGCAAGCCTGTGTGATGTGTTGGACTTAGTTCAGCACACTCTGCAGTTTCTTGCAATCTTGGGCTGAGCAGTTGCCATACCAAGCTGTGATGCAGCCAGATAGAATGCTTTCTATGGTATATCTGTAGATGTTTGTGAGAGTCGATGCAGACATGCTGAATTTCTTTAGCTTCCGTAGGAAGTAGAGACATTGTTGGGCTTTCTTGGCTGTTGCATCGACTTGAGTGGACCCGGACAGCCTGTTGGTGATGGTGACCCCCAGGAACTTAAAGCTATCGACAATATCCACTTTGGAGCTATTAATGTAGACTGGGGGGGGGGGGGGGGGTCGTGCTACCCTTCCTGAAGTTGATGAACAGTTCCTTGGTCATTCCAGCATTTAGAGAGAGGTTGTATTCAGTGCACCATGCAACCAAGTTATCTATCTCCCTTCTGCAGCACAGTGGTTAGCACTGCTTCCTTCACAGCGCAGGGTGCAGGTTCGATTGCTGGATTGGGTCACTGTCTGTGCGGAACCTGCACGTTCTCCTCCTGTCTGTGTGGGTTTCCTCCGGGTGCTCCGGTTTTCTCCCACAAGTCCCGAAAGACGTTCTGTTAGATGAATTGGATATTCTGAATTCTCGTTCTGAAATGAAATGAAATGAAAATCGCTTATTGTCACAAGTAGGCTTCAAATGAAGTTACTGTGAAAAGCCCCTAGACGCCACATTCCGGCGTCTGTTCGGGGAGGCTGGTACGGGAATCGAACCGTGCTGCTGGCCTGCTTGGTCTGCTTTAAAAGCCAGCGATTTATCCCAGTGAGCTAAACCAGCCCCTGTGGTTCTGTGTCTGAATGTGGTGACCAGGGGATTTTCACATTAACTTCATTGCAGTGTTAATGTAAGCCTACTTGTGACAATAATGAAAGTTATATATTATTACAAGGTACAAGTCAGGAGTGTGATGGAATACTCCCCATTTGCCTGGATGAGTGCAGCTCCAACAACGCAAGAAGCTTAACACCATCCAGGACAAAGCAACCCTGCTTGATTGGCATCCCTTAGAAAAACATTCACTCCCTCCACCACCAACAACCAGTGGCAGCCCTGTGTACCATCTGCAAGTTGCACTGCAGGAACTCATCAAAGTTCCTTAGGCAGAAACCATCCAAACCCTCAACCACTACCATCGAGAAGGACGAGGCAGCAAATAACCTGGGAGCATCACAACCTGGACGACCCCCTTCAAGTCACTCATAGAAAACAGGAATAGGAGGAGGCCAATCAGCCTTTCAAGCTCACTCCGCCATTCATTACGATCATGGCTGATCCTCTAATTCAGTAGCCTAATCACACTTTTCCCTTTATAAACTTTGATCCCCTTCGCATTAAGTGCTATATCTAACTGCTGCTTAAAAATATAAGGGGCAGGATTCTTCGTTTCTGAGACTAAGTGTTGACGCTGCAGCCGAATTTGTGAACTATCAGAACAGAAAAACTGATGCCGAACCTGGATCAATTCAGCAACTGGAGGGGCTCGCACCGGCGCCATGTGGAACACAATCGAATTCAATGAAAAATGGTGCAGGATTCGCCAGGTCCGTGATTGACACCCGGGAGGCTGATAAGCTGCAGCCGCAGAGACACACTTCACTCCCCACACACATCATCCCAGCCAACAAGGTGGCACTGGTTTTGTTGGAGCACCCCCATACAGCTGATGGGTCGGCTGGGGCCAGAGGGCACCTCGGGGAGTAGCCTGGGGGGGATACCTCTTCGACCCATGGCCCTAATCACAGTGGGCAGTCAGCGGCATGTGCAGCTGCATGGCTGCCTTGCCGGCTGCGGCAATGGTGTTCTGTGCCTGTCTATCCTGACACCACAGCCCACCTCCTGGCTACCCTCAGCTACACCCTTCGGCCCTGGCAGAAGTCTCTCGGCCAGCTGTTAGCAAACTATGGTGATGGTGGACCCTTTCCGTACCCGCTCTCTCCCTCACCAGCCACGACGCCGGTTTCACCATTTTTAAAAGCACAAGTGAACCACACCGTTGGGAACTCGGCCCATCGAAGGCGGAGCATCATTGAAGCCCTGGAGAATACTGGGCCGGGTCTGCTAATTACATGCAAACGGTGTTTACTGCATGTGAGTTCCATACCTCATTGACGCTGCTGCCGACTGACGGAGAATTGAAATTTGGCGTCAAATCGGCGCCCGCCGCAATTTTGGCATCAGAACGTATTCTCCAACCAATTGCCTTTCGCTGGCTTGAGATCGCTGTTGTTGTGGTGATATGCATCACTGTAAATACACAAGGGGTTAATGTAGATACACTAGGACACTGTAAATACACAAGGGTTAATGTGAACACACTACACCTAGCTAGACACTAGAGGGAGCACCAGAGAGATGACACACAGACACTCAACCAATAGGTCAGTCAGATAGGACACGACCAATGGGCATTCACGATACACACAGAGGTGACACTACCACAGGAGGGCATTACACCAACCCATATAAAAGGATACAGCACACATGATCTTTCTCTTTCCTGTGGAGACACTCAGTGAGTACACAGGGTTGATTTGAAACACATCACACCCACCACCTGGATTGTAGCAGACTGGTTTGTCAGTCTCAGTAGCTATAGCAGGATTAACAGGAGAGTCGAATCCAAGTTGGAGAATCGTTAACAGTTTAATAAACGTGTTGAAGCTATTTCCAAGTCTGAACTTTCCTTTGTCAGAGTGCACATCAAGGAAGCAGCTTATGCTATGACATGAACATAACAAAACAGTTGTAAGATTCATTTTCAGCTGGTGTTGTTGAAAGGTGAAGGAGACATGCAGAGATTGATCCGGTTCTATTGCCGGTGGCACAAAATCTAACAGAGCCAGGTTAGTTGGTCGGTTGTCCTGCCTCAAAAGAGTCGGCTTCTTTGTAGCTTGCCAGTCTGAAGGCAAAGCAGCCAACTGAGCGTGCAGCCCAGAAATATAGTATTAAACTGTTCTAAGGGCCTTGGGTCATGGAACCTACATCCACAATTACTTCAAAAGGGATCTTTAGCCAGCGCCTGGAATTGGCTTTGCTTTCAGGACTCAATGTCTCAGACATTTTGCTTGAAAGGAGTGCCATTTATGTTGAGGGTCTGGCTTTTGGGAAGCCAGAACCATTGAATCTGCTAGCAAGATTGGCTTATCAAATGCAAATTGAATTCCTGTTGCTCCCATTGTGGACTGAGCAGTCCCAGGTTGTCTGTTAATATTTTATTTGATCATGGGATGTGGGCATCGCTCGCTGGGTCAGCATTTATTGCCCATTACTGAGGGCATTTAAGAGTAAATCACATTGCTGTGAATCTGGAGTCATATACAGACCAGGTAAGGATGACAGATTTCCTTCCCTAAAGGACATTTGTAAAGCAGGTGGGTTTTTACATCAATGGTTTTAAATCCAGAGTTTTATTGAATTCAAATGTCACCATCTGCCATAGCAGGATTCAAACCCAGATCCCTAGAGCATTACTCTGCGTCCATGGATTACTAGTCCATGGATTACTAGTCCATAGCGGGATTCGTACCCAGATCATTATTCTGCGTCCATGGATTACTAGTCCATGGATTACTAGTCCATAGCGGGATTCAAACCCAGATCCCTAGAGCATTACTCTGCGTCCATGGATTACTAGTCCATGGATTACTAGTCCATGGATTACTAGTCCATAGCGGGATTCATACCCAGATCATTATTCTGCATCCATGGATTACTAGTCCATGGATTACTAGTCCATAGCGGGATTTGTACCCAGATCATTACTCTGTGTCCATGGATTACTAGTCCAGTGACAATATCACTGTGCCACTGCCTCCCGAAGCATAACGAGGTGCGACATTCCAGACTAAGAGATTTATTTTGTTCTGAAGAAAATATCCAGTTTAAAAATGAAAAATAGCAATAAGGAGAAAGTTCTGAAAATAAATAGGAGCCCAACATATACTTTGCTGCAATTGTTTAGAACCTGAGTAAGATCGCACCTGGTGCACTGTATGCAATTTTGGTTCCTTACTTCAGGAAGGGTGTATTGCTTTAGAGGAAGTGCAGCGGAGGTTAATCACACTAATCCCTGCAATGATAGTATTTTTTTATGAGGAATGATTGAGGAAACGGGTACTTTATTCTCTAGAGTTCCCGAAGAATGAGAGGTGATCTCATTGAAACTCAGAACATTCTGATGGGTTGTGATAGGGCAGATGTGGAAGATATTTCGCCTCACTGGCAACTCTAGAGCCAGGGTCACAGTCTCAGAGCATCACTCATTTCCTCAGGACAGGGTAATAAGCTAATCGATCTTCAGCAACTTCATCAATGATCTCCCTTTATCGAAAAGTCAGAAGTAGAGGGTTCGCTCCAGCTAATGAAGTTGTCCAGTGACACCCGTATCCCATAAAACAAAACCAAAGTGGTTTCTCTTGGGTATCTGCTAATGTTTTGCTAAAGTTTTGTCAGGATATCCGGAAAATTACCCGTGGGCATTTGACCCCATGACCTTCAAATGAGAACTGAATTATATTTGAGCACCCTGCTCGTTATGCTCCATCTTCTAACCTCCCTTCACATGGAGTTTTCACTTTTCCCATCCAACACCATTGGGTTCATCGAATATTCTAACAAAAGATACAACTTCACCCTTTTTTAATATTAAATTGGTAGCCCTAATAACATATTCCATGTGACATTGGATAAAACGAAGAGTATCCTGCAACTCTGTGTGAATGGCTGCCTGGAGCGAACTGCTAGTATGTACTAACAATGCTTAATCATTTTCATTAACAGATCTGTGACTTTTTGAAAGGGGCGCAAAAGTACTGGATTGATGAACAAAAGGTTCCGTATGCAGTCAAGCGTGATATATGGCTTGGATATGATGACGAGCGAAGTATTGATATCAAAGTACATTTTATACTATAATATAATTATACAGATTTATCTAATATTTTTTCTGATAGTTTATTAGACTAAACGTTTCTAAGATGTTGTTGATCAACTTTGCAACATAAATATTGCATCATTTTCAATAATTTCTGAATTAGTACCAGCTACATTATGCTAACTCCATTGGCCTTGCGAGAAAGGTACTGCTTGGTATAGCCATAGGTGTTACAGTTCAGAAGATCTGAAGTTCAATCCTTGACCTTTACTGTGAACCTATTCTTAGCCACACAAGTAATTTGCTTCAATTTCACAAAAAAAATCATGAAATCATTCATTCAGTACGCTCTTGATTGCTATTAAATGTCAGATAACAGAAAGTGCCCATGTGAACAACGAATGATGGTGTGGCTATAATGCACCCTGCAGTCAAATTAGCTCTTCGTTCTTAACTATCCTCCACTCCATAAGAATCAAACCAGAATAGATTAGTCCTGTGAACTAGGTTAAGATGTATTTTCTGACATCTGATCAGCAGGTGGAAATTATTTTTACAATTAAATGCTCCCAGCATAGAACAGTTGGGAGAGGTATATTAGGACATGAAAATGGAGATCAATGAGTCCTGCACCATTTTTCATCCATTCATAGGACACAGATTTTCCAATGAAAATGATTTATCAATTTAATTGGAATCAAGAAATTGTTATTCTCTTAATTTATCTGCTAATTTAAGGTGGTGTTGACTTCATTATACTTTTAGAAGTCTCGCTGTTGCTGGAAAAAGTATAGTTGAACATTTTTTCTTTCTTTGGATCTTGAGGTACAAGAAACAAACGTCCAAGCACCAGGTATCTCTGTGTTTGATGAATTGTGGAAGGAAGTGCTTTATCTTGCTGGAAAGAAATCCAGGGGTCAGGGCAAGGTTGATTTCACATACCACACAGATACTTCTTACTTAATCAATTTCATTTCATTTCATTTTCATTTCATTTCAATTTCCCACACATTGACCAGGAATTTCTCCTTGGAACTACCAACGAACTAACATTACTTCAGCTGAAATTAGTGGGAACGTGCAGCGTGCATGGGGTTTACACCAGTCTTACACTGAAACTACTGTGGCTAATTGAGACAGCTCATATGTTAATTCTCAACAGTGTATTTGTCAGATGGGGTGTATTTATTTAGCATTATCATCTCTGTTTGAAATCTGTCCTGGCACCGGCCATTTTCACATTCACATCCTGAATAAATCTACTATTTTGGTATACCATATCATTTGTGGAAAATAATAAACATATTAGAAAAATAAATTACCTAACTTCTGGGATATTTATGGGTACATTAATTGAACTATGTACATTTACGTGTTAGAAAAGGAAAGGTAGTTTTAAGAGATTTATATTTGTAGTATTAAACATTAGAAATATGGTATAGTTTTAGGTGAGCACGATTTAATGCCCGCATTGCGCTTAAGTTAGAGCACGACGAGGCTGTTAGATCGTGGGAGAGGCCAAAAACAAGAACCATGCCAGATGGCATTCGGTTTGTGATTGAACAGGCCCGCTCCCGTTGGCGAAATCAGGAACCCGCCGTAGCGTGGCAAGAAACCAATAATCACCACTTAAGGCCAAACTCCATACAATTAACGGGAGCGACCCCCTATCTAACGGCCTTCCGTGATCTAACCGCCTCCCCAGCAAGTGGTCACGTGGGCGCTGATTATTACACCTCTAAAATCATGAAGTTGGCGGAACGGCTGCTGCGGGGAACTGAGGAGGTGCGTAGCCATCTTCGCTCCCATGCAATGAGCTCGGGGGCACTGGGGTTGCTGCCCTGGTGCTTGGAGCGGGCTGGGGGGGCCTGCGGAGGGCCAATCTTGGTCGGGGTGGCCTGCCATCGATGGGGGGGGCGACACCCATGGCCTGGGGTGGGTGTTTCAGTGCCCGCGGTTACACTATACCAACCCCTGGATCGTAGGTTCCCACTCTGGGGTTAGCTCCTGCCCCACCGACCACCCATAACTCATGCTGACCACGGAGGCCTCTGGCCCTGGGACTGAATGCTGTTACTAATTACAAATTGGCAGTGGTAGTTAAGTGAGCTCTTCACTCCTCCCAGGTGTATGCCCTTCGGCATGCCATATAGCATGTGGGAGTTATTGTCTAGCATCCCAATCAAACCGTGATGCCTGGACACTGCCTGAAAACTGCGAGAGGCAACACCACGGATGCAGCAGCCAACATCCGAACACCCAGGGACTGGGCCCCAACACCGGGGACATATCGGTGACCAGAGGGTGGGTGTGTGCACCGGGGAGGGGATCAGCATTTGGTCCAGGCAATGTTATGTGTGGGTGTCTGGGGTACAAGGTGTGGGGGCTGTGAGCAGGGCCCAGCTGCATCCGGGGGTGCATGGGAAGGGTAGGTTGGGTGGCAAGGGATGTAGGGGGAGGGAGGGGAGAGCTATGGAGGAGGAGTGGGGAGCAGTGAGAGAATGGAGATTGTGGGGAGGAACACGCTGCTGGTTGTCAGTTTCATCATCTCTTACAAATATTCCACGGAATGGATGATATCTTAGACCCTGCGAAAGCTGCCCTTGTGGTGCTGCTAGCAGGCCCGGCGCCAGAGGAGGTGCAGCAGCATTGACGAAGTCCTGCAGGGGGCAGCCCATATGCAGGGCCACGCACCACACCTGGAGGTGTGATGAATGTAAGAAATTGACATTTTATATATTTTTTGGAATAATATTAAAACCTAGGTTAAGATTCATACAGACAGTATGTCTGCTAAAGCTGTGATTAATGGTTGTAAAAATAAGGAAACCATAGCTTTTGCAGGTGAAGTGTTCTGCTAATGGAATATTGTTCACATTTAAAGGACAACCTGGGTGTAGATAATGTATGAGGGGTATTGTGTTTCGTCCTGGCTAAACAGGTCTTGGGACATCTTGTGGGAGGAAATGGAAGAATATCTTCTGCTTTGAACACAGATGATGTAATTAAGGGGAGGAGCCAGGTCTGTCTGAAAAGTTAGTTTTTCCTAGGATTTTGATCTGAACAGAGGTGATTCAGTTTGGTCTGAACGGTTCTCTCTCCAAAGATTCTGCACAGAGAAAAACAAGTAGAAACCTGGCTGTTAATTGTATTAATGAGTCGTATTTCGACTATATTGGTTTGCTTAATTGCAACACAAAGGCAATTTTAGGAAGTTAGTTAAAATTTTTCAGTTTGCTTAAGAACTGCTGTAACGGTTAACCGTAAAGCTATTTCTTTATTGTTAATATGGTTAATTATGTGTTGAAATGTCTGTGCGGAGTCTGCACATCCTCTTCGTGTGTGCGTGGGTTTCCTCCGGGTGCTCCGGTTTCCTCCCACAGTCCAACGATGTGCAGGTTAGGTGGATTGGCCATGATAAATTGCCCTTAGTGTCCAAAAAATTGCCCTTAGTGTTGGGTGGGGTTACTGGGTTGTTGGGATAGGGTGGAGGTGTTGAACTTGGGTAGGTTGCTCTTTCCAAGAGCTGGTGCAGACTCGATGGGCCGAATGGCCTCCTTCTGCACTGTAAATTCTATGATCTAAATGTAATTTGTTTTAATATACAAGATACCTATGGATCAGTGTTATCACTCCTGTGGTGCATTAGCATTTCCTTACAACTCTACAAATTGCAAGTATATTCACACTGATCAGACACCTTTCAGATGTTCTGAATGTGAGAAGAAATTTAAAAGTTGGGCTCTCATCCAGGATCCTAACAGACGAATGTGGCACTGACCAGAGTACGGCCCACAAAGTGGTATGTGAAATCACATGACCTGCAACTAGGGATTAGCAACATTTTAGACAGAGCTATGTCTAGAAGCAAGCATGGAGACATCTGTTAGCTTGGACCTTTACTGTACCCACGTATATAGTTTCTAATAGTTAATAGATACTGACTGTTGAACTGCCTAAGACTACAACTATCTTAATAAGACCAATCGAACTATGCCCAATACCTTACAACAATCACTACTGCCAATACTATCAGAAACAGATGCATTTGTGACAAGTAGATTGGTGAGGACGAGGTCAGATAGGTTTTCCCTCTTGTTGGTTCCCTCACCATCGTCTGCAGGCCCAGTCTATCAATCATGTCCTTCAGGACTCGGTCAGTAGTGAGGCCATTGAGCCACTGAATCCACCTACCCTGAACATCTTTTGGGTTGTGGGGGTGAGACCCATGCAGACACAGGGAGAATGTGCAAACGCCACACGGACAGTGATCCAGGGCCTGGATGGAACCCGGGCCCTCAGCGCCATGAGGCAGCAGTGTTAACCACTGCGCCACCGTGCCGCCCTCTGGAGAACTTCATACCTAATCATTCAGCTGCTAACTACACCATCACTACCCTGCCCTGTAGTGCATGCTGAAGGCACCAATTGAGCAGATAAAGCAGATCTTACAAAACAGGTAAGCTTGTTCTGCTTTAGCAATTTGGTCATGATGCAGTTAATACTAATTTACTTTTATAGGTTAAATGGATAAAGAAAAACAAATTCAAAGGAGCTTTAGTGTGGACACTTGACTTTGATGATTTCTCTGGTCATTGCAAAAAGGGACCATATCCTATATTGGGAATGTTGAGCAAAAAGATTTTAACAGGTTCAGGTAAATATCTATTGTTAGTACAACTAAATTTCAGTTTTTTAACAATAGGGTCTTTTTATGTTAATGTGAGAACAACAACAAGATATTAATGATGCTCCCTGTTAATTTAAAAACATTGTACAATCTGAGTTTGAAATGGCAAATGCAATACTTATGATGAGGCAAATGAATTATGAAAAATCACCTTCATACGGTGTAAATAAAACTACAAAAACTCTGGAGCCAGAAATCTGTGACCCTTTGGGGTGCTCCCATCATCATTCTGGTATTGCGATTCAGCCAGCAGTCCATTTTACCATTGAGATTCCATAGGATGCTGTAAGGTATGGAGCCGTTACTTATCCTCTCCAAGGACATTGGTGCAGGAAGGTGCAACAGCGGCTACTCAATCAATGAGTACCTCACCAGTGCTTCACCTTGACCACTGAACAGCAGTAGGGGCTCCTGGGGTTTAGGCCTGAAAATGGAGCACCCATTTGTTACGGCTTTTTGCTCTCTTAAAAGCAGTTTAGGAATTATTTCCTACGCCAGAGAACTGATCCACAATGAACCTGCAGTTTCCAACCTGTGAGAACAGAAGGGGCCTGAGACCCATGGGAGGGTCTGCAGCGTTAGGCCCACTTCACCCACCCTCCCCATGGGAGGGTCTGCAGCGTTAGGCCCACGTCACCCATCCTCCCCATGGGAGGGTCTGCAGCGTTAGGCCCACTTCACCCATCCTCCCCATGGGAGGGTCTGCAGCGTTAGGCCCACTTCACCCACCCTCCCCATGGGAGGGTCTGCAGCGTTAGGCCCACTTCACCCACCCTCCCCATGGGAGGGTCTGCAGCGTTAGGCCCACTTCACCCATCCTCCCCATGGGAGGGTCTGCAGCGTTAGGCCCACTTCACCCACCCTCCCCATGGGAGGGTCTGCAGCGTTAGGGCCCACTTCACCCCCCCACCCCATGGGAGGGTCTGCAGCGTTAGGCCCACTTCACCCACCCTCCCCATGGGAGGGTCTGCAGCGTTAGGCCCACTTCACCCATCCTCCCATGGGAGGGTCTGCAGCGTTAGGCCCACTTCACCCACCCTCCCCATGGGAGGGTCTGCAGCATTAGGCCCACTTCACCCACCCTCCCCATGGGAGGGTCTGCAGCGTTAGGCCCACTTCACCCATCCTCCCCATGTGACTTCAAACTCACATTGTGTGAAACAACAGAACATTGTTTGCCTTGAATTTTTATAATCAATTATAATTACCAATCTTACCATCAATTAAAAACAATGATCGAAACGGCATCATCAAGGAGCTCGCCGCAAACCGTTGGGGTGGCCTCAGGACACTACCTGAAGGCCCGCTCCCCGATGCTCCGCCCCCGATCAGCTGAGTTCCTGACCACAGGTTACATATGAATTGTCTCAAGCCAGGACAGTTGGTAGGATTTTGCAAGCCCAGGCCAGATGGTGGGGGGTGAATGTAATGCGAGATGAATCCAAGGTCCTGGTTGAGGTCATACTCATGTGTGCGGAACTTGGCTATAAATTTCTGTTCGGAGATTCTGCGTTGTCGCGTGTCCTGAAGGCCGTCATGTAGAACACTTACCCGGAGATCAGAGGCTAAATGCCCTTGACTGCTGAAGTGTTCCCCGACTGGCAGGGAACATTGCTGCCTGGCAATTGTCGCACAATGTCCGTTCATGTTGCAGCGTCTGCATAGTCTCGCCAATGTACCACGCTTCGGGACATCCTTTCCTGCAGCGTAAGAGGTGGGTGGTCTCACGTGTAATGGTGGTACCCATGTCGATGATCTGGCACGTCTTGTAGAGATTGCCATGTGTGGTGTGGTCGCTGTCCTGAAGGCTGGGTAGTTTGCTGTAAACAATCGTTTGTTTGAAGGCAAGCAGTGGGGGTGTGGGGATGACCTTGGCAAGGTGTTCGTCTTCATCGATGCCATGTTGAAGACTGTGCAAAAGATGTTGCAGTATACTCCACGTCAGTATTTACCGGTTACTTGTAAGATGGTCAGAAGGCCAGCAGGAAAACATCACAGAGCAGGAGAAGCTGTGAGGCAAAAGAAGAGGAGGAGGGCACTGAGCAGGAGACCCTATTCACAGGCAGGGGGCACCTAACCTTAACTGAGCACAAATGTATACAGTGTTTTTGCTTTACCAAGACAACTGTGTCATTTGCTGAAGCCATAACTCCAGCTTCAAATTGGGGCCCGGACAGCGCAATCTATGATTTTCAAGGTCACAATGGCTCTTACGTTTTATGTCACAGACTCCTTTTAAGCTGCAGCAGGTGACATTAGCTAACAACTTTCAGTTCTCGGGAAGTATGTGTTAAAGCAGTACTGAGGTTCTATTTACCAGGAGAGACACTTGCATCTCCTTTCCTATTGGCAAACAAAGCAGAATGAGATAATACTAGGTTTTAACTAAATACCAGACTGCTCTGTGGCATAGTGATGGGCAAGCTAATGGGGCTAAAGGTAGACAATTCTCCTGGCCCTGATGGAATGCATCCCGAGTGCTAAAAGAGATGGCTAGGGAAATTGCAGATGCACTAATGATGATTTACCAAAATTCACTAGACTCTGGGGTGGTCCAGGTGGATTGGAAATTAGCCAACGTGACACCACTGTTTAAAAAAGGAGGTAGGCGGAGAGCAGGAAATTATAGGCCAGTGAGCTTAACTTCAGTAGTAGGGAAGATGCTGGAATCTGTCATCAAGGAAGAAATAGCGAGGCATCTGGATAGAAATTGTCCCATTGGGCAGATGCAGCATGGGTTCATGAAGGGCAGGTCGTGCCTAACTAATTTAGTGGAATTTTTTGAGGACATTACCAGTGCAGTAGATAACGGGGAGCCAATGGATGTGGTATATCTGGATTTCCAGAAAGCCTTTGACAAGGTGCCACACAAAAGGTTGCTGCATAAGATAAAGATGCATGGCATTAAGGGTAAAGTAGTAGCATGGATAGAGGATTGGTTAATTAATAGAAAGCAAAGAGTGGGGATTAATGGATGTTTATCTGGTTGGCAATCAGTAGCTAGTGGTGTCCCTCAGGGATCCGTGTTGGGCCTACAATTGTTCACAATTTACATAGATGATTTGGAGTTGGGGACCAAGGGCAATGTGTCCAAGTTTGCAGATGACACTAAGATGAGTGGTAAAGCGAAAAGTGCAGAGGATACTGGAAGTCTGCAGAGGGATTTGGATAGGTTAAGTGAATGGGCTCGGGTCTGGCAGATGGAATACAATGTTGACAAATGTGAGGTTATCCATTTTGGTAGGAATAACAGCAAACGGGATTATTATTTAAATGATAAAATATTAAAGCATGACGCTGTGCAGAGAGACCTGGGTGTGCTAGTGCATGAGTCACAGAAAGTTGGTTTACAGGTGCAACAGGTGATTAAGAAGGCAAATGGAATTTTGTCCTTCATTGCTAGAGGGATGGAGTTTAAGACTAGGGAGGTTATGTTGCAATTGTATAATGCAATTGATGTGACAACATCATCAAGCAACATCCAGGATCCATCCAGATTTTCACCAAAGCCCCTGCGCCTCCGCCATGCCTTCGTCCAGAAGCCTCGGCAAAGAGAAACCTAAGTCATGTCAGTTGGCAAAGACCTTTGGCGTCTGGCCGCCTCCAACCCTTCTCGATGAATATCAAGGACAAGAAAGTGTGAGGCCAATGGTCAGAGTCCTCAACTGACTCGAAGACAGGATATAATGTGCTCCATCAAACCCCAAATGCCCACCCAGCTTTCAAATTGAGATTGTGAAAGCATGATAGCCAGTTGTCAAATTTGGCTGGGAAATCATACCTAGCTCCCCTTGTAAGCTCTGAAGGAGCAAGGGGAGATGCTGTAGGGCGGGGAGGAGGCTTTGGCAAAGCACGAGGATCAGCTTGCCTTGTTGGAAGCTGAGATGCTGCTAATGTTGGATTGGAATAAGGGCCTGATGATCAAAGTGGAAGATCTGGAGAACAGGTCGAGGTGCTTGCCGGAGGGAACGGAGGGCCTGAGGTGAACCAAGTATTTTTCAGGAATGTTCCCCGCTTGGTGGACAGGGATGAAGTGTTCGTCGCTCCGGAATTGGACAGGGCATTCGGATTCTGCAGCAGAAGTCGCAGCTGAACAGGTCACCGCTGGCGGTGATCGTCCAATTTCACAATTAGCAGAGGAAGGAGCGGGTCCTGGAGTGGGCCAAAAAGTGTCAGTACATCAATTGGGATGGGTACATGGTACACGTCTACCAAGACATTGGTACCGACCTGGCGAAGCAGTGGGCGGCCTTTAATGAGGTGAAGGCAGTGCTGTACAATAAGGGTGTGCGGTTCGGGGTGGTGTATCCAGCGAGGCTGAGATTCACGTTGGATTCGAGGGATCATTATTTCGACACGCCAGAGCAGACTGAGACTTTAATCAAAGACAAAGGACTGAGATTGGTTTGAGGGCTGGTGGGTTTTCTTTTCTGTATGTTTAAGTTGGATTGGGGCGACTATTAATATTGCAATATATTGTGTTATGTTTATCTTTTTTTCTTGGAGGATGGTGGAGGGTTTCCTGGAAACTGGGGTTGTGGTGGATGGTAGAGCAGGGGGATTGATATGGTAACTGGAAGGAAAGAGAAGCATGGTGGGGATTCTGGGATTGGGGCGAAGGAGTATGGGCCTCTGGCATGGATGTAGGCCTTTGTTCTGGTTGTTTTTGGGCAGGATCTGGCGTGGGCACCTTTCTAGAACTTAGAGGTAGTCTATTGAATGGGAGTGGTGTGGGGGGGTGGGTTTCCACTTGTTGGGCCCAGTTTGATGACGGGGTGGCGGTCCTAATCAATAAGAGGGTTTGGTTCCAGGTGAAGAGGGTTCTGGCGCATCAGAGCGGAAAATATGTGATGGTAGTAGAGGGGAAGCAAGTGGTCTGAGTTAATGTGTATGCCCCGAATTGGGCCAATGTATCATTTATGAAACGGTTGCTGGCCAACATGCTGGATCTGGACACGCACCAATTGATTTTGGGATTGGGGCAGTTGATATGAACTGTGTTGGACCCGAAGATGCATCGCTCTTGGTTGAAATTGTTGGTTCCGACTGAGACGGCGATGGTATTGTCTGTGTTTATGGAGAAGACGGAAGGGGTAGGTCCATGGCGGTTCATGCATCTAGGGGGATGCATCTACGCTAGGGGAGTTATCGTTTTTTTCTTCAGTATACAAGGTGTATTCGAGGATTGATTATTTTATTATCAAACGGAGTCTTCTTTCTGGGGTGAAGAAGGCTGAGGACTCGGTGGTGGTTATTTCAGATCATGCCCCACGTTGGGTGGACTTGGTATTGAAGGTTGGTCAGGAGCACAGTAAGAGGTGGCAGTTAGATGCAAGGCTGCTTGTGGACTTGGAGTTTTGCATGAGGATTTAAAGGGCCGTATATATGGGTGTATGTGGAAAATAATGATAATGGTGAGATTTCACCCTCGATTTTGTGGTGACGTTGAAGGTGGTGATCAGAGGAGAGATCATAACGTTTATGGCAGATGTGGATGCAGAGGTGAGGGAGGAGCAACGGAAACTGGTGAATGAGATTCTAGGGCTGGATTGTAGGCATGCAAGGGACCCGACTCCGGACCTTTGGCATGCAGGAAACAACAAAGCAGGGCCGCACGGTAGCACAGTGGTTAGCACTGTTGCTTCACAGTGCCAAGGACCGGGGTTTGATTCCCGGCTTGAGTCACTGTCTGTGCTGAGTCTGCACGTTCTCTCTGTGTCTGCATGGGTTTCCTCCAGGTGCTCTAGTTTCCTCCCACAAGTCCCGAAAGATGTGCTTGTTTGGTAAATTGGACATTTTGAATTCTCCCTCTGTGTATCCGAACAGGCGCGGTATTTGGTGACCAGGGGATTTTCACAGTACCTTCATTGCAGTGTTAATGTAAGCCTACTTGTGACACGAAAGATTATTATTATTGTTACAACTGCAAATGCAGTTTGATTTGCTGTCCATGGACAATTGATGCGACAATTGAGGTGGGCAAAAGGGGCAGTGTATGAGTACGGGGAGAATGCCAGTTATCTCATGGGTCACCAATTAAGGCAGCAGGAAGCAGCCAGGGAGATTGTTCAGGTTAGGGATTTAGAGGGTAGGTTGGCTTCTGCCCCAGAGAAGGTGAATAGAGTGTTAAGGACCTTCTATGAGGGGTTGTATATGTCGGAACCGAATGGAGGTCAAACAAGCAATGGCAGAGTTTTTGGGGGGTTTGGAGTTTCCCAAGGTGGAGGAGGGTTGGCAGGAGCAGCTGTAAGAAGAGATTCAGGCAAAAGGGCAGGATGGGTTCCGGGTGGAATTTTATAATAAAAGTTTTCATAGAATCCCTACAGTGCCGATGGAGACCATTCAGCCCATCAAGTCTGCGCCGGTCCATGTCCCACCCTATCCCAGCAACATCATAACCTAACCTTCACATTCCTGGACACTAAGGGGAAATTTAGCATGACCAATCCACCTACCTGGTTGGTGCATTGGGGGGTTGCCGTATTGATTTGTGGGTGCTAGTTTTCAATACCTAGGGGTCCAGGTGGCTGAGGACTCAGGGTGGCTTCGGAGGTTGAACTATACAAGCCTGGTGGGTAAAAAGGCAGGCTTGCAGAGTTGGGATAGGCTCCCATTATCTTTGGTGGGTTGGGTCTAATTGATACAGATGAGCACCTTGCCGAGGTTTCCAATTTTTATTTCAGTATTTCCCAGTGTTCCTGCCCAAGCCGTTTTTCCAACAGGTCGAGCAGCTTATTTCCGGTTTTATTTGGGCGGGTACGGTCTTGAGGATTCAGCAGGGGATGCTTCAGAGGGATAGGGAGGCAGGGGGTTTAGCGTTGTCAAATTTGCTGTACTATTATTGGGCCGCCAATGCAGAGAAGGTGGGGTGGTGCGGGGATCTGGGGGCTCCCTAGATCCAGATGAAGCATGGGTCATGTAGGGGGACAGGTTTGGTGACATTGGTAACAGCGCCTCTTCCTATGGCGCCGGCAAAGTACTCAACAAGCTCGGTGGTGTTGGCCATGCTAAAAATATGGAGATGACTCTTCCTGCATTTTAAGTTGGGGGCAGCTTCAAATCTGGCTCCCATTTGTGCTAACCACCTGTTTGCACCGGCAAGATTGGAGGCGACATTTTGTACATGGAAAGAGAGAGTGGGGGATTTATTTTTGGAGGGGCGGTTTGCCAGCCTGAAGGAGAAGTTTGGGCTGATGGGCTCGTATATGTTTTGGTACCTCCAGGTTCGGAGCTTTATGACATTTTTCCGGCTTACCTGGTGTGGCACCATCTTCCTTATTGGACCAGATTCTCTCCTGTTCAGGGTCGGAGGAAGGCAGTACGTGTCTGCATGCATACACGGTTTGATGGGGGAAGAGTTGAGTTCGGTGGAAGGGGTGAAAGCGAAATGGGTGGAGGAGTTGGTGCCAACACTGGAGGAAGGGGTGTGGAGTGTGGCACTGTGGAAGGTGAATACTACATCATCGTGTGCGAGACTGAGCCTTACCCAGTTAAAAGTAGTGTTTCGAGCACACCTCACTAAAGCGGGGATGTGGAGAATAGATGCAAGTGCTGCTCGAGAGGGCCCGCACATCACCCGGACATGTTTTGGTCCTGCTCGAAGCTGGTGGGTTTCTGGAGGTCGTTTTTTGATACCATGTCAGCGGTCCTGAGTATTGAGTTAGGGTCCTGACTCTGTGGCTATTTTGGGGGGTTTGCATATGTCAGAGCTTCGGACATGAGCGGATGCCCTTGCCTTCACCTCATTGGTGACCGAGTGACCTGGCGTGGCGAGAAGATTTTATGGAGTTTTTGCACCTCATTAAGGTGAAAAACAGCATGAGGGGGTCGATTGAAGGGTTTTACTGGAGGTGGTGTCTGTTTATAATGTAGTCCAGAGAATTGATCACTGTTAGCTGTTGCCGGGGGGTGGGGGGGGGGGGGCGGAGAGATGTGTGGCTGGGGTGGATTATTTTCTGTTTTGTTTTAGCTTTAGAACATTTAGGCGGATTTGTATGGAGTTGGTGTTTTGTTAAAGGTATTTGTTTGGTAATTTTGTATAAAATATTAACAATTCAATAAAAACATTTCCCCCAAAATATTTTTTGTGCTTTTACCAGTTGTACTTTGAAGATTCATTGATTTTGTGTACTTAAATCCCAGAGTCTAATGTTTTGTCTTATTCTTCTAGGATTGCAGTTGGGCACATCAGCAGTGAACGTTTTCCTGGCAGTAGTGACCATAATTATGACAACTTAACTACTGATGTTGATGAGAATTGATGCTGCAACATAGAAGATGTGCCCACATTGACCCAAAATATTTTCCTAAATTCTGCCCCTATGCTCAGGGTTAGCCTTTCATGAGTATTGTCTGAAGGAACTGGTCTTTGATGAGGACATTACCTATTGTGACTAGCCAAAAAAAAACCCAATAGAATAGTAAGGAATCTGGTTGTTTATGCTAAGAATAATCTGCGTTTTCCAGGCTACTGATCCAAATTCCTTCAGGAGCGAAAATGTTGCAGCAAAGACAATGAAATAGGAAGACAGTTCTCTGGTAACCATAACAGTGTTTACAGGTATCAAAAATATCGGACCAATTCGGACAATGTATCACGATAAGATACTTCCCCAAAGTGACTTTTGTTGACTAGGTCTTTTCTTGATTATTATTTTAAAATTAGTATAAACTTACTACCTAGTCCATCAACAAATTCTCAAATTAATGTTTTATATTACTGTAATATCAGTAAATTAGCAGAAGCAATCAGTCAGTGGACAAAGGTGTCAATTGATTACAGCCATGGTATGAACCACAATGTTATATTTGGATTAGTTTCTTAAGGTGTAGTTTCTTAAGGTGCCCACTTAAAGCAATGTCATCAAAAATGCTGGATTCAGTGTTCAAAGTTTTCATCTGTTAACTCAATTTATTAAAATAAAAATGTACCAATGTTTGATTCAGTCAAAACCTGAATACTTTGGATATTTAACTATCCAATGTTTAGGTTTGGAGCCCTGATGATATTAGGATGCATAATCTAAATTATATTTAATATCAAATTACGAATTTTGCTCTGTACTAAATAAAATTTAATTTTACTGCAAACTGGAGAGAATTTCTTTGATGTTTTTAATTAAATGCATTTAGAAATAGTCATTTGGATGGGGGAGCCTGGCACATGGGTGTAAAAGACAAGGCTGAAGCATTGGACATCCAGAAACAGCTGAAGGCACTGGATACTGCAAAAGTTATGCACCAACACCATCGCAGCAATAATACTTAAGACTTATGATTCAGAACTAGCTACACCCCAATTAAGCTGTCCCAGTACGGCTACAATACTGGATTCTACCCAGAAATGTGGAAAACTGCCCAGGTATGTCCTGTTCACAAAAAAAGGACAAATTTAGCCTCACCAATTATCACCCATTCACCTCCTCTTGATCTTTAGTAAAGTAATACGAGGTGTCATTGGTAATGCTATAAAGATGGCGGGTTCCTGAGTTGGTACAGGGCAGGTGTCAGGAGGCTGGGGGAATCTTGTACAGTGAAGACCTATCCAATAAACCTTTGTTAATCTTGCATCAAACTCGTGCTTCTGCAATCCTATTTCATATGTACCAAATGTCTAAAGATACAACAGTTTACAAAAGGAAAACTGGTGATGAGGGACGGATCAGAAGAAAAAAATTATTTGTCAAAAGTTGAAATTTTTGTCGCGGAGCAGCTTCAACAAAAAAATCGATCAACTTGCTGGACTAAAATACCTCTTCCAGAGAAAAAAACTCAAAGGAAGACACAGAACTCATTCAAACAAACAAGCTAACCAAATGCAACAAAGAAAATTCATAATGTTGAAGAAAAGAAGAACAACCACAATGAAGCTAAAACAATTTATTCCAATGAATTAAAGTTGAACGTGCTGTCCAGGGTGAGTCACACCATTTTTAGGTAGTGCCAAAGTTGAATGGGCAACCTATTAAAATGGGGGTCGATGCGGGGCCAAAACAACAACATATGTGATCTTGATGACCTATACTGAAGAGGTAGTACCACTGAGATGTTTCATCAGTCAAGGTTCAGCTAAGTGGACAAACCGCAGAGTTACCACTCCATGTGGTGCAAGGAGGTTTTACAGCTCTTTGCCCGCTCTTGGCTGGAAAGGATTACATTGAATTGAAGCACTGTCAACAGCTAAGTTGATTCAAAGTCAGATTTATAGACCATAATAGAAAAAGGCAGCAGTGTTTTGAATACACATGGGTCCATGAAAGGTGTACAAGAGCCCTGAAGATTCAGAAAATTGGCCAGCCAAAACATCTCAAGGCTAGAACTGTATCGTATGCAATATGTCCGAAGGTTGAACTACTGAGACTTATCATTGAATCATGGAATTTATAGTGCAGAAGGAGACCATTCGGCCCATCGAGTCTGCACCGGACCTTGGAAAGAGCACCCCACTTAACCCCACCCCTTCACCCTATCCCCATAACCCAGTCACCTCACTTGTGGAAACAGGAGTCTTGGAACCTATCACTATTAGAGACTGGGTAACCCCTATTGCACCTGTCATGAAACAGGATGGTACAATTCATATCAGCAGAGATTTTAAGACAGCAATCAATTCAGTACCACGTGTAAATCAATACCCTCTACCATTGATTGAAGATTTGTTTGCAGGTGTAGCAGGAGGACAGAAGTTTGGCAAAATTAACCTATAGCTGGGCTACCTGCAAATGAATGTAGCAGCTGAACTTCAACAACTACTCACCATCATCAATCACAAAGACCTATTCACTACAAGAGATTGCCTTGTGGAATAATGTCAGTACCAGCTTTATTTCAATGATCAATGGACCAGATCCTTGGTGACATACAAAGTGTACAGTGTAACTTAGATAATATATTGAGGTGCAGAATCTAATTACGCTCAGTTGGAGAAGGAGGCACTGAGTGGTGTACGGAAATTTCACCTGTATGGTCATCATTTCACTTTGCTGATGTACCGCAGGCCATTTAACTATTTTTGGACCAAAGGTACCCCTTCATTCGGTGCAAGAAGGCTCCAATGATGGCCGTTAATCCTATCGGAACATTATTTATTTGAACATATTTTTATTGGCATTTTTCAGTTTTTACAGAATAGCAACTTAACACATTGTGCACCTTGTGTTTACATGTTGTGAAGTTACTTATTGACAAGTTTTTAAATGCATTTATCCGTCTGTCCTCCACCCCTAACCCCATCTTCCTGCACCCTCCCTGTTTCGCTGTGTGGTTCCCTCCTCACCTCCCCTCCCCACGACACCTGAATAATGGGGGGGGGGGGGGAACATCAGTGTTCAGCCGCCACCACCCAGCAGACAGACCCAGCTATGTGCAGAGAGCTCCCGCTGCTCCGCGGTGAGGACTCGGCACATTTCCATGGGCAGCTGCTGGAGGAGGGTCAGGGGGAGAGGAGGGGCGGGAGGAGAGGGGGGTCAGAGGGAGAGGGGGGTCAGAGGGAGAGGGGGGTCAGAGGGAGAGGGGGGGTCAGAGGGAGAGGGGGGTCAGAGGGAGAGGGGGGGTCAGAGGGAGAGGGGGGGGCAGGGGGAGAGGAGGGAAAGGGGCAGAGGGGGGTCAGGGGGAGAGGAGTGGTAGGGGAGAAAGGGGTTCAGGGGGAGAGGAGTGGCAGGGGAGAAGGGGGTAAGGGGGAGAGGAGGGGCAGGGGGAGAGGAGGGGCAGGGGGAGAAGAGGGGTAAGGGGGGAGAGGAGGGTCAGGGGAGAGGAGGGAAAGGGGCAGAGGGGGGTCAGGGGAGAGGAGGGAAAGGGGCAGAGGGGGGTCAGGGGGAGAGGAGGGAAAGGGGCAGAGGGGGGTCAGGGGAGAGGAGGGAAAGGGGCAGAGGGGGGTCAGGGGGAGAGGAGTGGTAGGGGGAGAAGGGGGTATGGGGAGAGGAAGGGCGGGGGGGAGAGGGGGGTCAGGGGGAGAGGAGTGGTAGGGGGAGAAGGGGGTATGGGGGAGAGGAAGGGCGGGGGGGAGAGGGGGGTCAGGGGGAGAGGAGTGGCAGGGGGAGAAGGGGGTAAGGGGGAGAGGACAGCCAGGGGGAGAGGAGGGGCAAGGGGGGAGAGGGGCGTCAGGGGGAGAGGAGGGGCAGGGGGAGAGGAGTGGCAGGGGGAGAAGGAACGGGAGCGCTGGAATTGCCGGACGCATGCGTGCTGCTAGCAGTAAACAGCCGGTAACCGTGGGCAACGGAGAGTAACAATTGTGGCGATGGCGCAGAAAAGGACAGGTGAGTTATTGAGAGTTCAAAGTGAGAAGAGTAAGTTTATACTGAGCACAGTCAGTGTGTTTATACTGAGCACAGTCACTGGAAGGGTAAAATAGTGAAGTGTTTCTCTGCTCCAATCAATTCCATAGACTCCCTATAGTGCAGATAGAGGCCATTCAGTCCATCGGTTCTGTACCGATCTTCCAAAAGAGCACTCTACCTCGGCCCATTCCCTCGCCCTATTGGGTGAGGCAGCAGTGCAAACCACTGTGCCAGCATGCCTCAGTTTAAACCTCAGAAGCACTCCATCAGAACATCAGTCTGACAGCAGCACGCCGTTCTGTGGTCCCTCTGTTTCTGGTTGCAAAATTACTTCCAAATTAAAGGTTTGTTTTTGTGCTGTGCATCCCTGTACACTCAGCAAAAACACACACTGCAGTTCGGTCAAGGGACTAGTTCATCAATAAAGGTGTGAAACATTGATGGTAAATTTACAATATTATGTTAGTTTTGATTCATTTGGTAGCACTGTCACATCTGAGTCAAGTGGTCTGTGGATTCAAGATGCAGAGGCTTGAGTGTAAAAGTCGAGGCTGTCACTCCAGGTTGTAATGAGAGAGAACGTGAGGCGTAAAATGTGAAACTCTTCTAAGTGGTTGTCAAATATCCCACGACACTATTTCAAAGAGAAGCAGAGAAGTTATCACTGATGTCCTGGCCAAATTTTTTCCTCAGTTAATATCACTAAAAAATAATTATATGCCCAGGATTACATTAATGTTTGAGGGAGTTCTTACTGCACAAATGGCTGCCATGTTTGCTCCATTGCAACAGTGCCTAGACTTCAGAAGTACCTTGTTGGCTGCTAAATGCTTTGGGATATTCTGAGGTTGTGAAGGTGGAGTATCAATGCTATATAAAAGCTAGCCGCTCCATGTTAAATGAGGAAAAGGCACCAAGATATTTCAGAACTTTAATTTTATTGATGTGAAATGGTGACTGGAAGTCAATGGTGCCGTTTCTGAGCTGTTACACTAGAGTAAATGTTTTCTCTTGAATTTTATTAGTGAAAAAGAAGAATTTACCAACAAATATTCCTGATCGAAAGCTGTTTCCACTTCACTGGGCCCCAGACAGACTTGGAAATGAATTTCCCCCAATAAAAGGAACACCAAATCGTGGACCTGGCCGTTATGAGACTTATCTAGTATGCATGAAGCTACTATTATTCATTTTATTTCATCACTCATGGTACATTGAGAGAATAAACATAATTCTGAGAACTATTGTAAATTTAAATGCTGGTATTCTCTACTCAAGTGTCAGAAAGTGATGGTGGGTTTAATGATGACGGTCAACGTAATAATAATTTATTATTATTAATAAATTATTAATAAGGGCAGCACGGTAGCATGGTGGTTAGCATAAATGCTTCACAGCTCCAGGGTCCCAAGTTCGATTCCCGGCTGGGTCACTGTTTGTGCGGAGTCTGCACGTCCTCCCCGTGTGTGCGTGGGTTTCCTCCGGGTGCTCCGGTTTCCTCCCACAGTCCAAACATGTGCGGGTTAGGTGGATTGGCCATGCTAAATTGCCCGTAGTGTCCTAAAAAGTAAGGTTGGGGGGGGGGGGGGGGTTGTTGGGTTACAGGTATAGGGTGGATACGTGGGTTTGAGTAGGGTGATCATTGCTCGGCACAACATCGAGGTCCGAAGGGCCTGTTCTGTGCTGTACTGTTCTATGTTCTATGTTCTAATCGCTTATTGTCACAAGTAGGCTTCATTTCTTTTCTGCCAGTTATATGGAATGCTTTTAGCTGGAATAGAAAGTAGTGCTTATTTAATGTTTAAGGTGGTCGTGGGCTGCTATTCACGTTACATGGAGACCTTTGCCGGAGAGGACTGGATTAACACTTGAAGCAGATTATCTGAGCAATGTGATATTTTCACCTTTGGTCAAATCCCTAACCTAAAACTCACCACTCTGCTCTTAAACAATCTGTGCTTATGAGGCAGCGTATACAATATATCGAAAACATCGGCAAAATTTTCCAAAATGAGCCTCTTAGGAAGATAAATGAATAAAGTTGTTTTGTGCATATTGGAAATACTTGAATATTTCTCCTGTCTGCTCTTTCTGGGCAAAACATAAACATTATTAGAACCTGTTAGGATTTAATTGGAGATATCAAATACAAGCAATCCTTGCAACTTATTTTCACCATTACTACACAGAGTATGACCAGAGCAAGTCTTGCCCCCATAATGTATAAATTTCTTAATTACTTAACATATTGAAAGTATGCTGATCTTTGAAGTCAGCGGACAAATCTTTGAAGATTATTGCAAAGGCATCTGACTCTTCACTACTTGCCAAGGCGTGAACAAATTTGGTATTATTAAAAATATTTTATTGTATTACAAGTGTTTGCATTTGCTTAAAGTTTGCAATCCACGTCATTTCTATATGGCCACATCCTGCTGTTTTCGTTTGTTTATTCATTCACAGTGTGAACTTGGCTGGCACAGCCAGCATTTATTGCCCATTACGAGTTACCCTTGAAGAGTTAGTGCTGCCAACTAAATGGCTTACTCGGCAATTTCAGAAGGCAGTTAAGAGCCAAGTACATTGCTGTTGATCTAGAATCACATATCGGGCAGGTTAGATAAGGTTAGAAGATTCCTTTCCCTAAAGGACATTAGCGAAGCATTTCAGCTTTTTGCAACAATCTGGTAGTTTCACTATTACCAGGTATTTGCTTTTTATTCCAGGATTATTGAAGTCATTGACTTTAGATTTCCATGAAATGATTTAAACTCATATCTCCAAATTGTTAGTCCAGCCTTCTTCTGGTTTATTAATCCAATAACATAATTATTATGCTGCCGTACCTGTTTATAGTTTTGACTTCAACTAGTGCCTGATTTACATTTTGCTTTGCAGACAGGCAGTTTGACTGATAACCTAGAAAAGAAACACGAGAGTAAAATAGGATATGCGCTAGGGGCAAGGACAGCAATTCGATTTATGCCTCAGGTATGCTATGAATTAGAAGTTAAAATATGTCAAATACATGGTACAACCTGTTTAGGAACCAGTAACTTTTTTTGTTAAAGTAGATGACATTTTAAATCCCAGGTCTTCAGTACAAAGATCCAGCCACAGGATTCCAACAAAGTAAACAGTCAATACTATCTATCTTATACTCTAATGTGCAGAATTTACATAAGGCAAACACGAATTAGCATGAGATAAACATGAACTAACAGGCAAAGTGCAGTTGAGCACAAACCATAAACTGCACGCGAAATAGTAGTCATAACCAAGACAGCAACCCAGCCACTGTGACCACGGGAGTCTTGATGTCCCTCTGTTTTCCTTAGGAGGATTTTAACTCCTCTCTTTTGAGGTTTTAGAGTCTGATTTACCTTCAACAGTAACTGCAGGATAACCTTAGCCTCACATTCCTGCTGACCCCCCCACCCATAACCTTTCACCCTCTTGCTTATCAAGAATCTTTCGAGCTCTGCTTTAAAAATATTCAAATGTTTTGCTTCCACTGCCTTTTGAGAAAGAGAATTCCAAAGACTCGCCACCCTCTGAGAGAAAAAATCTGTCTCCTCATCTCTGTTTTCCCTGGGCGATCGCTTATTTTTAAACAGTGTCCCCTAGTTCTAGATTCTCCCACAAGAGGAAACATCCTCTCCACATTCACCCTGTAAATGCCCCTCAGGATCTTAAAGGTTTCAATCAAATTGCCTCTTACTCTTCTAAACTGCAATGGATACAAGCCTAACCTCTTCCTTGTAGACAACCCACTGATCCCTGAAATTAGTCTAATAAACCTTCTCTGAACTGCTTCCAATGCACTCAAATACTTCCTTAATTAAGGAGACCAGTACCCTTCATAATAATCCAGATGTGTCTTACCAATGCTCTGTTTTACTGAAGCATAACCTCCCTACTTTTGTATTCAATTCCCCTTGCAATGAACAATGACATTATGTTAGCTTTCCCAATTAGTTGCTGTACCTGTATCCCAGCCTTTTATGATTCATGCACTCGGACACTCAGATCCCTCTGCATCACAGTGCTCTGCACTCTCTCACCATTTACATAATACGCCTTCTTTTATTTTTCCTGCTGAAATGGACAACTTAACATTTCCCTACATTACTCTCCATTTGCCAGATCATTGCCCACTCACTTAACCTATCTATATCTTTTTGTAGCCTCCTTATGCCCTCTTCACAGTTTACTTTTCTACCTGTCTTTATATCATCAGCTAATTGTATCTTACCTATCAATGCTCACTGATTCTTTATCTACAGTGTCCTCACACAATTTACTGCCTAGATTTTTACTTTCGATCCGTCTATCATTTTACTGACATCCTTTTCTCTGCATCATTTCTTCTCCTTCTCAGTGGCTGCCTCATTCTCGTTAACTTCACTTGTCTTTCCCATCTCCTTCCCTTTCCCATCTCCTTCCCTTTCCCATCTCCTTCCCTTTCCCATCTCCTTCCCTTTCCCATCTCCTTCCCTTTCCCATCTCCTTCCCTTTCCCATCTCCTTCCCTTTCCCGTCTCCTTCCCTTTCCCATCTCCTTCCCTTTCCCGTCTCCTTCCCTTTCCCGTCTCCTTCCCTTTCCCTTCTCCTTCCCTTTCCCATCTCCTTCCCTTTCCCGTCTCCTTCCCTTTCCCGTCTCCTTCCCTTTCCCGTCTCCTTCCCTTTCCCATCTCCTTCCCTTTCCCATCTCCTTCCCTTTCCCATCTCCTTCCCTTTCCCATCTCCTTCCCTTTCCCATCTACTTATTTGTCTTAGCTGCCATTGTGTGAACTGTATCTGTTTTTGTTTAACCTGCTCTCACAGCTATCGGAATCGCCCGGCCCGGCAGGATATCAAAGAAAATTTGGAAAAGATCAGATTTTGAAACCGTCGAGTGCCCCATTTGGTTCAACCACTCCAAGGGGTAGATGGAGTCCATCGAATAAATTGGTGGTTCCTGGGTATGTAAAGGTGGAATGATTCTTACCAGTAACTAATCTTTTAATTTCCCGTCTGCTTTCCTACTCTTAAAATGTTTTCCAAAAGCTTCTGTCACCTGCCAGATTCAATGCTATGCAGCACCCTCTCACATTCTTCATGCTCTGTAAACCCGAGCTTATTGCAGACTCTGCAACCCATATTCTGTACCACACCAAGTCCGGCTCACCTATCAGCCCTGTCCTTCCTCACTTACATCAGTTTCTGGCACTTTAGAAAGTTTTGATCCCCAAGTTTAAATACCCTCCATATCCTCTTCCCTCCCTGGGCTTGAGCTAATGAGGGGCTGTGTTCCCTGACTGAAAACTCGGTCCCCATCCAGCCCACCCCACATCTGGCTGCCCCACAGCCATTTGATACCGGGAGAAGCCTCAATTGTTTCAGAAGAGGAAGTCTGGTCCGTGGGAGCTGGCGGCTAATCTGCCTGGTCACCGGTTCTCTGGTGCCAGCAGCATCAGGCTTGTGTGATGTCCGTTGCTGGCTGCCTCAAAAGCTTGGACTTCAAGATAAGTGAGGGAGAGAAATTTGGTTTGAGAGGCTTTATTGCCAAGCAGTCAAGTTTGTGTGCAGAAAACATCGAGAAGCAGCATAACATCCCACAGAATCCCTACAGTGCAGAAGGAGGCCATTCGGCCCATCGAGTCTGCACCAACCCTCTGAAAGAGTACTTTCAACACTCCACCCAAACCCACTACCCCACCCTAGCCCAATAACACCTTAAGCTAAACTGCACATCTTTGGACTGTGGGAAGAAACCGGAGCACCCGGAGGAAACTCACACACACACACAGGGAGAACGTGCAGACTTCACACAGACAGTGACTCAAGCCGGGAATTGAACCTGGGACCCAGGACCTGTGAAGTAGCAGTGCCAACCACTGTGCCACAGTGTGATAATGGTCATAAAAAGTCTTTTTGATGTTAATTGAGGGATAAATATTGGCCAGACGCTAGGGTTAACACCCCTGCTCTTCTACAACACCTTGTCCCAGGATTTTAACAACCGCCCAAATGAGCAAGTGGGCCCTCAGTGTAATGCCACACCCAAAAGGCGGCACGTCTGACAGGGCTGCACTCCCTCTGTGGTACTGAAGTGAACCAGAGCCACATCATCAGCACTGCTGAATTTTCCCTCTTTGCAACCTATCCACCGTATTGGTGATAATTTTTGAGTTTTGATTTGGTATCAACAAAACCAAGTTACTGAATAATTCAAGATGTGGAGATGCCGGCGTTGGACTGGGGTGAGCACAGTAAGAAGTCTTACAACACCAGGTTAAAGTCCAACAGGTTTGTTTCAAACACGAGCTTTCGGAGCACGGCTCCTTCTTCAGGTGAATGGAAAGGCTTGTTCCAGAAATGTTTATATAGACACAGTCAGAGATGCCCCGGAATGCGAGCACCTGCAGGCAATCAAATCATCAAAGATGCAGAGAGAGAGGTAACTCCAGGTTAAAGAGGTGTGAATTGTCCCAAGCCAGTTCAGTCGGTAGGCCTCTGCAAGTCCAGGCTTGTTGGTGGGGGCCGAATGTAATGCGACATGAATCCCAGATCCCGGTTGAGTCCGCATTCATGCGTGCGGAACTTAGCTATAAGTTTTTGCTCAGCAATTTTGCGTTGTCGCGTCTCCTGAAGGCCTCCTTGTAGAATGCTGATCCGGAGATCAGAGGCTGAATGTCCTTGACTGCTGAAGTGTTCCCCAACTGGAAGGGAACAGTCCTGCCTGTTGATAGTCGCACGATGCCCGTTTATTCGTTGTCGCAGTGTCTGCATGGTCTCGCCAATGTACCACGCTTCGGGACATCCTTTCCTGCAGCGTATGAGGTAGACTACATTGGTCGAGTCGCACGAGTATGCGCCGCGTACCTGGTGGGTGGTGTTTCCACGTGTAATGGTGGTGTCCATGTCGATGATCTGGCATGTCTTGCAGAGATTACCCTGGCAGGGTTTTGTGGTGTTGTGGTTGCTGTTCTGAAGGCTGGGTAATTTGCTGCAAACAATGGTTTGTTTGAGGTTGCGCGGTTGTTTGAAGGCCAGTAGTGGGGGTGTGGGGAGGTCATCCCCACACAGCGCCGGCCCTAGGGTTGCTGGCGCCCCGGGCAAGCTGAACTTCGGCGCCCTTAGGAGGGGTGGGGGGGGGCCGAGAGGGGGGGCGGGGGCCGAGGGGGGGGGGTGGGGCCGAGGGGGGGCCGAGAGGGGGGGGCGGGGCTGAGGGGGGGCAGACCGGGGGGGGCAGACCCGGGGGGAGCGGACCCGAGGGGGGGCAGGGCGGGGGGGGGGGCGGACCCAAGGGGGGGGCGGGGGGACGGACCCGAGGCGGGGGGGGAGCGGATCGAGCGGGGGGGCGGACCGAGGGGACGGACCGGGGGGGGGCCGCCCTGGGGGAGTGCGGCCACCGCGCATGCGCTGGTTGGCGCCGGCCCAACTGCGCATGCGCGGGACCCGAGTCTGGCGCCCCCTAGCACATGGCGCCCCGGGCGACTGCCCGAGTTGCCGGTGCCTTGAGCCGGCCCTGTCCCCACACCCCCACTACTGGCCTTCAAACAACCGCGCAACCTCAAACAAACCATTGTTTGCAGCAAATTACCCAGCCTTCAGAACAGCAACCACAACACCACAAAACCCTGCCAGGGTAATCTCTGCAAGACATGCCAGATCATCGACATGGACACCACCATTACACGTGGAAACACCACCCACCAGGTACGCGGCGCATACTCGTGCGACTCGACCAATGTAGTCTACCTCATACGCTGCAGGAAAGGATGTCCCGAAGCGTGGTACATTGGCGAGACCATGCAGACACTGCGACAACGAATAAACGGGCATCGTGCGACTATCAACAGGCAGGACTGTTCCCTTCCAGTTGGGGAACACTTCAGCAGTCAAGGACATTCAGCCTCTGATCTCCGGGTCAGCATTCTACAAGGAGGCCTTCAGGAGACGCGACAACGCAAAATTGCTGAGCAAAAACTTATAGCTAAGTTCCGCACGCATGAATGCGGACTCAACCGGGATCTGGGATTCATGTCGCATTACATTCGGCCCCCACCAACAAGCCTGGACTTGCAGAGGCCTACCGACTGAACTGGCTTGGGACAATTCACACCTCTTTAACCTGGAGTTACCTCTCTCTCTGCATCTTTGATGATTTGATTGCCTGCAGGTGCTCGCATTCCGGGGCATCTCTGACTGTGTCTATATAAACATTTCTGGAACAAGCCTTTCCATTCACCTGAAGAAGGAGCCGTGCTCCGAAAGCTCGTGTTTGAAACAAACCTGTTGGACTTTAACCTGGTGTTGTAAGACTTCTTACTGTGAATAATTCAAGACATCTGTGAAATGGCTTCCATCACCTTTTGAGAATGAATCAATAGTTTTATATTGTATCTGGTTTACTTTGTAGTTTAAAATTGATTCATTGTTTATGGCTAATCTGAAATGCTTCAATTTCTCCTCTGACTCACCCCAGGGTGACCTTTTCATCCCCGGTTTGAACAAATGGCCATCAACTGGTTTTGGTTTTATGAGCAAGGAGGAATCTATGTGCTTTAAACGCTTGGGAAAGAAAGTATAAGAATATTAAATATGTTATGGGAGCGGCGTTTTCAGAACCTCAAAATGTATCATGGACTTCAATCAACCCCCACCTTTAATGTATTGTTGCTTTTGAAGCACACGGCTTGGTCTCCAGGTGTGGTATTACAATTATGGACACGTGGGTTTTTAAACACAAAACAATGTTTATTCCATGAATTCAACGTAACCTTCTTAAATAAACATTGGATCCCTGAACACCCCTTACTTCAAAGATAACCCCGAAAATAATACAACACTAAATAATCCCTCAAAATGTTCCTTTAAACCTCCAAAAGACTGAACACCTTTAAACAGAAACACATCAGGTTAAAGGCATTACTATTATGAGTTTAAATCACCCAAATGATTCAGAGATAGTCTTTCCTGGCAGAGGTCACAGCAGATCCAGCTCACTGCAAACACAGACACACCCAAGCTCTTTTCAACAAAACTGAAACCAAAACACTGCAAAAAGCAGAAGTGAGCTCAGCTCAGCTCCCCCCTCTGACATCACTTCAGTAATATGAGCTGCTCTATTTCTTAAAGGTACGTTGCTTAAACATCCATTTCTTAAAGGTACTCTCACATGACAAATAAGCGATGTGGAGACAGTGGCACACAGTAAATGACCAGACGGGCTTGTACCAACAAAAAGGAAGGACGGTGGAAAGAGGGCAAATCGACCATGGATATCTAAGGAACGGTAAGAAGTCATACAACACCAGGTTAAAGTCCAACATGTTTGTTTCAAACATTAGCTTTCGGAGCACTGCTCCGAAAGCTAGTGTTTGAAACAAACATGTTGGACTTTAACCTGGTGTTGTAAGACTTCTTACTGTGCTCACCCCAGTCCAACGCCAGCATCTCCACATCATATCTAAGGAAATATGGGAGAGTATCAAATTGAAGGAAAAAGCAGACAAAGTGGCAAAGATTAGTGGGAGACTAGAGGACTGGAAAATCTTTAGGGGGCAACAAAAAGCTGCTAAAAAAGCTATAAAGAAGAGTAAAATAGATTATGAGAGTAAACTTGCTCAGAATATAAAAACAGATCGTGAAAGTTTCTACAAATATATAAAACAAAAGAGTGGCTGAGGTAAATATTGGTCCTTTAGAGGATGAGAAGGGAGATTTAATAATGGGAGATGAGGAAATGGCTGAGGAACTGAACAGGTTTTTTGGGGCGGTCTTCACAGTGGAAGACACAAATAACATGCCAGAGACTGATAGAAATGAGGCTATGACAGGTGAGGACCTTGAGACGATTGTTATCACTAAGGAAGTAGTGATGGGCAAGCTAATGGGGCTAAAGGTAGACAAGTCTCCTGGCCCTGATGGAATGCATCCCAGAGTGCTAAAAGAGATGGCTAGGGAAATTGCAGATGCACTAGTGATAATTTACCGAAATTCACTAGACTCTGGGGTGGTCCCGGCGGATTGGAAATTAGCAAACGTGACACCACTGTTTAAAAAAAGGAGGTAGGCAGAGAGCGGGAATTTATAGGCCAGTTAGCTTAACTTTGGTAGTAGAGAAGATGCAGCAATCTATTATCAAGGAAGAAATAGCGAGGCATCTGGATAAAAATTGTCCAATTGGGCAGACGCAGCATGGGTTCATAAAGGGGGGGTCGTGCCTAACTAATTTAGTGGGATTTTTTGAGGACATTACCAGTGCAGTATATAACGGGGAGCCAATGGATGTGGTATATCTGGATTTTCAGAAAGCTTTTGACAAGGTGCCACACAGAAGATTGCTGCATAAGATAAAGATGCATGACATTAAGGGTAAAGTAGTAGCATGGATAGAGGATTGGTTAATTAATAGAAAGCAAAGAGTGGGGATTAATGGGTGTTTCTCTGGTTGGCAATCAGTAGCTAGTGGTGTCCCTCAGGGATCAGTGTTGGGACCACAATTTTTCACAATTTACATAGATGATTTGGAGTTGGGGACCAAGGGCAATGTGTTCAAGTTTGCAGATGACACTCAGATGAGTGGTAAAGCAAAAAGTGCAGAGGATACCGGAAGTCTGCAGAAGGATTTGGATAGGTTAAGTGAATGGGCTAGGGTCTGGCAGATGGAATACAATGTTGACAAATGTGAGGTTATCCATTTTGGTAGGAACAACAGCAAAAGGGATTATTATTTAAATGATAAAATATTAAAACATGCTGCTGTGCAGAGAGACATGGGTGTGCTAGTGCATGAGTTGCAAAAAGTTGGTTTACAGGTGCAACAGTTGATTAAGAAGACAAATGGAATTTTGTCCTTCATTGCTAGAGGGATGGAGTTTAAGACTAGGGAGGTTATGCTGCAATTGTATACGGTGTTAGTGAGGCCACACCTGGAGTATTGTGTTCAGTTTTGGTCTCCTTACCTGAGAAAGGACGTTCTGGCACTGGAGGGTGTGCAGAGGAGATTCACTAGGTTAATCCCAGAGCTGTGTGTGTGTCTGTGTGTGTGTGTCTGTGTTGGGTGAGGTGGGGGGTTCATAGGCCCCGGTGGGGTCGCTGAGGATGATCGAAAGATTGGAGCTTCCTTTAAAAATGATGCCCTGAAAGCGGACTCTGAAATTCTTTATTAAATCACACCCCATGGCTTTTGTTTCATTGCTGAGGTGATTGCATTCTGTAATATCCCATCCATTAACTCTGGAATATCCATGATTCATGTTGAAGAGATAGGAAGAGTAACATTCCATGTAGGCTTTCTGTCTCCACTGGAAATGTAAATATCAGATCTGATGCAATTTCAGTTAATCTTTTGAAGTAGTTCTTTACATCGGCAGATGTGAACTTCCATAAAGATATTGTGATATATCTGAATTGTAATTCACATTCAAACTTTCCAGAAACTAGTCAACTTGCAATGCTAGATATCAGGTGACTTGTGGCAGCCATCTTGCACCAGTGTCTTGTCTTACTTTCAAAGATCCTTTTTAAACAGTTCAATATATGTTTGACCAGCCGATGAAATCGCAGGTTAGTATCACTCATGCACAGGTCACATCATTGTGACATACCTTATAGGGAAGACAGAGAGGTCTACAATCCAAAAACAAACCAAACAAAATAATGCAAATAGAAAAATAGTTTTACTTTTGGACAACCGGCCTTGTGTTTTGATTGAACTGCAGCTTTGTTTTAAATTCCAGATTTACTGCGTTGTGCTGATTTTAATGGTTCCTTTTTACATTGATGACTGAATAATGTGTGCAACCAGCACTAAAAGGAGAATTTTGTGTCTTTGTAGCCCTGGGACATATGAGCCTAATAAACAAAGGAACAGGCAGGTGGAATGGCCGATGAAGTTCGGTGCTCCAGACTGGAATTTGATTCCTGCTCCAAAAAGGCGAACATTGAGAATTGAGGTAAAGTGATAGATTCGTCCTTTGAGTCTCGTCACTAATGGTTCACAGTACCAGAGAAGAATAGTTCCTAATTTTATAAAAAATAAATATAATTTTAAAATGCTGGAAATGTTTGAGTAATTAAGAGTAGAAGCATTATACCCTTGAGATAAAATGCCAAAATGTTCGGATAGTTTCATCATTGAAACGTCACCTAATGTTATTACTGAGCTGTGCAGATCAGGAACCCAAGTTTAATTCTGGTCCTCTATTGGCTTGGTTGACCTTTGCTGAAGTGATGCTACAACTGGCTTCAGAACCCCTGGTCAAGGGAAGGAGAAGCCAACTGGGATTTCTCTTCCTGATCACAGTCCAGCATTACCTGTTTCAAAATCGCGTGCATGGATGCCAGATGAGGATCAGGCTCATGGTCAAGTAACTTGCTAATGTCTAAATTCACACAAGAATGGCCATTTGGGCTGCGACCAGATATGTCCAATGCCAGGAGAAAATAATACGAGCAAAAATCAGAGCTTTCAGAAGTTGGCAAAAGAAAACCTGCACTTTAATAAAAAAATAATAATTATTGTTTTATTTTTTTTAGCTTGCCAGTGACAAGGAATTTCGGAAACACAGGAACAGGGTGGCATATTTCAGGTTGTACTTCCCCTGATCATTTCAGAGACTGGGTTGTTGAATACAATTCCCATCCTTCAGAGTGCCAGTTACCACTTTGCCAATAACGTTGACAGTGCCACATTTTGAGGGTACAAATATTGATTACTGGATGGAGTCCATTATGTGACTGTGATTTTTGCTCTCGTCAACATTTTATTCTGTAATATGTGCCTGTCGTGTATCTCATTAAACAAATTCAGCACGGTGAATAAATTAATTTTTACTATTCATGGTTAAATGTATTTTGTTTGCACTATTTCAGAATTAAATTTCTCAATGAACAAAAGTTAGAAAAATAGAATGACCTTCCAGTTAATTCAGCACAGCCTGAATAGTCTGTTTGATTCAGTGCTGGAGGCTTTGCTGTTGACTCAGAGGATTGTGAATTGAACCCGAATGTCGAACTTCAGCATAAATCTAGGCTGACACTCCACATAATGAGTGAGGGCTTGATTGCCAGCACCGCTGTATTCCTGATGTGTTGCCAGACCTGTGATGGATGTGATAGATCTCAGGACAATTTGCAAAATAGAAGAGCGGTTCCCTCAGTGCCCTGGCCATCGGCTTTCCCAATCTAGACCCACCAAAACAAACCATTGTCTCCAAATAGTTCACTGCATGGTTTCATAAACAACCGACAGATATTCATAGATATTCATAATCTATAGATATACTAACTCTCAGTTATTTGCGAGGCCAAGCAGTACATTAATAATGCATTGCCAGGGGCTTCTAATGTTGTTGATGCACAAATCCTGACCAGCGTCTTCATAATCTGTAACATCGAAAAGCATAAAAGCCCAACAGCTTCTTTTTAATGGACACGTGCAAAATATATAGGGGGGCACAGTGGTTGGCACTACTGCCTCACAGCACCAGGAACCTGGGTTCAATTCTGGCCTTGGGTCACTGTCTGTGCGGAGTCTGCACGTTCTCCCCATGTCTGCGTGGGTTTACCTCCGGGTGCTCCGGTTTCCTCCCACAGTCCAAAGATGTTCAGGTTAGGTGGGTTAGCCATGATAAATTTCCCTTTAGTTTCCAGCGCTGTGCGGACCAGGCGGGGTTACGGGGATAGGGCAGAGGAGTGAGCCTGTGTAGGGTGCTCTTTGCGAAAATCGGTGCGGGCACGATGGGCTGAATGGTCTCCTTCTGCACTGCCATGATTCTATACTATCTGCAAAACAATCTGTATATTGGGAGAGATAAATATATTCACTCACAATTGGACACCCCTTCTATCCTCTCCTCTACCAAATTCTGTTATAGGGTAAAAGTACGTACAATTAGCATTCCTGTACCGTTGCTCTCCTGTTTAAATTTGTATAATATGTTTACATTTTGTATTGCTGGATGAGTTAAGATTGTGGTAAAACTGCACAGCCAATTGTGGGACAGGAATATAAGTTCAGAAACACTTGACAAAGCACCCGGAAGATTTCTCTTTATTATTGAACAGGTCAGAATGTGTTGGTGGACTCACGTCATCATTTAAATGCAACCCAATGTTCCACCATAATGACTGTGCAGACAACCATCCCCAATATTCCAAGCCCCCAGCTGGTACAGCCATGGTGGAACAGAGAGGGGAGTGGAATCAGCTGAAGTGAAGCCCAAATGATGGGATTAAGCTGGATCAAAACAGCTCGATTCAATTTGACATCTTCACGGATGCATTGCTCAGAGGCCCACCTCGTCTGTCCTGTTTGTGTCCTGCACCACAATCAGCTGTGGGGCAAATGCCCAAACTAATGCTGCCCTCACATGGCTGGAACCTATCGAATTGTTTGTGGATTTCGGGAGGGGGGGGAAACTCCTGCGAATGGGGGAGCTCCACTGTGTTCTCATTAACTTTGCAACATGTGGGTTTTTCTAAAGATAATCTCATTACGCTCGTTATGAATAAAATAAACTTGCCATTGCTGAGAGTATTAAATGTGAACATTGGCTTCAGATAATTTGCAAGTACCTGTTTAAAATTATTT